>NW_022987869.1:3715169-3820169 GCF_902827165.1 Trematomus bernacchii
GTCTATAAGTTTAAGTATACTGAAAAAAATGAAACTGAATTACTTTAACTTAAATGTATTATGACGACCGATTTCACATAACTGTATTAGGTTAGTTTAAAGTAATACTATTAAGTTTGATTAAAAAAAAGATAAGGTTCAACTTAATATTATTGCTTTCAACTAACCTAATACAGTTATGTGAAATGTGTTGATATAATACATTTAATTCAAGTAATTGTTTCAGTTTGTTCAGTGTAAGGTAGATATTAGGGTCATGATTAAGAGACTATTGGCATGTCAGAAACCACATTAGAAGAGATCTTCTCAACATACGACCATTGCTGCTGTTTTGTGTTAGAGACAGTCCCAGGTCTGAACAGCTGACTCTCCTCTCCACCCATCGCCTCCCCATTCATCATGGAACACCACCAGCTTCCCGTTCTCTGGGGCTCTGCAGCATCCTGGAGATGTGTGTGTGTGTGTGTGTGTGTGTGTGTGTGTGTGTGTGTGTGTGTGTGTGTGTGTGTGTGTGTGTGTGTGTGTGTGTGTGTGTGTGTGTGTGTGTGTGTGTGTGTGTGTGTGTGTGTGTGGGTCAGTGGGTTAATGGTTGGACTACATCCCCAGAGTTGTACCTGCAGCACCTCTCGCTTTGCAGGACAGATAAAGCGTCCTGTATTGTAATTTCCCTATCAGTCACTCATATACAGAAGCCCAATTACTGTATATACTCTAATCTGCGGGGATCTCACCCTCGAGTCACTGCCCTGTTTGTAATTTGACTGCTTCTGTTTTCAACAAGCTGCGGAAAGCCCACACAAACACACATGGGAAGATAGGAGATCAATATATGACCTTTGAAGAGTGCGCTCCTCAGCTCATGACCTCATCTAACCGGCCAGTTAAAACATCAATACCGGGCAGGGAGGCGGGCCAAGCTGTCAATCATTTTAGTAGACAGAGGAAGGGTTCCTCCCATCCCCCTTTGATGTAGCTATCCTGTGAATAATGATGTCGCAACATGTCATTCAACTAAATCTGAACATACTGCAGTGGGTGTCATGGGGGTGAACCAGTCATTAAGCATGTTGTTGTTTTCCCTTTATTTACTCAGGAACATAATGAGCATCATATATTTTGTATACAAGAAATTCACATCAGGGGTAAACATATAAAGTAAAAGAAAAATTACATAAAACAAATAAATAAATAAAAAGAAAGCAAGAAAAGTACTATTTCATTTGTTGAAGACAAATAGATATTTTTCTTCATACTGTTTTTAATAGTGCTACTATATTGTTTTCATTCTTGGTAAATATTCAATTACATTGTTCCTTAAAAAAATCATTCTTCATCAGACCAAAACATTATACAATACATACATTCATACAATTACAAAAAATACAGGAATATTCAATATCAAGTCTAAATCTTTGCAGTGTCTTTTTTGCGGGGTGTATTGTACATTTGATAGAAACCTCCCTAACTTTATTATGGAGCAAATGAAGCATGTTGGTGGTCTGTATCAGTGGTAGCAGGAAGTCAGCATTGCGTGTTCCGTCCCCCAGGTTGGTGTGGTATCCACTTTCTGGCAGCAGCTACTTTTGGCCCTCACTGTGAGCTTTGGCAGCCAGGGGCACTATTTGGCAGAGCTCCGTCCTTGCTACTTAGTGTGTTGGAGCTACGCTCTGCAGCGAGCGGAGCACTGCAGCAATCTGCGGCCTGCAGCAGAGCTACAGCAGAGCGGGGGGGGGGGGGGGGGGAGGGACAAGATCATTGTCACACTGGTCGCATTTCCCAGGTTTCTCTCTGAGCTTTAATGCTTTTCAGGCTTGGGGAGTAACGGATTACATGTAATGAGATTATATAATCAGGATACAAAAATGTATTACAATTACATACAAAAATAAGGAATCAGATTAGTGTTAGATTTTTAAAAATATAATGAGATTACAAGCAGGAATACAGTGTTAACATACATTTTGAAATAAAGATTGATATATTGAAGACTTAATGAATTACAAAATGTTTGATATGAAATATCTTGGTTTGTTCTATTCTAAGGTACTTAAGTAAAACAAATATTATTGTTATTTATTTTGTCTTGTTTAATTTGATTTGCATTTTCATATTGTGGTAATCCAAAAGAACCTGATAGTAATCAGGTTCTTTTATTGTTATATCTTGATACATACACAACATGTAACTAGTTATTGTAACGGGTTACATTTTTAAAATACAAAACGATGATGCTTTTTGATCATTCCTCTTGCTTGTGTTTCCTGATGAAGTAACTCATTTGGTTTCCATACACCAAAGCAAATTCCTTGTGTGTGTAAACATATCTGGCAATAAACTCCATTCTGATTCTGATTAAGAGTCTTGGTTTGATTCATGTTTTCAAAATGATCTCCTCTAACAAAGCCCTCTGCCGTATGAAGCCAGTGGAGTGGGTTAGTGTTGCTGCTAGCTGGTATCTGCAGCAGGTTTGCAGCGCTGCTCAGGGCTGTAGCACACTGTAATGATTCTCCGGATGGCTGCTTCTCTCTCAGAGCCCCGTTGCTCTGTGACAGCCTCTCCTCCTCCCGCCTTGCTTCTATTGTTCCACCCTAGGTATTGGTTGGTCTGTTCTTATAGCGCAGTGGAAGCTCCAGGCGTTTCATCAGCCTGTAACTTGTCTGCTCTCCCTCCAACCGTCCCAATCTTTTCAAACACAAACTGCCTGGCTTAGCAGATTCAATCATGATCTGCTTCCCCATAAATGAGCTCCGATGTTAGCTGCTTATTCTCTGAGCGTACATCACTGCAGAAATATGAACCAAACTGACTGGCTGTGTTTATGACTTATGGAGATTTGTTGTGATTGAAGGGATTTAATCAATTGATTTATAATGAAAAGACATCAAGGCTCTTTGGTTTTTCATCCCAGAGTTTCATCGATCCTCTTCCCTCCATTACCAACCCCCCCCCCCCTTACTTGCTGATTCAGTGCGGTCCGGCTTTGCTTACGCATACGTCTGGTGAAAGCTGGACCGCAACTACTATCTAAGTGCTTTGGGAGGTTTCTGCAAGCCTTGTCATTTCCTATAAAATCACAACTGTGATTATTTGTGAAATTTAGAGAGGCTTTCTTTGCTGTTTAGTCAACTAGGAGTTTTCAAATGTGCCATGCTGCTCACTTCCTTGGGCTGAGTCCCAGCTGCAGAGGCCAGGGTTTACATCTGACCTTGGGACCATTTACGTCCCAGAAAAATAGATCTTTCAAAGAAATCAAGGCAATGAAGCGTACTGATTGTAAAAGAAAACCTTTCAAAAGATTTCCATGCAAGTGCCATAAAGTCTGTGTATGAAATGCAACAGCAGGGATTCTGGGAATATATTTTGCCCAAAAGAACAATCAATGTCAAATTGAGTAGCATAATGAAAACATATAGGTCTTCACACGCAAACCCCCCCAACCTCACTCCAGTTAGGTGTTCTGGGACAGCACTAACATGTGGTTTATTTCATAGCATCGATCTACTGCCAAACATTTACAAGACAGATCATAAAGGACTCTTAGACCTTTATAACTTACAATCAATCAAATGATCACAAATGAATGCACACACACTGACCTTCCACCCGCCTTCTTAATATCTCCCAGAACTTTGTACCTTTTCCACATCTTTGTGATCTTGCGGACAGTGTCTTCCTGACAGCAGTCATGGTGTTGCTCTTAGAAGTGCACATCATCACTGTGTAACCTATAAATCCAGAGACCTCCCACTACAGTTTTCAACATTTCTAGCTGCAGAAAGCTGTCTTGAGGGTTTCCAGACTGAAACCAGCGCCCCCCACCAGGATATCTGTGAAGGTTAGCTTTCAGCTTCCATAAGATGTGAAATGAGTTCACGTTTGGCACAGAAAAAGTTGCCAGCCAATCTAGAATGACTTTGAATTAGGAACTTACTGAGACCAGAGGCCTGTACTATGAATCCAGTTCAACAGACCCTGGATATGTCTGAGTTAGCTGGCTTACCTAATCCAAAACAAACGCGCTCTCGCTAAGCGGTCCTACGACGCTGGTTATCAACTCGGTAACTCAAGCCATGGTTTCTCTGTCCGGCTGAGAGCGCGTTCACATGAAAGGGGCGGGGCTAGCAACATTTGACCAATCACAAACATGGAGAAGCGTACTGACAGCGCAGCGTCATACTGCCTGAATCAAAAGTAAACTATAATATTCGACAAATATGAAGAAGTTAAACTTTAAACATCCATGACTTAAACACTTTATCCAGGATCAAAGCCACATAGCTGCACCTGCAAGGTGAATACAGCTGGTAAAAGAAAAAGTGTTTGAATGCGTACATTAACAGATTTATGAAATCACTGCCTCGTCCAAGACACGAGTGGATCTGACTTTAATTACATTTGACTCGAGTGTTTTGTCAACTTAATGTGTTGCTTAAAATAATACTTCTGCATACAGTATGTGACACTGTGAGTGTTGCACGGCCAGATACGGCTCAGCTGACTCAGATAAGGAAATATATGATACATTATGATGTGATATGAATGATAATGGGACACATCGACGTCTGCACTCACAGTGCCGCGGACTGTACTTAATGTTACTTTGATCCGGTTACTTATGTCGTGGCAGATATTTAAGTAAGCTTTCTTAACGCTAATGTTATAATAGATTGCTCTGAAGATGGGAGGGGATATTCTATTCATTTTCACGTTCACACAGTCGGGGATTTTTGCCGGCCGTCTTTCCTGCAACGGCAGTTTAAACTGTATTTCCTCTATCCTGTAATATGACTTGATAGCTTTAAACTCCGCACACGGAGCTCTGATTGGTCAGCAGGCGGTGCTTTCACTGAGTTGATCTCTTAGCCTGCCACCTAACCTGCTCCGGAGCAGGTTTGCCGTTCAGCATAAGTTACCATGGAGATCCACCCCGGTAATGTTGTTTAAATAATGTTGGTACAGCACCAATCCAGATGGTGATGGAGTTGTTACTCCAAATAATCCTCCACGCAGAAGGAAGCTATCTTGTACACAAGAGAAATGACAGAAGTAAAAGAGACTATTTATTAGCAAACCATGCACAAACTATCAGACCATTGTATGGAAAAGACCACTACAGCGGGTGTCAAGGCTTCTATGATAGCAATCCATTATAATAACCATCGCAATAATGTCGGACCATTGTGCTTGTTTGTGCTGAAGTTGATCTTTGACACCTCCTGCATGGGGCCATCTGTCAACAGCAGGGAGAGGCAGCTAACAGGTTGGGGGAGGCAGAGAGCGCTACAGTGTGAGGCACCAAGGACAGAGGGCCAGATAGAGAGCAGCAGATAAATACAAATAAACAGTGAAAATGATGTGGGAGGGGAACCCACAGAGGGAGGTGTGCTGAGGCATCCCTGCTACTGGAGCACAGCGAGAACTGAAGCAGTGCCCCCCCGCCTACTGTCGGAAACAACACACAGCTACAAGAGCGCACACAGGCACCTCAACTGCTTTCATCTCTCACTGCCTCTCACACACACACACACACACACACACACACACACACACACACACACACACACACACACACACACACACACACACACACACACACACACACACACACACACAATCACACAGCCTGTCCACTTAGATTCTTGCTGACTCTGCAGAACTCACTCTACCAATATGTGTGTGTGTGTGTGTGTGTGTGTGTGTGTGTGTGTGTGTGTGTGTGTGTGTGTGTGTGTGTGTGTGTGTGTGTGTGTGTGTGTGTGTGTGTGTGGGTGTGTGGAGAGATTCAAGCCAACATACTGCTGTATCCTCTTCCTGTGGAGTAAACAGTATGCAAATCTTCAGGAGGATTGTTTGTAGTGAAGTCACCTTTACAAGGGACATTGAGCGTGTGTGTGTGTGTGTGTGTGTGTGTGTGTGTGTGTGTGTGTGTGTGTGTGTGTGTGTGTGTGTGTGTGTGTGTCTCTTTTCTGCAGTGGTAGAGAAGACATCCTGTTTGCTGCGTCACTGCTACAGGAGGGAAAATGTGAGGTCATTTTAAAAGAGCACTTTGCTGCAGTCACATTTAATTTGACTCACTGTGTGTACACACGTGTAAAAAGAGTTGTACAGTTGGCATTAGGGTCCTTTGTATGTTAGGTGATGTTCACATGGGACATTGGTATCCAGAACCTACATATTTTAAAACAAACCTCAAGAAGAAGTGTTTTTTATCGGGCCAATCAGAGGGATGATATCATAAGTCTGAGTCTTCGGAAACTGTTACAAATCACAAACTATTTTCTGATGTTGCACCATCTTGAGTTCTCTCTGGTTCTGATACAACGACTTGATTACAGTTAGGCAAAGAACATGTGTTTTGTTAAAAATATTTAACTGGTTTAAGGGACAGTTTACACTTAAAATCTAATTTTCCTCTTACCTGTAGAGCTTTATCATACATAGTTTAGTGTGAGGTTTGAGTGTTTAATGAGATGTTTGCCTTATCCCCAATAAAATAGAACTAGAAGGCACTCAGCTAATCATGCCTAAAGTGCCAAAACACATTTAGGTTTAGGGTTAAATTCAAGAGCAATGTCTCCTCAGATAATTCATGACCCAGTTACTTAAGATAATCCCCTGAGCTTCCTGTTTGCAGCCTAATGAAGGAACATATTCTACAGTTTTACAACGCAGAAGGAAGCGTGCTTAAACTAATGGACGTATGGCGTAGATGTAAACATTAATGGCGTCCTCCTCCACTGAGCATTAGCTCGCTGTGGGGATGCAGCTTCCTTCTGCGTGGAGGATTATTTGGAGTAACCTGGTCAGGATTTCTGTAGAGACATTATTGAGCGCCATTTTGTTCTATTTTGTGCCAATATATTGGATAGAAGGCAGACATCTCTACTTGATTCATAGCACTACAGGTGAGATGAAGCATATGCAATTTTGGTTTTAGAATACACACCTCCTTTAGGGTTAGGGACTAAACACTAAATACTGATGTGGTGAAGGTCATGGAAAGAGCGTGATAATGATAAAAAGAAACCAGCATTTATTGTAAGATGAAAACAGGAAACAAACTCTCCCGCGCTACAGTCAGACTTTTTGTTGACACGTCCATTTACTCCAAACTCTACACAGACTTTGATGCTCTATTAAAAAACGTCACACTACTATATCATCTAAACTAGCATCCCCACTATAGGGATTTGTAAACATAGTATTTGGGCATTGCTGAAACCACTGATGCTTTCTCCTTATTTTAAGGGTCTTTATTTCAACTTTTCATTTGTTCATTTTGGGACCATGTCTCTATTGCCCCTTTCACACCAACGCAACTCCGGTTCAAGGTTCTTTATTGTCAATCTGACATAGCTACAGAGTAATTATGCAGTTGAAAATCTTATGTCACAGGCTTCTCCAACAATGCAACATAGTAACATAACATAATAACAATAAGAGCATGAGCAATACAAAAATAATAATAGTTATAAAAATGAAATAAAGTTATGATGTGGAATAGTGCAGTATGAGTCTATATACAAGTTATTGGAATGATATATATATATTAGGTATTAGATACATACTACTGAGTAGCAGTTGAATGTTTGAAGTTGTTTCAACAGTTCAATTTTTTAACAGTCTCACTGCCCGCGGGAAGAAACTGTCTCCGAATCTTCTTGTCCTTGCCAGGATGCTGCGGTAACGTCTGCCAGACGGCAACAGAAAGAACAGTTTGTGGCTGGGGTGATGGGGGTCTTTGATAATCCGTAGTGATTTCTTCCTGAGCCGCTGGGAGTAAAGGTCCTCCATGGATGGCAGCTCCGTCCTGGTGATGTGCTGTGCAGTTTTCACCACCCTCTGTAAAGCCTTACGATCGAGGTCGGTGCAGCAGCCGTACCAGGCCGTCATGCTGCCAGTGAGGATACTCTCTATCGTGCACCTGTAGAAGTTGCAGAGTATCCTGGAATCCATTTTGAACCTCCTCAACCTGCGGAGGAAGAAGAGCCGCTGTCGAGCTTTCTTGGTGATGGTGGTGGTGTGAAGAGACCATGTCAGGTCCTCAGTGATGTGGACCCCAAGGAACCTGAAGCTTTTGACTCTCTCCACCGTAGTCCCATTGATGGCGATGGGGGCGTGTCCCTCTCCCTGCTGCTTCCTGTAGTCCACAATCAGCTCCTTTGTTTTGCTGATGTTGAGATGGAGGTTGTTCTCCTGGCACCAAGATGTCAGGTTTTCGACCTCCTCTCTGTATGCCGTCTCGTCATCGTCTGTGATCTGGCCGATGACGGTCGTGTCATCAGCAAACTTCACGATGGTGTTGGAGCTGTGTGTGGCCACGCAGTCGTGGGTGAACAGGGAGTAGAGGAGAGGGCTGAGCACGCAGCCTTGAGGGGCACCGGTGTTAAGAATCAGGGTGGAGGATGTGATATTTCCCACCCGCACTGCCTGGGGTCTGCCCGTCAGGAAGTTCAGGATCCAGTCGCAGAGGGCGCTGTTGAGCCCGAGGTCTCTGAGCTTGATGGCCAGCTTGGAGGGCACAATGGTGTTGAATGCTGAACTGTAGTCAATGAACAGCATTCTCACATATGTGTTCCTCTTCTTCGGGTCCAGGTGTGAGAGGGCAGTGTGGAGGGTGAGGGCTATGGCGTCGTCTGTGGACCTGTTTGCTCTGTAGGCAAACTGCAGGGGGTCCAGAGATTCAGGGAGGGAGGAGGTGATGAATAATTTGACTAACCGCTCAAAGCACTTCATTATGATGGAGGTGAGTGCTACTGGGCGGTAGTCGTTGGGGCAGGTGATGATTGTCTTTTTGGGGACAGGAATGATGGTGGAGTGTTTAAGACATGTGGGGACTACAGACTGCAGCAGGGACCTGTTGAAGATGTCTGTGAACACCTCTGCCAGCTGAACTGCACACACCCTGAGAACACGGCCAGGGATGCCATCAGGTCCAGGAGCCTTGTGTGGGTTAACCCTTTTAAAGGATTTACACACATCTGCCCTATTTAAAACAAAAGGGCAGTGTAGCTCCTGGTCCCTCTGTACCTCCACAGCCTGGCTGCTCTCAAAGCGTGCAAAAAAACTGTTTAGCTCATCTGGGAGAGATGCGCACGCAGACACTCCCGCAGCACCCCCCGCTGCTCCTTTGTAGTCAGTCATTGTCCTTAGTCCCGCCCACATATTCCTAGTGTTACAGCCTTTGAAGTCAGATTCCACCTCAGATTCAAGCTCCGTGCTAGAGCTTTTCTGGTTCAGAACCGGTTCTTCGGTTTAGCGCCGGCTCTTTTCACACCGCTCAGAGCCCGACTGGTGCTGCCGCTGCTGCGTCATGACGTCACAGTTTACGTCGCTGAGTTTCTCCCCAACGCCGGAGCTCACCTCACAACAACAACGGGCCGGGGACTGCGTTGCTTTTAATCATACGAAGCCAGATTAAATTAAATAACGACTTCTCCAACCTTATACTTTTCTCCAGAGTGCCGTGGTTCATTGTTTATTAATGTGTTTCAGCGGCATTTACCGACCGCTGCAGTGCTGACTGCTCTTCAACGGGAGTGTATTCTCCCGTTAGCTCCGGGTTAGCTCACACGGCTCTAAAGTATTCACTGTCTGACTGTCACACAAGCAGCTGATACATATCCCCAGTTCCCCTTAAGTGAATGTGTGTCAGTCTGAATTGACGCTGTTTGGTGTCAGTCTGAATTGACGCTGTTTGGCATCACAACGCTGTTATGAAAGTTTCTCTGGTATAACATGGGTGATGTTAGCATAGCAACCGAAGCTAAACTGACTACTTGCTAAGCCGTTTTCTACAGGCACTTTTTACCGACGTATTTTTCATTATGATTCTATTGTGATAGTCGGACATGACAACCTGTGCAGCCCATGTATTGATTCCATCCGATAGCTGCTATAATAACAAACAAAACGTCTGCCTGCTCTCCACAATGATCAATAACAGCGAACGGATGGTCAAAGTAAGGTACAAATAAACAGAATCACACGAAGCCTGGTTAGTGTTGCCTGACTTTATAAAGTGTGTTTTTTTTAACAAGTGTGTGGTTGCGTTCTAGTCACTTTGCTCAGCACTACTGCTTGTTACAACTTTTATTTGCCGTACTCGCCTTAAGTGTTAGCTCAGGTTAATCTCGCCCCCCTCCGACGTAAGCGTGACGTATGCGGTTCTTGCTTCTAGACGGACAACTTTTTGGTGCTCGAAACGAACCGGATTCCGGAGCTATGACGCTGCTCCGCTGCGGTGTGAACAGGAAAACCCGGTGCTTTTCAAGCACCAGCACCGAACCGGCCCTGAAACACCGTTGGTGTGAAAGGGGTATAAGAAGAAATAGCAGCTAACCACTAATGACCTTCAAAATGAGTTTCATGTACTAGATGACTTCCTTTACTGGAACAAGCTTTGCCGCTTTCTTACAAAACATCTATGCAACATAAATGAGTTATTCTCCTATTTTGTAGAAGACAGTGTCCATTTGTGACTTCTTCTCACACTCATGGTATAATCACCTCAGAGTATATCCACCTATCCGATGTCACTGTTTTTCCTTTCATCTAGCATCCTACAGGTTGCTCTGTCTGTAATGTTCTCAGTAGTCTTTCCTCTCCCTTCCTTTGCCTCCCTCTCCACTAACATATAGGTCAGTGTAGGATCACAGTGATGAGTTTGGGCACAGATTGCAGCACGGCCAGGCTAAATGGCTCTAATTAGAAGCGCTTGATCCTCCGTCCCAAGCTCAGAGCGCTTTTTTTCTTGCCTCATCGTCTTCTTGCCTCATCGTCTTCTTGCCTCATCGTCTTCTTGCCTCATCGTCTTCTTGCAATTGTTTTACCATAAAACATTTTTACTCTATAATCCTCCTCTTTCTTTACATCTCTCTCCCTTGCTGACTTGCACTATTGCTCTTTATTCCCTGTCTCTCAGTATTGACAATTATAGCCAAGTACTTAGGTAATGAGCACTTTCTGAGTCACCAGATAATGCTTTACTGTCTCCTTCTAATTTGCTAACACAAGCAAACCTGTCAGACCACTAACATGATTCAAACAAGCTTGTGTCTTTTGTTCGGTGCTGACTTTTATTTGAAGGGATTAGCTAATAGTTGGCTAAATGTTTTGGAGTATAGCTGCGTTCATTTACTTTTGGCCACTTGAGGGCATAAAAGTGGATAGACCATTAGCACTATCACCAGAGGCAAGTGCCTCATATCGATTTACATGTTGGTAAGACTGATGGTACCTTCAACTTGAGTTTGGTCTTAGCAACGTATTAGCTGCTACCTTTAAGCTAATGATGGAGTCAACTTTCAAATTGAGTTGAGTTTACTTCCGTTATGATTTGGCTCTATATGAAAAACAGTTGACTCAACAGGACTTACTGTGTTCTTGTTGCTAGGTATTTGACTGTATGTAATGTTGAAGAGGACATATCATGATAATGTTCAGGTTTATATTTTGTGCTTCAGAGCCCAGTCTACTCTGATTGGTTAGCTGGCTGGTTCTGTTGTGATTGGTCAACCTCTAAGAGAGGTGTTGGAAATGTCCCGCCCCTTAGCGTATCACGCACAATGTGTTGCAGCGCTAGCCAAAGAAGCGTGAGTGTTGCATAGTGATGTCACTATGTTCTGAAAGTAAAAAAGGAGTTTAATGGACGCGTTACATGATCAATTAATTTTTATGAATGACAGCAACAAATCTCATCTTATATCGGAGCGACAGTAGCACATTTTCGGGTTTTTGTTCTCCTCGTGAATGTCCGACTTTCCAGTTGTTCTCCACCAACTGCTGGGAAAATACTAGTTGTAAATATTCCACCGTGTTCAGCAGCTAGTTGCTAACTTAGTCTGTCCACTGTTTAGTGCAAGGCAGCTTTCCTGCTGAAAACAGGTACCTGGTTAAGATGGAAACAGCTGAGTGAAGCAAAACCAAACCAAATGCTAAAAGAGGCTCAAAGGACACCTGAAGGCAGCACGACATGTTGTTAAGTTATTGTCTGGGTTTGTCAATCACTTCCATGTTAAATCAACAAAGATGTAAAAGACAGAACGGATTGAAAAGGACACAACAGGAAGGATTGAATCAGGAGAGATCTAAAGACCAGGAGACGACAGGAAAGGGAGAACACATTGAAAGAGAAAGGTATAAAAAGGGTGACAGAAATAGAGGAGATGGAGAGGAGTAGAGAGAAAGCTAAAGAAACAGAGCATCCTGGGGAGGAGCTAAGGGAAGAGATTGAGGTCATTCTGAACGACTGACAGGAGCCAAAGAATGCTTGTAGGTTCAACCAAAAGTGTAATTCTTAAGTTAATTTAAAATGATACATAAATTATAATATCTATGAATTCAAGCTTAATCATCAACATTATGAATAACTAATATTTGCACGTTAAAGTTAGATGGTTGTTTTGGTGACACCTGTTGCTGCCATGGTAACATTGAATACTGTAAGCAGCTGCTTTGTCAATCATAAAACAGAACAACAGCTGGTGTTTACAGTGCAGCCAGCTCATGTTGTTTTGTTAATGCTTTATTCATCATGTATTGATGATTAATAATGAGAGAGTATAGTGGTGCAGGAATGAGTCTTAAACCTGGAAATGAGTTAGCATGTTAGCCCTTCTGGGTTCCCTAGTCTTGAAGTCAATGTTTTATTGAATTCGTTTTTGGTTAGAAGACTGAAATAAGGTCTGTGGGTTACAGATTTTAACGTTTCAGTCTACAACATAAAATATGTCAGTAAATACCCCACTGTTGAATGTCTGCTTGTTAGCGGTTGCTAAAAGTGACTAAACGAGTCTACTAAACGTCAACAGGCCAACATTAGCCGCCTTTAGCCTAGCGGTGGTGACCTGAAGTCATGCAACTGCGCTGTAATTGGTTTGAAGCCCAACGTTAGGAGATTTTCATGCCGAACACAATGTGTAAGTATTATAAATGCACGTTAGCCAGAGATCTTAATTTCTGCAATATTCCAAAATCCATTAGAAAAATATCATTCCTTCTTGGCGAGGGAGCTCTTAGCGATGCTAACTTCCGTGTCGGCCTTCAAAATACTGCATCCCTGCACCACTCTATAGCAGACTCAATCTGAGTGTACGCTCCAGACAGGGTGGAGAAAAGCATCAGGACACAGTTGGTTAGCTTGCTACAGTGTGCAGTCACCTTACATCTCACTGTGTTTGCTCCTCATTCTGTCCTGACATATTTCACCCTGATCCACTGAGAAAACATGTGTTAAATGATTACAAACGATTGTTGTCAACCATGGCGACAAATGATCCTGTGATTGCTTCACAATAAAAATCTATACGAGGCAGCAGCGGTAGTAGTTAGTTATCATTTGCTTACTAAATAATTAGCTCAATCCAGCTTTGAGACGGCTGTGCAGAAAACTGTGAGCCTAATATCAATTAGTTAACATTACAAACAGTAAAACTGGATTATATTTTCCTTTCAATCCTTCATGTGTGAATCCAGTCCAGGAATGGTGCACCCCGCCTCTGAAGATGTAATTACTAAATATATACATTACAAATATATTGAATGACCATTGTTAACAAAATGCCGACCATAAGAATCTAAAATGTTGTTTGGTTCCACAGGAATATAACTTTAGATACACACGTTTGTTACTTTGGTTGTAAAATGGAATTATTGGTCTACATTTGTGCAGAGTTTGGCTGGTAGGAGGTGTGTCCCACTGACAGATCCCACATGCAGACTGTCATCTGACAAGACCAATACAAAGCTTCTCTGTCGCATGTCCGTTAAACACCTGTATGTTGTGTGTTGAAAGAAAACATTCAAATCGGATTGCTCAGATCTGTCACAAGAGCAGCAGAGCTAATGCGTACCAAGTAATATCGTGTATAGTTCTATGTGCTTGCATAATTGCAAATTGAAACCAAAACTAACCAAAAAAAACATGAACCTTGAATAAAAAATCTCAAATATTACCAACATTTAATTGTATTTCACATGTACGTAAATGTATTGTTACTTTTAGAGACTAAAAAGGGAATGAGATCTTAAAGAAATGTACAGCATCCAGTCAAAGGAAGAGTAGTAAAAACATTGAAATTAAACAAGGGGATGTTTATTCTCTGTATCCTTCCATTATAATAACCCTGTGTGTGTGTGTGTGTGTGTGTGTGTGTGTGTGTGTGTGTGTGTGTGTGTGTGTGTGTGTGTGTGTGTGTGTGTGTGTGTGTGTGTGTGTATCCAGGGCAGCTCTAGATAGCAGTGTTAAATTAGACCATGATAATAAGCTGTGGGACTTGATGTCTTCACTGAGGATTAGAGGGAGACTTCATCAGTCTGTCTTCATTTCTGACCTGAAACACACACACACACACACACACACACACGCACACGCACACGCACACGCACACGCACACACACACACACACACACACACACACACACACACACACACACACACACACACACACACACGCACACACACACACACACACACACACACACACACACACACACACACACACACACACACGTCATACTTTCACGTGCATATACCTGACTGGTTTTAAATCGTGGTTGCTGGACTACGGCTAGTTAATGATATCACGGATGAAACCGAGCCATCACTAATGTTATTAGTGACACCCACGCTTTTCCTGCTCGGACAAAATGTCCAATTAATCGGGTCAATTCTCACGGTACATGTTCCCAGTTGGCCAAATTATTTAACAACATGCTGTGACATTTCCCAGCAGACAACACACAACTGTATTCATCCAGATCAGTCAACACTCCCCCCTACAATCTATGTTGCTTACAGTATAGAGTAGTACGACTTATGGTTGAGTTATTTGGGCGGAATCAAAAATAGTCAAATATAATTTGACTTTTCAACTTGGAAAACAAGTTAAGTCAGAGAAGGGCAGGTGTAAACATTGTCAATATTTAAAACGTTTTGTTTCTATACCGGTCCCGTGTTTTTCACGCAAGGTCTCATGCTGGTTTAGTATATAAACGTCAGAAGAAGGTGGCAGTCTTGAATTCTCCTTTTTGTTTCGGTTAACAAGATCCAGTGTGTTATTTCCCCTTGTTGGAAACATTTTCAAAAAAAGTTTGTGTAACACTGACTTCAGGTCATTATGGTTAAAATCCCCAGCAGGGGAAGATATCTGTCTGGCTGTCTGATGTTCACTGAAGCTGTAGTACAGTTCACTGAGTGCCTCAACTTTTGCTGTTATTGGGAATTGGAGGTATGTACAGCAGAATAGCTGCAAATTCCCTCAGAAGGAAGAACAATGTTTGGAGGATACAGGGATACAGCGTCACACGCTGTAATCAGAGTCCAGGTTGTAGTCATCAGGCCATGTTTCTGAAAAGACAAAAACACAGCTTCCTTCATGTCGCGCTTTGTAGCCCTTACAAGGTGTTTGTGGTACACTTTGTTGTTAATGGAGATCACATTGGTGAGTACAACATGGTTAGGGTCAGGGTTAGGGTTAGGGTGACCTGCCTCTCCTCATGAGAAGCAGCAGTTGAGGCTGGTTTCTTCGTCTGTTTGGGTTTCAGTTTTTTGTCTTTCCTTCAACTAATATCTCACAGAATCTTACAGCTGCACTTTTGTCTAATGAAGACGAACAAAAGGAACTAGCTAAAGATTGACATTTCACATTTGGAGCTGCATACCCTGTTATAGCATTAACCAAATGAAAAGCTATTTCATTAGTTTACATTTGTATGACAGTATGAGCGCCTATATTACAGTATCTTTAATGTCATTGCCTCCAAATATAATACCTTTTACAGTTAAAGCTGCACTTAATAAATCAATATTTTATTATGAAAGAAAAGTGTGTAATGTAAGTCAAGTCAGGAAATTATTAATGATCCATTGCATCTCTCCTCGACTCTGAAGAGTGTCTTCCAGCTAGTTCATTTAGCTAGCTTTTTTTGTCTCACATTAACTGTGTGTGTCAAACAGCAGACACACACAGTTAGAGGTTAGCTTTTGAACATTGCCATTCAAAAAAACTGTATTTTTGTTTGTAAAATCAGAAACAGTGCCAGGAGGGAAGGGATTATTGGAATTATTCTTATAAGATGGACACACACTCCAAATGAAATGCTAAAGTTGCCCTGTGTCGGCTAGGAACTGTTTGCAAATGACAGACATTTCAACTTTATAAGGACACAATATGTCAGGACTTTGATCTACTGCATTTTTTATGAATATGCATCTCTGCTTTCCGGAAGAAGCTGAATATGTAATGACAGTGAAACATTGATGTGGTCACTATCTGGGCAGCTTAAGCTTCTGCAGGATGGTGAGGCAGGACATCAGCTATAACAGACATTAGTAACAGAAAAGGTTCAAATGAAGGTTAAGAAAACAAGCCTTTATATGTGAGTTTACATTGACATCCATCCCAGCTTTTAGGAAGACGACTGGTACTCCGCATACAGAGAGAGGACCCGACACATCCACTGCATAGAGCAGGGGGAAAGAGAGGCATACTGTAGGAAGGTGGGGGGAGAAACAGAGAGAGGGCAACCAACAGTAGGGGGGCAGGGGGAAGCTGCAGAGAAAGGGAAATCTCATTACCCAGCGTGTGCACAGTACTGCAAATAACTGATAATACACTACATAAAATATATGAAGAAGTTGTCAAGATGCAAGGTTGATGGAGTGTGTGTGCGTGTGTGTGTGTGTATGTATCGGCAAATAAAGGATAATTGATTATGTGCTGAGAGAAACACACATTGTGATAGACGTTTCTCATAATGCATACGTCTCCGTATTCCTCCTGTTTATGTATACACTCATTTTCTCTTTACATTCTTTACATATTTATATTAAATATTTTTTTACTGTCTCTTTCAAACCTACACACACACAGACACACACACACGTATACTCGGTGTACCTCATTACCTTTACACTCTCCATCCATCATCCTTACCTCCCTCCCTCCCCCATCCCTCCCCCTCCGTCTCCGTCTCTGACTGGGCTGTTATCAATGGGATTGCAGCAGTCAGGACATTTGCACTGAATTAGCAGCATTCCTTCACTCTCCTCAGCGTGTTATTGGAGCCCCCTATCTGCAGCCTGTAGGCATAGCAACTGCGTCCCACATACTGCAATGGCCCAAACCCCCTCCCCCCAAGCACCAGCAATCACAGGAACACCACAGTTCTAATGACAAAGGCTAAAACTGGTTGGAAAAAAAAGGTCTGTTTGCAGATGGCAGTGTCCTGTTGGTTAAGCCTGAATAAAAGGAGGTGATTTATGATGTGCAAATTTTAAAATTCCCCCCTCCCCCCCTCTGTTTTTCTTCCCTCTGCAGTATGTGGCGTTTGGCTCGCTCTTCTTCATCCTCCTCTCCATCTCCACCTTCTGCCTGGAGACCCACGAAGTCTTCAACACCATCTACAACAAAACAGAGAACGTCACAGTTGGCAACGTGACAACAGAGGAGGTACGCAGAGGTTTTAGTGAATCCCTTTTTCAGTATTAGATATATTAAAGCGACCATAAAAGGGACACTGCAGCGTTCTAGATCTGCAGTTCTTTAAAGCGGGCAGAATCACGAGACTCAGAATACGAATTGAATGATAAAAAAAATGAAGAAGAGGCCACATTCTGGTCCCACAAAATCCTACATTTCCGGTGAGCCAACATCCTAACTTCAAGGTTGAAGCACACAAACCTAAATGTATCATCTCCAATCAGAAGTCCTTCATTTGTCCCACAGCAGGGACATGTACAATGTTACAGCAAAGGGACAATGCAGACAAAGGCCAAAACAAGATTAGATGAGTAACATATAAGGTAGAGAGGCAAACAATAAAGAAAAAGAAAATAATGACATATCCATGGAAACAAAACAGCCTTCTAAAAGTAGTAACATATGTAGCAGCTCAGATTGGAGTGCGACTCGGTTGTTTGCTTGAGTTTTCTGCTCATAACTGACATTCTGTCAGTTTGCAAGTTGTTATTAGTCCACCGCCCCAATGAGACATAACTTGGTTATTAGAAGGTACTCAGGTGATGAGGAAGGTGAGTTTGGTGTTGTAGTTAACCAAGTGTGCAGTAGCCTACAGAATAACATGATGGGTCTCTTTAACGAACCCAGTACTGAAGTTATCATACCTTGAAATTAAATTAAAAGTATTTTTTGACATTATTTCGTAAAGATTTTGTGGCCAGAGTTTGAATAGGGACAAGAATTGTAATTGTTGCTGTCTGATTCATTCGGAGGCTTCTCTTGTGTTAGATAGTTAGGATTATGCATACCTTGTAATGAGTAAACACATTATAAAATGATCTGATCCTTTGTCTTCTCTTCTACCCTGCAGATAGTGTATGAGGTCGTCACAGATGGCTGGCTGACATACGTGGAGGGCATCTGCGTCATGTGGTTCACCCTTGAGGTAATGGCGCGAGTCGTCTTCTGCCCTGACAAGGCGGAGTTCTTCCGCAGCGCCCTTAACATCATTGACTTTGTGGCCATCGTGCCCTTCTACCTGGAGGTGGCGCTGAGCGGCCTCTCTTCCAAAACAGCCAAAGACGTGCTGAGCTTCCTGCGCGTGGTGCGCTTTGTCCGTATCCTGCGTATCTTCAAGCTGACCCGCCACTTTGTTGGTTTGCGGGTTCTGGGCCACACTCTGCGGGCGAGCACCAACGAGTTCCTGCTGCTAATTATCTTCCTGGCGCTGGGCGTCCTCATCTTTGCAACCATGATCTACTATGCTGAAAGAATTGGCGCCGATCCAGCCGATCCGACGGCAGCGGCCCACACCGCCTTCAAGAACATCCCCATCGGGTTCTGGTGGGCTGTGGTGACCATGACCACGCTGGGCTACGGGGACATGTACCCTGAGACCTGGTCTGGAATGCTGGTGGGGGCCCTCTGCGCCTTGGCCGGTGTGCTGACCATCGCCATGCCTGTGCCTGTCATCGTCAACAACTTCGGCATGTACTACTCCCTGGCCATGGCCAAGCAGAAGCTCCCCAAGAAGAGGAACAAACACATCCCTCGAGCGCCCCAGCCCGGCAGCCCCAACTACTGCAAGCCAGATGCCCTTGCCATGGCAACCGCCTCGCCGCACAGGCTGATGGGAAATGTGATCGGGCCGGGCATGGTGGGATCCGGCAGCATGATGGGAACTGGAGACTGCCCATTGGCACAGGAGGAGATCATTGAGATCAACAGGGCAGGTGAGTGATTGATCAGAACTGAGATCATGCCTGGATGTTGCGTGTGGATGTGAGTGTAAAAGAGCAGAGCTTGTGAAGCTTTTCAAAAGGAAAAGCAGCCGTTAAAGTACCAGGGGTAAATGTCACATATCCAAATGTAAAGGCCTAGCAACACAATCATTTTAAACAATAATTGAGTTAATTCATTGCTACAAACCTAAGCTTTGCTTGTGACAAAGCACATCTGTGCACATTGTTCACCTCCAGTACACCTCTGTTACCCTCAGGTGTCTCCCTTTAGGTAATAGTATCAAACCTTGTAAAAGGTGATGTGTTTTTACATTAATTCATTTCTTGTCTAGTCTATACATTGTCAAACATTTTTACAAAATTACCATTGTATAGATTTTATAGAGCTGGCAGCCCATAGGTGGACTATGCTGCCTAGTGCGCAGGTTGGTATCTGGATTGCAGAACTGTCAGGCCATGTCCTTCCTTCAGTCTCCCCCATTTAAAATGGTTATCAATCAATAAAGACACTCTCAGACCCCAAAAGTATCTCAAATAGAATAAAATAAATGGTTAATGGTTTGCTAAATCCCAAAGTTCCCTACAGAGCATAGGAGGGACATCACTATGTAACACTTGGCCTTGGTGGAGAAAGGATTTATTATTTTTTATTTTTTTTACTTTTCTGCTTCCCAAAATCTGAAGTTAATCACTGAAGTGGCCTTAACAAAATAAAAGTATAGTAGCTGCAAAAGAAGGGTATTACTTTATCTCTACAAATCCATCTCCCCCTCACAGTCGGAGGGCTGTACCACCAGGGCCGCCATGTCCAGATAATCCAGGATTGGGTCGTTATAGATACACTGTATGTTGTGCCTGTCGAGACATTGATCCGGGTCATCACATCTCTGCTGTTTTAATTCACATGTCCATCATCTGCACGGATACACCAATGTGTGTTTGTGTGTGTGTGTGTTTGTGTGTTTGTGTGTTTGTGTGTTTGTTTGTGTGTGTGTCAGCTGTTTGTTATGGAGTTGCAGCGTGTGCCTTAACAGGATTTACTTTTAGCCTTAAGATTGGCTTGTCACCACAGTGTTTGACAGCAAAGCGACATGTAATCAGTGTGTGTGTGTGTGTGTGTGTGTGTGTGTGTGTGTGTGTGTGTGTGTGTGTGTGTGTGTGTGTGTGTGTGTGTGTGTGTGTGTGTGTGTGTGTGTGTGCACTTAGTTACACATGCATTGTTGCATATCATGTGTTCCTTCATTTTGGTTCTGCACCTCTTTATAAATTGCCACAACATTTTTTTTTTATATAATTGCACCCATTGCTGCTGCAAAATATTTTTTAAATCTTCTTTCCAATGTTAATTTGTATGAGTAAGTGGAAATAGAGGCTCATTGGAAACCGGCATTTTACAATGTCACTATCTTTTTTTTGTTGGAGTCCAATATTACATTTGTTCAATAAAAGAATGGTGCAAATAATATCCTTTTATTTAATTAAATTCAACAAGCTAATTATGTTGTATTTTAGCAATACTATAAAAGCAGCAGCAAGACAGAAACGAGCAACTTTATTAAATGTATATACTGTATCCCAAGTAAAATCCTTATTGTGTGCAATCGTGCACACTTGTATGAGAGGCCGTCTAGCTCACAACTCATACTTGGTCTTACAAACAATATCAGAATCTCACACATACACCATTAAACTCTTTTATACATATTGCTAAACACTTTTACACGCACAATCATACTCTCTTTCACACACTTTTGTCTGGGCCATAAATCAAACTTACTTACATACCAAACTGTACTTTCTTAGAAACACTATTATTCCCACTTACAGACAACATCATACTACAATATAATACTCTAGTAGTGTATGCAAGATAGAAAACTTTGTGTGTGAGAGAGAATGATAGTGTATGTGAGAGAGGAATTGTAGTATGTATGAGGGTATAGTAGTGTGTGTGAGAGAGAATGATAGTGTATGTGAGAGAGGGATTGTAGTATGTATGAGGGTATAGTAGTGTGTGTGAGAGAGAATGATAGTGTATGTGAGAGAGGGATTGTAGAATGTATGAGGGTATAGTAGTGTGTGTGAGAGAGAATGATAGTGTATGTGAGAGAGGGATTGTAGTATGTATGAGGGTATAGTAGTGTGTGTGAGAGAGAATGATAGTGTATGTGAGAGAGGGATTGTAGTATGTATGAGGGTATAGTAGTGTGTGTGAGAGAGAATGATAGTGTATGTGAGAGAGGAATTGTAGTATGTATGAGGGTATAGTAGTGTGTGTGAGAGAGAATGATAGTGTATGTGAGAGAGGGATTGTAGTATGTATGAGGGTATAGTAGTGTGTGTGAGAGAGAATGATAGTGTATGTGAGAGAGGAATTGTAGTATGTATGAGGGTATAGTAGTGTGTGTGAGAGAGAATGATAGTGTATGTGAGAGAGGAATTGTAGTATGTATGAGGGTATAGTAGTGTGTGTGAGAGAGAATGATAGTGTATGTGAGAGAGGGATTGTAGTATGTATGAGGGTATAGTAGTGTGTGTGAGAGAGAATGATAGTGTACAGTGTTTCCCCTACCATTGTCTTGGAGGGGCGCTGCGCCCCGCCAACGGAGCCCCGCGCCCCCCCCCTGAAATTCAAGGTGTTTAAAAAAAAAAAAATTATAATTCTTTTATTTAATATATATAGCACCAAATTGCAACTAATCTATATCTACTGTCACTTTTCACATTGAACATGTGCTCTCTTATTAAATAAACTAAACACTTTAATTTTAAGTTGTGAGTTTAGTGTTTTTGACCCTAAGAAACACTGATGCATTAATCTATAACAATAATCCACAGCTCCTCTTTCTGCTCCAGAGGATTTAAAAAATATATATCCCAATGCCTTTATTTTAAAGTTGGCCTGTCTATTTTTTTGTGTTCTCCTTATAAGAGTTTTTGTTTATTATTAGAGGTAAACAGTTTTCTATAATGTAATAAATAATAAATGCAAAAAAACTGTAGTTTTTGTCTATGATGTAACAATATATACAACTTTATAAGCTATCAAGCTATCAAATATGTTTTGTGGCTCCAGACAAAAACAATTGGTGGAAAAGGGGGCAAAATGGCTCTTTTGGTCAAAAAGGTTGCAGACCCCTGGGTTAGACGATAGGAGCTGATTGTTGGACTATTCGACTGCAACCCTTGTGTTTTTGAGAGCTTATGACAGTTTATGTGAGAGGACATTGTACTGGTTGTGAGAGAGCATACTTTAAAAGGAAATCAGGTTGATCCAACAGGAAGCCAGTTTAAATATTCATTCCTTGACTGGTTTACAGCCTTGAAAACAAAGCCTGAAGCTGCTCAGAGCACTGCTAGCTACATTTGAGCTGCAATAAGAACTTTTGGTAACACTTTATATTAAGGTACACAAATTCACCATCAACTAGTTGATAATTAACATGCATATTAGCAGTATATTGGCTATTTATTAGTCATTATAAAACACTTATTAATGCCTTATTCTACATGACCAGATTCTACAAGTAATAGGCCATTAGTTGAGAGTTTTTCCTCAATAACCCTCTAATTAGTGCTTATTTATTGCAAGTAAGGAAGTTGTTGTACATGAGTTTTGGTCTTAATATGCTCAGCTCAATATGGGCCCAATAAGACAGTAGTACCTAATTTTGAGTTATTTAGACTTAATTAACACTTATAGTTTCATGTCTTGTTACATAAGAATACAAAATATTCTATCTGTGATCATACTGTGTGACCTGCTTGTATGTACTTACACAACAGGTGTACTGTTCTCTCTATGTGTTGTACTGTCTCAGTGTGAACATAGATTAAACAGCCAGCCAAACTCTTTTGAGAGCCAGGGAATGAGCAGCCATGCTCCTTTATTGAATTATTTGCAGTCCACTGACATTCAAACGGAGTGAAACTATACAAAAAGAAGATACAAGGCACTTAAGGATCTCATACATGCAAGTGTAACATACACAGATTAACACATAAGACTGCTAAGTGTAAACAAGGTAAATATAGCTAATGCTAGCTGTGCAATAAGCATGTATACAGGGTAGTATGGCTAACGCTAACGCATTTTAACGCAGTTTAAACATCTCCAAATGTCATCACATAAACACAATACATGTTACTAATCCTTACAGTGTAAGTGTAAGGCTTACACTTACACTTACAGTCATTGCTTTCTGACGGACTTGACCCTTTTTCTTCAGGTTGCATAGGGAAAATTAGTAATAGTCTACTGCCATTGTGGGCGGTGTCCGTCAGACAAAAAATGTACTGTAGAGCCAATCAGGAACTGAGAATTTAGTCCAACTTCCTTTTCAATCAAACTCACTTCCTTTTCAATCATACTCTCTCACACACATAACTATTCTTATGCACACACCCTATCATTCTGTTTTATACACATACCTATAGTCATTCACATTAACTATTATTACCTCTTATATAAGCTATTATTCGGCCTTTCATTCACTGCTACTGTTTTACATATATGACTATTGTTATTAACATGAAATACTATTCCCTCTTACATAGGTTATTATTCTGTTTTACATACATTGTTTACCGATTACACACATACTACTATCCTCTTTCACATACACTATTATAATGTTCTATTAGATTATAGTTGTTTGTGAAAGACGATAGTGGTGTGCGTACGAGAGTATGATGGTGCGTTTAAGAGATTTTGTTTTTGTGTGTGAGAGAGAATAGTTATTTATGTATGATAGTAAATGAAGGAAGGAATGACAGTACGTTAAAGACGGTATGATACTGTGTGTGAAAGAATCTGGTGGTGTACATGTGAGATTCTGATATTGTTTATAAGACCAAGTATGAGTTGTGAGCTAGACGGCTTCTCATACACTTGTGCTGTGTCTCAAGTCACATACTTCTGTACTTACATTTGTTGTTTTGAGTGCATAAGTGATTCCCAATGATGACCAATGGCAAAATGCAGTATAAGTACCGTTAAGAGCTCTCATAACAGTCAAAAAAGTTGAGCATGGAACGTTGCACACCTCTTAATTTGCATTCACATATGCACAAAGTTAATATTATTCATCAGATAACAGCTGTATCTAGCATCGCAAGCTAGCAGAGGAGGTTACAATAGAAACGGAAACATCACTGGCTTTTCAAGGCTCTGCACCAAACCTCATGGTGAGCAAAGAGCAAATCTTGAGAATGCAGCATAACTGTCAATGATCGCCATCTTTGCTACGTAACAGAAGTCACGCGACCAGCCATGATTGCGATTGCTCCGGTAAACACAGTGCTCTAAAAGTTTTTTTTGTAATACTTAATTACAATACCACTATACCTGAGTTTAAAATAAGCCACCATAGGGTTGATTGAGCAGTCTGTAATGATTTGGTAGCAGGAAAGATAGTTGCTAGCTAGCTAACAGCGGTGATCATCACTTTTGGTGAGGGCAAAGCAGATGTGAGCGATTTGAGACAACACTATGGGGTAAAAAAAAAGACCAGAAAAATGGCACTGTATTAAACAAATGTGTCCGAAATAAAACACTGATTTAGAGTCTATTGAGTTTTTCTAAATAAAACACAGGAACAATGGCACAACTAAAAACGATCTGCTGTTCTGCTGTGATCTCAGCATTGACAACACGCTAACCTCCGCTCCTGGGGCGAAGTAAATCGTGTACATGCAGATCAACTTTTATGAGCGTGCCGTTGACATCAAGTATTGGACGTGATGAATCCTGACAGTATGACTTGGCTTGTCCAAATCTGTTCATGTGAACTGTCTAAAATAATGCTCTGGTATCCCCATATTGAATCCCTCCTCTCTGTGACAGCCGGCTTGTCACTTCGCCTTCCAGAGTCGCCGTTCAGAGCTAAACACTTTTGATTTCTGACGTAGTCTGACAACACATCTTTTTCCAGAATAACCCAACCCTAAGTGTGGTTACCAGTTTACTGTGTGCAGAAGTGTGTGTCCTCTGTATGTGTGTGTCCGCCCCTCTGGCCTGTATCTGTAACTTTTGAGCAGTAAATCAGATCAGGTTTGACGCTGCTTCCCCCGTAGCAATCGCCCGTGTGTGTGTGTGCATACAATATTTTTTCTCGCACTCCTTTGTTTATTGTCTCCCGTTCGGTGCTGTTAAATCGTGTGTGTGATTCTGTGAAGTGTGTGTGTGTGTCTACAGCCTGCTCTGCTGCAGTGTGTTGGTCATGTGATCAGGATAGCTATCACCAGGCTCTAACGTCCCCTTGCCTCCCCCTTTTTCCCTCTCTCTTTTATCTCCTCTTTACCCTCTTTTTTTTCACACCATAATTTTTCTTCTCCCCGTTTCTCTTTCATCCCGTTTTTCTGCATTTTTTTTCTCCCCTCCAAATCCTTTCTCCCTGTCCTCCTCCGAGTTCCTCCTCACCCCCTCTGCTCTTATCTCCCTTTTCCATTTTATTGCTTCTATGCTCTCCACCTTACCTTCCCTTTTTCGCTCAATGACTCCACCCCCTACTTACTCTTCTCCTTTCTCCCTACAATAAATCTTCTCTCCTCTACCTTCCCCCTCCATTTACACATTCTGTCTTTTTTTACTTTGATGTTATCCGTTCTTCTTCCTCATTTTACATACATTCTGATTTTCTGTACCCTCTCCTCTCTATTTTTCCTCCCTCTTCTCCTCTCTCTTCTACCTCCCATGTCTCCTTTCTTCTTCTCCTGTTTTCCTATTCTTTCCTCTTGCCAATTCTCCGTTACCATTTCACCATGACTTTCCCGTTATCTGTCCCTTCACCATTTCCCTGCTTCTCTTCTGTCACCTCTCTTTCCTCCCTCTTTGTTTTCACCCCCTCTACCTTCTACCCCCCCCATGTCTCTATCCCCTTCTCCCAGATTCCAAGCAGAATGGCGAGGCGGCAGCTAACGCAGCGCTGGCCAACGAGGACTGCCCCACCATCGACCAGGTCCTCGGGGACGAGCGCAGCCCGGCCACGGGGGGGCTCGGCTCCACCACCAGCCGCGAGCGCTACCCCCACGACCGGGCCTGCTTCCTGCTGAGTGCCGGGGAGTTCCAGCGCACCACGGATGGGAACGTTCGGAAAGGTAGGAAGGTGGAGGGGGGGAGAAGGAGGCCTGAGGGAGGAGGAGAAGGAGGAGGAGCCGGGGGAGAGGGCGGGGGGGTGGGGTGGTACCTGAGTGACAGCAGTGGGCTGTCCCTCGATGCATGGTCCTGATCCACATGTGCTGCAAAAACACGTCCCATACAGACAGGTGGACAAAATAATAGGAACACCTAACAATATAAAGTTATTCATGGTGTGTGAATACCTTTATGTGTGAGTGTGTGCGTTTGTGTGTGTGAGAGTGTCTGTGCAATAGAATGTGTTTCATATAAGACACACAAAAAAGCACAAACATAACAGAAACAAATAAAAGTTGAAAAAATGAAAATAACTTAACATGGAGAGTTCTCTCCATTGGCACACAACATAATAATACACAATTATTGGCAATGGTATTTAATCCAAGTATTATTTTATTCACAACTTCTTACTACAGCTGTAGTGGAAGAAGCCCCCTTCATGCATTTATCCTGCGTGTGTACTGCGTGTGTACTGTGTGTGTACTGTGTGTGTACTGCGTGTGTACTGCGTCTGTACTGCAGAGGCTGCTGCAACACTGATGTTGAAGTGACTGGATGTACCATACTGTAACACAATAGTGTTTAGAACGTTTTTGGGTGGTCCAATAATGCAATATGCAGATGATTCCTTCCTGAGGTGGGTCCACAGTCACTCAGCAGCACTAACTGAAGGGTTTCATTGGTCTTCTGTGGATGCTGTGTTCTATGTTCATCATAGCCGATACATACTTACATGGAGCTAAACAGTTTCATTTTGAAAACACTGTCCATTAAAATGAATATAGTGTTACCTGTACAATTTACTATCAACAAATCCCATGAAAAGACCGAAGAAGACTAGCATTGGTTATTTTTTCTAATTCATGAAATGACATGTAAACCTGACATCAGCTGGCCTCATGAACTGTGGCTTCTGCCCGTCAGAAACATGTGATGATGTTATTAGCACAGGCGAGGGGAATGTATGGGTAACAATCTGCAAAGAGGATGAAATATACTGCCACATTGATTCAAAGACTTTTCTTGTGTTGCTATAAGTGCAATAAATGTATTTAATTGTAATGCCCTAACACACACTACATGAAAACAGCAGCATTAGATTGCAAACTGTCATCTAGAGGTCAAAAGATGTAGAATAAAAGAACACTGAATGAGTGTGCAGGTTTATTATTGTTTTTGAGATAATTATTCCTCAGCACAGGCAACAATGTATGGATTGCTCTCTGGCATATTGGAAATCCATGACCTGCTAAACGAATTCATTACATTAGCCTCAACCTGATCATTTGTATGTTAGCATGCTTATATAAGCATTTAGCTCAAAGCCTCAGGAAAATAGGGACTTGATGTACTTTTAAGAATACTTTAAAATCAAATCCACTAATTTCTTCTTCTGGTATTTTCATGGGATTTTGATGAATGATAAGAAAAAAACGCCAGTCATGCACTTTCTTGAACTTTCCTGCCACGTTGGATTTCTGTTCCGGATGTTTTGAAATGAAACTCTTCATGTGAACTGTTCAGTATTTTTGAATCTGATGTGGCAGAACAGCCAGATCAGATGAGTGTCATTCTGTTCTCGTCACATCGGCTTCTCCACTGTTCTGCTCTGTCTGTCATCCATCCACACTCACTGCATGCTTTATTTTTCTCACTTTTCCATGCTGTATTCATTAACTCTCCTTCTTTATCTCTCCATCCCATATTCTATTCTTTCCCCCCACCTTCTCCATTGATTATAATGTTTTTCCCTCATCTTCCATTCATTTGTCCTCTCTATGTTCCTGCATTATCTTGCCTATTGCCTCCTTGACCTGATAACACTACAATAATTAATTTGGCTTTCAAACATAACCTGGCCCTTCCCCCTTTAATACCCTATACACTCCCCAAATGCTACTTCCCCTGATTCACACACACAAACGCACTGCAAAATGTGCACACTCACACACACCAACACACACACAGATGGCTCAGGGTCCAGCAGTGTGACCTCCTCCCAGGAAGAGGGGTGGTTCAAGCCGGAGGGGCCCCTGCTGCAGCCGGAGCTCAGCGTACACTCCGGCTCCTGGATCACAGCGTAGAAACACACAGGTAACACGAGCATTCAGTTATATACAATATATTAAACAATCAGCTAAACGGACAACGTTTCTGTGCTAACGAAATATTAGATGCACCGAACAAACTGAAACGTTGACTTTAATTAAATGTATTATGTCAACAAATGTCACATAACTGTATTAGGTTAGTTGAAAGCAATAATATTAAGTTGAACCTAATATTTTCAACTAACCTAATACAGTTATGTGAAATCTATTGAGTGAATTGATTTAATTGTAGTCAACGTTTCAGTTTTTGCAGTAGAATAATTCAGACATTTATTGTGTCTTTAAACAAGGACCATGCATAAACATACATTAATCTCAAAAACAGAACAGATGATTTCTGACAGATTTATCTTTTAAGCTCATATATATCTGCAGTCCTTGGACACAACAGACTCTCTGTCACTATAACAATTACAAAGATCGAATCAACAGATCAACATATAAACACCAGCACATTGATCAGTGGATTTATAATAATACAATACTTGAATATAATCTTGAACTTGAATTATTGGATTATAATAGATTAGAATACATTACATAGAATTGAAGTAGATTACACTATAACGGGTTAAACACAACTATATAAGGAGCAACCAATAGCAGGGTGGGCCGGTTTGATTCCCTGCTGGCCATACTCCGTGTCATTACCCTTCTCTCTTTCACTACTACTAGCACATTCCAATAAAGGCTAACAGTACAATGCCAAGAAATAATCTATAAAAAAAACAAGACTAGAAAAGATGACATTAGAATAGCAGATACAAATGCATTAGACTTCATAAAAAAAGATTAGATTAGATATGATCAATTTAGACTACACATATGTTTAACTCAACTAAACTAGACTAGATTTAGTTAGACCAAACTACATTTGATTATATTAGATCAATTTAGATTGGATTTAACCAGATTAAATTAGATTAAACAAAACAGATTACATTCTGTTAGATTAGACTAGATCTAACTCTTTAACATTACAATGAATTGCAAGATGATTACATTAACCCCTAGACTGCACAAAGGTATAATCTGAAATGGTCATGGGCCATTTTGCATGCGGGTTGCAAGTTGAGAATCACAGCACACACACAAGATAAAACATGACGGTAAAGTGGAGGAGATTACAGTAGAAAATATTTAAAAATAAATAAATATATATATCAGTTGTTGTTGAAAAAAGTTCAGACCCCAGACACACAATAGGACACACAACCTTTTGTACTGTATATATTTCATATATATTTCAATCAACAGTTTACTTTGTTCACACTAACACTGCAAATATTTCATTAATGCAAGTCTTGTCAATTGAATGTAACATAAAGCTAGTTATTGTTGTTATAAGAACAAATCACACTCCAATACATGTACATGCGTTGGCACAAATAAAACAAGTTACACATATCCATAGAGTGTTTGCGTTATGAGATATAATCACTTTTTTAACCAATATTATCAACTTTGATGATTCTCTATAATGTGCTTGCAAACAATCTATTTCTATGCTTAGTCCCAGAAATGTGACACAAATATAATGTAATAGTAACACGTCAAAAACAGTGTCAGATTATATAATAGCCAAATAATTGTAGGGGGAATCAGCATACACACACACACACACACACACACACACACACACACACACACACACACACACACACACACACACACACACACACACACACACACACACACACACACACACACACACACACACACACACACACACCCACACACACACACACACACACACACACACACACACACACGTAGAACCATGTAAACACACCGTGTGATTCTGCGAGCATGACTGTGTATTAGCCGTGTGTGTGAGAGAGATAAGCCTTCCTCTTTACACCCACACTATGGTTTAACCACCAGAGACATGGGGTTCGGGGGGGGGGGGTTAAGTTCACAGTGCTGGTCCATGTGTGATGCGTGCTGATGCTGTTGTTGTTATTTTGTTGTTGTTGTTGTGTTACTGTCTCCTTCCCAAGGTTGTGTCATGCGTTTGTACGTTGGCTCTTGTTGGTCTGTGTTACACTATCCATCTGTCTGTCTGTCTGTCTGTCTGTCTGTCTGTCTGTCTGTCTGTCTGTCTGTCTGTCTGTCTGTCTGTCTGTCTGTCTGTCTGTTTCTCTATTTTTTCCTCTTTCTGTCCGTTTGTCTGTCCTTTTCTGTGTGTGTCTGTATTTCGTGTGTAGCTGTCTTCCCCTCCTCCTGCTCCTCCTGCTCCTCCTCTTTCTCCTCCTCTAACCCGGTCTCTTCTCACTCTGGTACTTACAGATAGGGGGCGTCACGTAACCCCCCCCCCTGAAAGCACTTTGGCTCCCAATTCCGCGTGGTTCCAAACGGGCAAGGGGGGTCTTATTCCCAGAATGCTTTTGGGTAGAGGGGGCCTGGTCTGGACTTTTTGATACTTTGGTTGCAGACTTTAGTGTGTAGTTTGGACTTATTGTCCTATTAAGATTGATATTAGATTGGTAAATAAAGAAACGTAGTATTTTGCGCCAAAATACTTAGTGAGTTTTTCCAAAAAATACAAAAAACTAAATTTAAATGGGAATTCAATTTAACGTGTTTTGGGATGGGTGCCAGAGTGAAAGCAGCCGCTGCGCACCGATTAGTCATTTTCTCGGCCAGGCCAGTGAGAGCTGGTTGCTAATTGCTTGGTTGGTCGGTTTGTTCTCTCCTCTTCTCTGGAACTGAGCTCAGGTCAGTTCTTACAGCACAGCCGGCAGAGAGCACTGTCTGGTTTCACGGCAGATTTGGCTCCAATCGTTGCATTGGGCTAATTGGCGTAGCATTCTAGCTAATTGGATATTTTTTGAAACACTTTGGTGCAACAGCTTTAAATGAATTAAAAATGTTATATCTGAGCCGTGTCTGCCTCTCTGTCATGCTGGGCTGAAACACTGACTGCTGTAGTGCTTCGAAGGTTACAATAGCTAAAAAAGATTTAGCTGCTTCTTTGACAAACCAGCAGGTAGATGAGCAGGGAGAAAGAAAGACAGACAAAACTGTAATCCCAAAAAGATACACACACACACACACACACACACACACACACACACACACACACACACACACACACACACACACACACACACACACACACACACACACATTCAGGTAAGTAATAACAGCTTTTGAAGGCTGTGATGACAAATGTAGTGGTGGCAGTGTTTGCTGTGCTGTGATGGCCTCTTAGCTTCCTCTCTCTGCACTCTTAAAGCAGCTGACTCCCTCTGAAAAAACCCTGCTTTATTTATCTTAAGTTATCTTTTCACTTCATTTTCATTTCAGCCAATCAAGTTTCTTGGCAAGAAAATTCAGACTTCTTCAAAATGGCCGCCGTACAGGCCTTTTGCTTTAAAAGTGCCACCAGGGCTCTCTTCCGATCCCTCTGTGACTCTCCTCTTTTCTTCCTCCCTTCCTCTCGCTGACATTATCACAGATTGTGCTGTCCTTGAATGGGATTAATTACAGACCTTTGTGTCACTGCTGTCACTGTAACCCAAATCGATCAAGTTTATGTTTGCATTGGGTGGGAAGAACGAAAGACTTGAGCATTTTCGAGGAATTCTGAAAGGACAGCAACGCTTCTTTTCCCTACCGTGCAACTTTTCTGCTCCTCTTCTTCTGCTTGTATCCTAGCTCTTGATCCTTGGTATGAGCAAGCGATAGGGCAGGGGCGCAAGCTTCTTGTACAGAAAGACTGAAATAAGCCATAAGCTGTAAACTAAAATCCATATAAATGTAACAAATTCCTACATGTACCTTTGCTTCGCCCCTGCCTGAGGAATACTTTGTTTCGTAGCTTGGTCTTGGTTTGATCTTATGAATGCAATGCTTTGACGTTTTGGTGATCCTGACTGAAGTTCTTAAGAGGTCACACTATTAGGAGGATCCTTCCTCTATTATTGTAATCATTCTCTCTCTTCTATTAGTCTATCCATCTACACATCCATCCATTCTTCCATCTATCCATCCATATAACCCTAAAGCCCTAACCCTATCCATTCATCCATTCGTCCATCAAACCCTGAAACCCTAACCCTATCCATCTGTCTATCAAACCCTAAAACCCTATCCATCCATCCATCAAACCCTAAAACCCTAGCCCTATCCATCCATCCATTTGTCCATCAAACCCTAAAACCCTAACCCTATCCATCTAACCCTAAAACACTAACCCTATCCATCCATCTATCTGTCCATCTAACCCTATCCATCCATCTACCCCTAAAGCCCTAACCCTATCCATCCATCCATCCATCCGTCCATCTAACCCTAAAGCCCTAACCTATCCATCCTTCCATATAACCCTAAAACCCTATCCATTCATCCATCCGTCCATCAAACCCTGAAACCCTAACCCTATCCATCCGTCCATCAAACCCTAAAACCCTAACCCTATCCATCCGTCCATCAAACCCTGAAACCCTAACCCTATCCATCCGTCCATCAAACCCTAAAACCCTAACCCTATCCCTCCGTCCATCAAACCCTAAAACCCTAACCCTATCCATCCCTCCATCCATCGAACCCTAAAACCCTAACCCTATCCATCCGTCCATCCGTCCATCCATCGAACCCTAAAACCCTAACCCTATCCCTCCGTCCATCAAACCCTAAAACCCTAACCCTATCCATCCGTCCATCCATCGAACCCTAAAACCCTAACCCTATCCATCCGTCCATCCATCGAACCCTAAAACCCTAACCCTATCCATCCATCCATCTGTCCATCAAACCCTAAAACCCTAACCCTATCCATCCATCCATCTGTCCATCAAACCCTAAAACCCTAACCCTATCCATCCATCCATCCATCTGTCCATCTAACCCTATCCATCCATCTACCCCTAAAGCCCTAACCCTATCCATCCATCCATCCATCCGTCCATGTAACCCTATCCATCCATCTACCCCTAAAACCCTATCCATCCATCCATCCATCAAACCCTAACCCTATCCATCCATCCATCTAACCCTAAAACCCTAACCCTATCCATCCATCCATTCGTCCATCAAACCCTATCCATCCATCCATCCATTGTCCATCCATCTAACCCTATCTATCTAACTACCCATCTATCCATCCATCCCTTCACCCATCCATTCATCTATCTATCTATCTACTGTATCTATCTATCTATCTATCTATCTATCTATCTATCTATCTATCTATCTATCTATCTATCTATCTATCTATCTATCTATCTATCTATCTATCTATCTATCTATCTATCTATCTATCTATCTACTGTATCTATCTATCTATCTATCTATCTATCTATCTATCTATCTATCTATCTATCTATCTATCTATCTATCTATCTATCTATCTATCTATCTATCTATCTATCTATCTATCTATCCCTCCATCTATCCTTCCATCCTTCTAACCCTAACCTTACTCTATCTGTCCATCTATCTATTTATCTATCCATCCATCCATCCACCCATCTGTCCATGTAACCCTAACCCCATCTATCCATCCACCTCATTGAAATGGGTACCTTTTTTTGATTTTTTTGGGTATCTATTAGGTAATGTTTGCTTTATTAGTCGCCGTCATTCTGTCTTTTCAATCCTTTGATCATTACCCCAACATCTCTCAACCCCCCCTCCCCCTTTTTTTTTTCTCGCTCTCTCTCACTTTCTCCTTATCTCCCTGCTGTTGCTACGGAAACAGTGGACAGGGGAATTCCGGGACTTGGTGCAGCAAAGCATTTTGGGTCAAGGCTTGGTGTTTGATTGCATTATTGATTCATATTGATACAGTGGACTGTATTTTTAACCAGCCATGCAGTGAAGCAGAGAGAAACGAATGGTGGGACAAGCTAAACCTTTTATGAGGTATAATGTATAACGTAGAGTGGCGTTGACTGAACCTACAAAGGAAAGGAAGGCACCGAACAACACTTTATGGGTAGACACATTTGACTGCTCATACTTCCATGTTAGTATTCAAAGAAACGGTAAATCAGTTTTCTGGACTGATACTGATATTTAGGTATTTCTGCATTTATAAAGAAAGACAATCCTTTTTTTTCTTGTAATTGGGCTAAATTGTGCAGAAATTATGCATTAGTCTTGCCTAAACCTTATCCATAACTATAGTTGTCTGATTTTTGAAAGCAAGACTGGTCAATGAAGGCAAGAATCTTCATTGAATTCAACCTTGGTGTTTGCAAGATCGCCCATCTTTTCTAGCAGTACAGTGAGGTCATTCAGAAAAAGTATAAATCCTTTGTCTTTAGGACTGATGCCTTTAGTAGCTTTACCATCTGCTGTTCCAAGAAAAAACTCCATCTTTCTGTGACTCTGCAACTTGTTTCTAGCTGTCTCAGTACAAACAGGATAAATGATCAGAGAGAGTGCCCTGCTGGCTAGAATGCAAAGAGGAGAGCGCTGCCTGCTCCCTCTCAGAAAAGGAGAAAAAAAAAACCTGCAGAGGTAGCTCTACAGTGAACATTGGTGCAGTGCCGCTAGTGCCTCCGAAGGCCAAGACTGAGCATTACACTCTCCTCCTGACTGCATTACTTTCAAAGGCAGCTGACACACTCTGCATTATGATACTGTACACGTCTATCTCCGCTCTCATAGGGAAACCTAATCAGTGAGTGGGTGGAGGTTGAATAGAAGAATGAAATGTTGCATTAATCACTCCGTTACTTTGTCTTCCATGCTCTGCCGTCCTGTCTCCCCTTGTTTTATTTCCATAATTATTTTTCTGTCCGCCTTTCTCTCTTTCTTCTCAGTAGAAAAATATTGATTCCCTTCATTGACAGACAGATACCATTGGCCTGAACTGACTCTTGAGTCTTACTTAGAGGCTCACTGATGTAAGGAGATATGCTGCGCCATAACAGAGTGGAGAGCCCCCCCCACCCCTCTCTTTTTCTCTCCATCTTTCTTAAGGTCTAACAACAACATGCAGTTTCATACCACCTTAAATCTACTCTTTTTTACTACTCTGGTTTTCTTTTGTTTGCCTCCCATTCACACACACTTTCCCTCCCTCTGAATCGATGACCTCTAGGCTTGTGTTTAATCATTATTGGTAGTCTGGATCCCCTGAGGCCTATTGGGTTGCACTCACATCATTTTATTTCCTGAGTGCTACTACAACAGTTGAGCCACAATGGTGTCAGGAGGAGAATCATGTTGACCAAGTGTAAACTGATCGATTACGTCCAATATGGTTATAAACAGGAAATTGTGAATTTAAAACTAAGGAATATAAATTTGTCACCAGAGAATTGAGGGTTTCCTCATACTCAAAAACGACTGTATGTCATAATCATCCCGAAAGTCTTTGTTTATTATACATGACAATGAATATATTGTTGACTTTGAATGTGTTTCAGACAAATCCTAATAGAGTGGGACCCGCATGAGTCCTGAACCCGGAAATTAGTTAGCATCTTAGCACTTTTGGGTTACCTCGTCTAGAAGTCAACGAATGTTTGAATGAGTCAAATGCCTAAAATAAGGTCTGTGGTTAACACAAGCTTACAAAATGTTAGGTTTTGTTCTAAGAAATAAAATATGTTAGTAAATACCCCATTTGTTAATTATTCAATCTTTTTAAGTGTCATAAAAACGGTGGTTACTACAAAACGTCACCTAGCCTTTAGCTTAGCGGTGGCATTTAGCCATGCAACCATGACGTAGTTCATTAATAGCCTACTGTCAGCTTTTTACTCTCAAGGTTTGTATTTATGCTTCAACTATTATGAAAGCAGTGTTATATGATAAACACATAAATAGAACAATATGAATAGGAAAACAGCACCAACTAATGACCACATTCACCACTAAAGCCAGCACATTCATTGCATACAAATAAGAAAACACAAGCCGAATGCAGAAACAGTTGCACAAAAGTTATTTCTGGAAAACCTTTAAAAATGTATGAACTTATTCTGACATGACGGAAGAATAATCTTCCCCTGGTATTACACACGATAAACCATGTCGAAGCTTGACAGACATGTGTCATGAATAGTCATTTAATGGGATATAAGGCTGTTCTGTCTAAATATTGTAACCATTTTAAGAGTTAAGCTTTCTTAAGTTGTTTGTGTTGAGATTTTTTAGCCATTGTAGATCTCTCATTAATTGTTTCATAAGAAATGTTTAGACTTTGTTTAGTTTTATACGTATACAGTATAATACTTTTTCTAATCACTTAATTCCTTGTCCTTCCCTCCACTCAACAAGTCCTTCACTATGAGATCATTCATACACACATTACTGTTCTATCTGTTCAGGTTCTACTGCCTGCTTCATCCGTACAAGTGTTGTATGTCTCTCTGCATACAGTGATTGTCATTGTGTATTCATCGTGTTCTTTTTAATGTGTTTCTGTGTGACCCAGTAACTACACTCTCTATATACTTTCTGTCCTCTCCTTACCTAACATACATACATGAAATATGTATGCACATACTTTTTAACCCTCAAGCTCAATGTATTTGGGATTTCATATTACATTTTTTGATGTCTGTATTTGACACAAATGTTATTTCTTGACAATCTAAAATCAACATGTGGATTCAATTAGTAAAAGGGCATTTCAGGTGCATAATCATAATGTATTTATGAACACAATTAGCTAAATATGGAAACACATGTTGATATTGATTTGCATGCAGATTGTTGTTGGCATAATATTTGCTCTAATTGTTCACATGTATGTTCCTCTACTCCTCCCTGAGCCTTTCCCTTCCATATCTTCCTCTCATTCCTCCCTTTTTCACACTCTTCTGTGGTTTCCCTGATCCCAACTCATCAATTAAGATACAAAGGCTTATTAGCCTCAACTACATAGAAAACAAATACTTTAGACATTAAAAGAAAATAGTGCAAGTGTCTATTCCTTCTTTCTATCCCAGTAATCCATTACAATTACTAAGTGAATAGACACCAACAACTCAATACTTGATTCCACATTAAGCAAATGTTCCTCTTATTCAATTTAGGGAAGACGATGGCAGTAACTTGACAAAAAGAGACATTATACTGTTCATTTCTTCTTTTTTGATCTGAAAAAGTATTAATTAAAAAAAGGTCAGGTGTTAATTTTTTTTTCTTATTGTCTAAAATGTAAAACCAACAATTGAATGATACTATTACCAAGTTTTGGTCTTTTATTGTTCTTTGTTGAGAGTAATTGGAAACAGTTTTGTCAGTTATATTTGTAATTATTGTATACCTGCATTTGGTTATTGTACATTTGAAACCCTCTGTGTGTACAGTACAGTGTTAATAACAAATGACTGGTTGTTTTAAGGCATTTTACTAAAGAATATACATTCATAACTTACAACTTATAGCAATTACTTTCAAGCAAAGTAGACCTTCTTTATTTTACCATAGTTTCTCGAGGCCAGTCATTTTAATTATGAAGCGTGTGGTGCAGTGGGTTGTGCGTTGGTTTTCAGATCAGGGTTCAAACCCCACAGTCAGCATGTCGTTGTGTCCCTGAGACACTTCACCCCAAATTGCTCCTGTGGGGATTGCCCACAGTATTGAGTATGTAAGTCGCTTTGGATAAAAACGTCTAACAAGTGACGTGTAATGTAATGAAGCCCAATTAGCTCCTTCCATCCCCTCTGCTTTAACTCCTCTCTCCTTTCCACCCCCTTCCCTCGTGTCTCCCCATCCCATTCTAACACTGATGTATCCATCCCATCCTTAGGCTACCCTCCTCAGTCTCTCCCCCTGCGTTGTGTTACTAAAGTCTGAGTGGAGGTATGTAACTCTCCGTCACAGCTAACAGACCAGCTGCTATACCTGAGCATTGGCTGAGCTTCCTGCTTCACAAATCCAAGTCTTTCAAACTTTAAAAAAATGTAGGAACTGTTCTGGGGCCAGAAAATATCTCATTGGTTGATCTAATCTAGCTTTCTTAGCTACAGGCATGTTTGGGTTTTATGTAAACTCAGAAAATTAAAACAACCAGCAGCATCAGTTCCAATAATTAGATATATTACCTTCCTCTCTTCTAGCCTTTTCGCACTGGCATAATTACTTTTATTTTACTTGAGCCATTAGGCCTATAACGTTTATAGCATATTAATATATAGTAAACTTAGCCCGTGAAAAGAGTTGTAAAATATCCTCTTGGGTTTAAAGAAAGTCTTTATCACAAACCAGGGCTGTTGAGTTTGGACGTCAAAGGCTCTGGTGAATGATGCAATCAAATTGCATCATGGGAATCGTAGGAACTAGCATTATTGGAACTTGACTTAGCCTATATTTCCAGAAATGTGCTTATAAAGCAACCAATGAATATATTTCTGCTTTCAAAATAATCAAAACTAAAATGAAGTACACTTTTCAACATTTGTCTATTCATTCTATAAACCTTTGTATGTATATTTTTAAAGTATATCGTAATGAAATTCATATTAGTAGTATTACTCTTTGTGTTGATAAATAATACAAGTTACAATTCTTGAGTAGCTGGTAAACCCAATTAGGGTTAGGGTTAGGGTTAGAGTTGAACTGTTGTTAGCTACTTGAGAAAGTTACACATTTGACCACACAACAGCTGCAGCAACAACTGCAACACACTTTAAAGTGTCATTCCACAAAGGGAATACAAGCTTCTGACTTCAAATAAGTTCAGTCTTCAAGATGACATTGGTGCTTGTCTGCTTGAAGTTAAAGAGCCTGGGGTAGAACAATTACTCCGTAACAAAACTGTAGTTTTATAGCAAACAGATAGAAGTGTACGATTGAAGAAATAAAATGCTTAGCATGGTGACCTTGGAACTGGCATTACTTTAAGGAAATAGATAACTAACCCATGCCCCAGAGAGAGAGAGAGCTAATTTATTTAACACCTTGTTTAATGTTCAATGTCAAATATTTTGTAAGATCAATGTCAAATGTTTGTATTCATAATCTCAGTTCAGATCTCACTAAACACAACCTGTCTATTAAAGGTATTACCAATGTAAAATGACTTACTAACAAATATTTTTTATGAGCAAATAGCAATATATTACACCAACATTGCAATCCTTTGTAAATGTAGCCATGTAGCTGAATCATATCCTCAAATGTTGCCAGATTAAATGATTAAATAAAAGCTATTCAATAAGGTGTAGCTCCACATTCCTAAGAATCTGAAAAGCTAGTGCAAGGCACACATTGTAATGTACTCTTTGAGGAAAAAGTAATCCTATTACAGTTAGATTAACAATGCTTGGCTATAGTGTCAATGACTGAAGCCATTCAGCCAATGAGGACAGCTCATGAGTGCAGGCAGCAGAACGAGATGGAGCCGCCTCCTCTGCTGCAGAGCGACCTGCAGAGCTTCATTACAGATGCTAAGCACCTTCTCCTCTGTATAGAGTCAGAGCCACACGTAACACACACCCTGCATCAGGATCTTTAACGCACTGAGGCATAGCAGAGCTGTGCTAACAATCAGAATCACACACACACACACACACACACACACACACACACACACACACACACACACACACACACACACACACACACACACACACACACACACACACACTCTCTGATCATCGCAGTCCTGATCAGGGATTACAGGTCACTGCTGTAGGTTATTGATCTCATTCAAGCTAACAGCTTACTGTGTGTGTGTGTGTGTGTGTGTGTGTGTGTGTGTGTGTGTGTGTGTGTGTGTGTGTGTGTGTGTGTGTGTGTGTGTGTGTGTGTGTGTGTGTGTGTGTGTGTGTGTGTGTGTGTGTGTGTGTGTGTGTGTGTGTGTGTGTGTGTGTGTGTGAGTTACCAATCAGCTAAAAGCCGCAGTGCTGCTGATTTATTCCTGTGGTTACAGGACTTGACGTTGCAAACACAGCTATTTAAACAGAGCAGGATGTGTGAACATGCACAAACACACACACACAGACATGAACCCACACACACTCACACACACAAAGGGTACATGAAGCCGTAATGTATGTACGCAAAGACATTGGACATTGGTTTTACAGCTGTGATATTGATATTCTAGAATCATAACAAATGCATGTGCTGTCGGCCTAACGTACTGAAGCTTACAGTGACACAGTGGCTGGACCTCTTGCACATGTTCTGGCTAGTGCTTATTGTCAACACAAACATTTTCAGGGGGATTACCGTACTGCCAAATGTGCGTCTTAATTCTGAGATGACATGGTTGGAAATCCCCCTGAAAAAGTTGTTTTCCACCGTATTACAAACATATCCCTGGGGGAATTCAAGGTGTGCCATATTGCATCCTCAAGTTGACTGCAGCACGGGCTTTGGGGATTCAAATGACCTAATGCTCAAAGAAAGAAGAGGGGGTTAGATTTGACCCCTAAAAGATAGATTTTGTGGGAAATATAATTTTAAAGATTCCCAATGTCATCAATGAAAAGCAAAACAGCAAACAAACCTACTAACCAATCTGTTTCAATACGTTGATAGAAAGCTAACCGATCAGGGCCTAACTTCCTCTTTTTTTAGTTTTAGCAGAATTGAAACTGATCCCAGACCCTAACCATAACCTCACAAGGACAAATCCTTCCGGAGAGGTGTTGAGTTGTTAAAAGCTGTGGTGTGGCAGGTTTTGGTGTAGGTAATAATATGTAGTTCTATATTGTTGTAGCCCTTGTGGGTGCAGGGTACTGTAAGGATTATGTCTAACTGGCTGCTCGTCAAACGTATCGAAGTAGAACATGAGTTTTTTATAAGTAGGTGCTGGAAGCAGCAATTACAACACACCAACTCCGAGATCAACACACTGGTGTTTTCTCTCTGTGATTAACCAAAACTGTGCAACTTCACAGTGAATGAGTTTTGGGGGTGGAATATTCCCTTATGCAGGTGAATATGTATAAGACGTGATTGAACAGGGTCACTGTCTTTTCAAATCTTCCTATCAGTTCATGAGAATAGTACGGCCATTGTTGATGGAATCGGAAGTAACTTCGCATTTCTATAACTATACAGAAACTCGGACGCTTTATTGTTATTAGTTATAGACCAGATTGTTGTATATCTCTTAATGAGCCCGTCACAGTACAGCAACACTCTACTCTGCATTTTCATTGGTTACTTTTATGACTTTTATAGACATTTATAGACTTTAAGACTCTGTATTTGACTTGGGACAACAAAAGCTTTGGAAATAAGATTTCTTTAAGGATTTCTCTTTCAGAGTGTATTTTTCTTGTCAACTATAAATAGGTCTAAATATGAACAAATCTGCATGAATTGATCAGCCAGCATTAGCATTTGGCAGGTTATATTAGTATATTGGCGTACCATGGAATGATTATTGGCAGCAAATGTTTAGAAAAGTAATTTAAAGTGGGACTAAGAGGCACCAATTATACAGATTATTTTCAGTGTCATATAAGTATTTCAGAGGAGGAGTTCAATTAATCTTCGAGGTTTAAATCAATTGGGCATTAGAGCATTATGGGAAATGTAGTGTATATGGAACATGACCGATTAATAGCGACTTAAAGCCAGAACATATTGTATATGCTAATTCTTTGTCTAAACAGTTAATTCACTTATTGAAAGTACTCTTTTATAAAATATATAATAATATCAGCCAATATATTGCCATTGGATTTAATTAGATATTGTCTTAAAATCTTCAATATCTATGATAATATAATACAAATTCATGTCAAGTCATGTATACAAGTATGCCAGTTTGTACATAGGGCTTTTTCTTTCTTCTTTAGAAAACAATTATTTCGATCAAAAGCAAGAACCTGCTCAATTGTAGCACATTCTTTAAGGAAAAACTCCACCGAAAATATTGAAATGTCCCCTCACTCGGCCACTTGCTGCTTTTTCAATCTAACCGTTAAAAAGGCCAAAAGCACTACCATCAGCCTCAGCTGTACTTTGTGTTTAGTGCTAATTTGCAAATGTTAGCATGCTTACCGCTAAACCAAGATGGTAAACATGGTAAACGTTATACCTGCTTACCATGCTAATGTTAGCATTTAGCTCAAAGCACCGCTGTGGCCAGATACAGCCTCACAGAGCATGGCTATACTCTTTTAAACATGTAACATTTAACTACCTTAATGAAGAGAAACACACACGTTTCTCTTCTGTCAGTCTGTCTGTCTGTCTGTCTTTCTGTCTAACTGGCTGTTCAGAGCCGCCTGCTGTTCTTACTGGTAGATTGGCTAAAACACCTGGACTCTGAGATCTAAATGTCTTCCTTGAAGTGAAGTTTTTTAAGATTGGAATGGTAACTTGGAGGATTGTGTGTATTCCTAACTGTGCTCAGCTCCAGATGATTTACCCATTTCTCTGAGTTTCCCAAAACGTCTGGCTGTTACATGTTCCTGAACAAAGTGTACCACCTGTGATGTGCTTTTGGGAATCCCAGAGCAGTTAGTCCAGTGGATGTACCAGAGTAAAATATTACGGGATGTATTTATCAAAGGGGTTGTGTATATCCACTGGACTAGTGCATCCCCCCCTACACAGTTGATGTGGGTGCTACAGAGCGCCACCTCTAGGTGTCTAAGGGATATTGTGGCAACTGATAGCTGATTTCCGTAACCAATATTCCTGTTTTGTCCTGTCTCTGTCTGTCTGTCCATCTGTTTGTCCCTCCGTCCATCTGTCTGTCTGTCTTTTTCTAACTTCCTCCTTTGGTCTGAAATATTTTACTTGGTTTGGGCTGGTTTTGGTTTGAGTTCTCTCTCTTTTCTTTTCCAACTTTGTTTCATTTACAAATGCTTGTAACTGTAACAAATGGTTTCTATTTGCAATTTCCGATGTTAAATGCTGTCATAACATTTCTTTCTGTCATTAAAACACATTTCCATGCAACACCACTCATTCCTCACATTTTACATTCCATATCCTGATCTTGCTGACTGTTTCATTTGCTAATATGAATGACCCTCCATGACTCCTCTCTAACCTTTGACCTCTGACCTGTGCTTGTCATCTTCATGTAGCCACGGGTTATGAGAAGTCGCGCAGCCTCAATAATATCTCCGGGATGACGGGCGCCCCGCTGCGCCTCGCCCCCATCACCAACTCCACCTTTGAGCCCTTTGAGCCGCCTGGCCTCAGGCGATGCCGCTCCCCCATCCCCTCCATCTTGTAGCATAGCAACAGGGAAACAACAAAACAACAACAACAGCAACAATACAATTTATTTTTTGTCTGGGGAACATAAAGAACATTGAAGAAATGTTTCATTGATATTTGATTCATCCTAGCTGCTCTCATTACCATTACTCATATGGTTTCCACTCAATAGAAGCAAACAAGTTTTAAAACCACAGAATAGCTAACCCTTATTCTGAGATGATGCTTTAGCAAATGTGTTTGACAACACACACACTAACACACCTGCCTTACTAACAGGGATAGAGTCTAGGTTAGTTTAGACGGATATGATAGTTAGTTAACCTCCAGCTTCCCCTGTTCTTGCCTGTATCTCCACTCCACTTCAACGCTTCAACACTGACATGTAAGAGTAGCTTTGAATAGTCACTTTTATAATATTAGGCATCAGAATGCACACAAACAAACACACATAGACACTAACATATTACTGAAGCTTGCATGTTTTTACTCATGTGACGATAGCTTTAAGTAGATTGAAAAAATAAATTTTTGTAAAGTCAAAATCATATCTATGAAAAGGAAGAACCCCAACTGTAGATTTTCTTTATGTTCACTGAGATGAAAGCAGTTAAGCATTTCTGCAAACTTAGTTTGTTCTCAGTTTGTTCCTTTAGTAAAGAGAGAGAAGAGACGGATTTCCATTAGATTCCACAACACCTTCATAACCGACAACAGCAGCATCCCCTCCTCTTCTCAGGCCTCAGGTCATAGAACAGTGGTTCCCAACCTGAAAAATAGCAGTTAAAAAAGGTTAATATTATATGAAATTAGGTCAAATATATTCATGAAATGTTCTGATATTTTTTAATATATAATTACGTGCATAAAAACATTTTGTGCAATATTTCGGATTTTTCCTGCATTTCCTTTCAGGTTTTGTCAAAAACAGGCGGATAAAAGCAGACTTTTAGTGAACTAGAGGTATTTACTGGCTCCAAGGAATGTTGGCAAGACAACAAAAATAAGCTTTTAGAAATAAATGTAATATATTGAACATAACCTTTGATCTTTATCCTCACAAAGACCTCGGGAGGACGGGGACAGGACAGTAGGGTCTGGTTTCACCACAGCACCTCATCCTCATCACTCGCCATCCTCTCACCCGGCTCTCGGCAAAAGGCTGAGCTGCAAAGTTGGAAGATGGGATGATCATTCGTCTTACATTTTATGTGATTTCAATATGTTATCAATCAAGATTTGTAAAGGCAGAACAAAGAGATTTGCTTTCTTTCAAAGATTGAGACGAGAAGATCCACACCACTCTCATGTCTGTGCGTTAAGTACTTAGCTGGAGTCCGGATGCACTTAGCCTAGCTTAGCATACATACCTGAAGCAGACAAACCTAGCCAACACCCTGAAGTGAACAGCTGAATCATTAATACCAGATATTTCATCTTTTTAAATGGTACACGAACAGGAAGGTAAAGACAAAGGACTGCTTATGTTAAAGGTGGTTTTAACAAAGAACAACAGCCCTTCGTGGTCTTGTTGTCATGTACAAGTTGTCAGGTTTGCTACCATCATGTGCGCACAAACCCTGTTAGCAACCAGGATGGATAGTCGTGTGTCATGAGTCCTTTTCTACTATTTTGTTTGTGTATAGAATAAAGAAATAACTAGTAGAAGTTATTAAAGGTTCTTCTAAACCTTGCCATGCTAGCTGTTCCCATATGCTTCTTGCGTCTTCATGCTAAGCTAAAAATAAACACGTCCTGACTCCAGCTACGGACTGAACATTCTCAGAAAGAAGGCAAATTAGCCAAAATTGTTCAACAATTATTGTAAGGTGGTCGGGTAGTAGGCTTTCTCTTTATCTGGAAAAGTTTTGGACCTTGCAGCTCAGCCTAACTGTGAGAATCGTGGTTTTCTACAGTTCATCATCACACCACCTCCACCAACAGCGTTACTACTTGCACTGACTCCAGTGCCACTCAGCAGCCAATGGCAATGTTTTTAGTTTTTGGCTTCTCTTTCTTTCCCTGTTTTTGCCCCGTCCCCAAACCCCCCCACCCTCCCTCCTCTTCTGTCCGTCCACCTCCTCTTTGTTTCGGGTGCGGCTGCTCAGTAGGAGGCACTGTGAACGGCTACTGGAGTGACAGCCCATGGTAGAAGAAGAGAGGAGGACTCACACCGCAAGGGAAGAAGAGAGCGGACATGACAACAGAGACAGCATACGAACATAGAAATATGCAATGTAGATACATGAGACATCGGTGGTTGGATGTGTGTTTCTGTTCAGTTCTATCTTCTGCACACATGAGTGTGCACATGGATTTTTGTGTGTGGATGTGTGTGTGCCCAGACCTGCATCTACCTCTGTACTAAGATGCACAAACTAGAAAAAACTATGTTTTCCTTACTTTTTGATTCTGCAAGATAGAAGGGAAGACACAATTATTTCAGTTTAGCATTTATTTTAAAGAAACGTGTGTGATTACATGATGATGTCATCTTTCTGTCAGTCAGTACTTTTGTTTTTCTTAATCTAAGGGGTTTTTCCCCTAGTTTATTTTCTGATTATTTTAAATAGAAATGTTCTGATGTTACAGAATTAGTTTTGTTCGTTTTAATTTTCAAAACATGTCTTGTTCATTGTTTTAGACCCTAATTATGTGTCTGTTGGTTAAGTTTCATGTCTGTTTGAATCCCTTCTCCTCATTTCTTGGTCTCGCCTTCCTTCCCTCCCTCCAGAAAGTCACTTTCAGCTAACAGGAAGTCATTCCCTTAGATTTGCATTCAATTCCCCAAAGAGAAAAACTATCACTTACCACCCAGTGAACATAGACTCTGCCAAAGCAGGTTCAAGGTGCAGAGCGGCTTAATCCCTGTTCTTTTAAGAAGGATTCTGTGTCTGAGTGTCGGGAGGTGAGAGCACCATTGTGTCTGAGAAGCATATAGTTGTTTTTTTTGTTCAACATTTTGGGAAAGAAAACTTTCTTTGCACTACGTTAGGAGCTATAGCGAAAAGTCATTATCCCAGCTAAGATTCCAAACTAAAAAAGGGGGAAATAGCGCAAAATAAGACTTTTTTTCCTCCCGTTTGCTTCCAGTCTTTATGCTAAGCTAACGTAATTGCCTCTGGCTCTGTACTGCACAGGTATCGGATATCCGTTCCTCCTCTGACTCTGGGAAAGAAAGTGTTTTTCCCAAAATGTCAAGCTACTCCTTTATCCTTATGGGACCCTGATTTGTGGTCATGCAGGGTCTAGCTAAATCCTGTTTCATGTGCGAATGTTTGATTTAGAAGTTTGTCTCCACTGGGAGTTCAGGATAAAGATTCCCAGTTGGAGACTCATTTTAAACCCCCCATCCTAGTTGACATTCCACCAGGCTCAAATACAAACACACACACGTCACACACACATATAGATGGGAACACACACTCCAGTCCCTCTACTGAACCTGTCTATCGTTTCTCAACACGTCATCCTCTCCTCATCATCCTCTTCCTTCCCAACGTCCACTTGTTGTGAGTGCATCTGTCACTTTCCCTAAGGCCACTCCTGATTGGTCTCTTTTGTCATGATGATGTACATATGTAAAGTTTGCGTTGTATATGAATCTGCATGGGTTTCCATTGCAAGCAATAAGGATACTGATATGAGTAATAATGTGAGGAGGTTTGATAAGATTTTAGTCTCAAGCTTAATGAATGTGTATATAATATTTAGACTAATAAGAGTGTGTATGAATGTGTGTGTTAAGATGCATACATATGCACTAACAAAGCATGCAGGATAAAAAAAGTTCACCTCTTTGAATGCAGAAGAGGTGGGGCGGGCTGACATTATGCATGCCAAATTGCTATGATGCTAATGGTCGGATGCGACCAAGTTAGGTACTGTAACAAGGTTGGGTGGGGGTGGGAAAGTTTATTTTTGCAGGACAGGGAGGGGTTACGTTTGTAGTAGGTCTTGTATAGCTGCTTTCTTATCGAACTTGAGAGACTTATGATAAGAGGAACATATTAACAATCGTAGCTTATGATTTCTTTTTTATTTATTTGCTTCTCTTTTCACAGAGAACTGTTCTGAAAGCTGTGCGCTTATCAGATATATGCAAAAAAAAAGCAGTAACTGTGAACTAGTGCTAAGACATGAAAAAAAAAACACAACAAATCCAGCTTCTTCCATCATTGTCTCAACCCCTCTACTGCAAGAGAGAGGAGAGACCTCCCAAGATACCTCCTCACCCAATTGTCCCTTCCATCGTCTCATGTCACGTTTCATTTCTTTCTGTCCCGTTCAATTCTACACTTGCATTTAAACTACAGTGAGATCAAAAGAAGGATACCTCTGCAATGTGAGAATGCATTGATAACTCCCAAAAGGGATGAGGACCAGGGCCAGATGAACAATGCCAGGGTGCCTTGGCCAAACCCTTACTACCCCATTTGCTATGTTAGGTGATTAAAACTTAATGGCATTCAAATGTTTTTAAGTACATTTAAGTACATTTGCCTACTTGGTGAGTACTCACCAAGTAGGCAATTCTGGTTTCTCTTGTAGACCAGAAATGCTTCCAGCAAAGCTGAATTTATGAATATTATTATTAACAAGTGGCTTGTTTTTCAGTCCGGTATCATGACAGCCAGAGTCATCGGTAGGTCTTGGCTGCTTGAGAGAAGATTTGGTCCCCAGCTAGAGTTAGGGTTAGGTTTTCCCCTTAAGTCCCTTAAGACAGTTTCCCCTAAGACTAACCACTATCTAGAAGTGTATTCATGTGGAGCTAATGCTCAAAATGTACACCCAGTGCCAAAGGAAGTAGCATCAGCTTTCTGTAGCAAGGTGGGAATTATGGGTCTGGAGGTTGGACATGTAGCATCAGACTTTCAGGCAGAACCCAAGAGCCCGTTTATGTTCCCAAGCCTTGACTCGCACTGCAGGGGCACCCTTCAAACTTCATACATGTTTTTTTTCTTTCTTCCACCCATTGTTGCCAATGTTTCTCTCTGTTTCATTCATTCACAACTCAGGTATCTCTTTCTCTCTCTCCCTCCGTCCCCCTGTGTTCCTTTTCACCCATGTTTCCTCAAAGATGTACTGTATGTCTGAAAAAGGGAGAGATAAGAAGTGTTCCTCTTGTTTCTGTTTCTGTGAACACCATGTGCTCTTGTTTTGTGGCTCTTCCTTGCCTCTTTTAAAAATGTTCTTTTGCTTTCCTTGTCCAACTGTGCTTCCTGTCTTCTCCTTGTGGCGTCCTTGGTCTTTCCAGCCTCTCAATAACCATGTCCCCCTTCCTGTGAGACTTTATCCCCCCAACCTACCGTAGATCCCCCCACTGTTAGTCTTTCACAGCAAAAACCAAAAAGGAATTCAATTAATTGGAGCACCTTTGCACCTAAAAATAAAATGGCTTGGTGAAACACTGGACGTCACCAAGGAGGAAGACAGGAACCGACATTTAAATGAATTAAAAAGACTGAGGGGGTGTACTGTAGGTTGGGAGGAGGGGAAAACTGTGCAATGAAATGATGTGTTCTGAGTGGATTGTCAGCCGAGCAGCATCAGAGGGAGGAGATGGAGGAGGAAAGTTTGGGGAAGACAGAAAAGTGTGGTGATGATGAGGAAGCAAAAGAGAAGCAAAATCTCTTCCCCATGTAAGAATGTGTTCCTCGCTGCTGTCCTGTGCACCGTTTTGCTCCCTGTGCTGTGTTTCCTCACCTGTGTGTGGTTCTGTGTTGGTGTGACATTTTGTTTTATGTTATGTGTGTTTTCGTGTCGTGTGCCGCACTCTATGTCCCTTACCTTTTTTCTTTCATGTACTTCGTGTTTACCACACCTGGGTCAAAGAGCATTTACAAACACCAGCTGCTGATTGTTTTATCCCACACAGGTGCAGGAGAAGTCTAGTTTGTCATTTGGGAAAAACTGCACCAGAGTGAAATGAATCAAATGTACTGACCTGATGCAGCATAACCTGCCAATCTGAAGGTTTAAGTGGGATGAAACAAAAAGCTCAAAATCATGATTTGGCCAAGGTCTGGTCTGTACATGTGCAGGACACACCAACTGAGATGTTCCTCTCTCAGCTCTTGTTCTCGGCCCAGTCCTGGTTGGCTGCAGTCCTCTGGTTTGAACTTTGACATCCCTTGATTTCACTACGTTTGTGATCTTCCAAAGACTGGTTATATCAGAGGACTGAGCAGCCCTCCGAGGACTTTTGCAGATTGTTTTCCGTGTGTGTGGGTTACAGAGACGCAGAGTAACCATTACGTGTGTCACATTCTAGCTCTGTGTTCTCGGTGTACTTGCATGTTGGCTAGGCTGGAGCTTGGTGGTGGTGTCTTTCCTTTGCTTCAGTGGTGTGTTTGGCCTATCATTTCTTTGTCTTGGTGTATTATATTGTTTTTATTAGCAAAAACCTCACTGAGCACTGCTGGAAACCAGAGTTTAGGTTGGTCTGCCATTGTAGAAGTCTTTTAAGTTCTAAATTCTTGCTCCAACCTGGGAGGATTTTGTTTGGAAAGCTGTCCGGCAAATTAAAGATTTCTACAATGGCTAACACTTTAGATCTCTAACGTGAGAGTAATATCCACGGCCTCTTTCCCAACGGCACCTTTAGGATTGGTTGATTAAACTCAAGTGTAGTTTTTAAGTGGAAAGACAACATAATAGCAACCCAAAATATTCCCAATCTCAATTTAACATCAAATCATTTTCTGGAGCTTACTACCACATCTTATTTTCTTGATATGCAGATAAAGTTTGCCAGAAAGACAGATTTTTCTGCAATGGGCCAAAAAACAAAAATAGCTATGAAGCACTGTTTATAACCCAACAACAAGCTTCAGAAGAGATACAAACATTTCATCGCCAAATGTAAGATGTCTACCAACAAATCTTGATGCTTTTGGGAAACAGGCCAACATCTAATGTGGATCCACACTCAACCACAAAACGATTTCCACTGGAAACAACTGGATTATACAGAAATGGTTTTTTTTCTGTGATGGTGGAATAATGAATGGTGGTAAAATAATTATGAATTTGGCTAATTTTGTCGACTGGAATCTCCTGATGGATGGATGTTATAAAACATAAATGTAACGTGCCAACATGGAGAAATCTGAGTAGGGTTGCACCAGCTATTCATAATGTAATGTCTTTCTTGATCTGGTTGCAACATTAAAGCTTACGAATGGTGTAAAGACTATTTATATGTAAATAAGCTTTTTCGAAACATCTTTAGCGCTGTCTTATCGATAGCAATGTAAACAGGAAGTCATAGTAGAATCATAAGCTAGCAAAACTAAACAAATTGTTTTAGAGTTTTTTTTCCACATGTAGGTATCTCTCTTTCTCTCTTTACATGGATTTGTGTCGTTAAGATATTGTAGTATCTCTTTTGTGACATTTTAACTTGTCCACACTTCACTCTAAACAGGACATACATGAGCATGCTAATGTTAGCTTTGTCAGTTGTTTGAGTTAGCAAGTTGGTGTAAATGTAACAACAACTAATCTAAAAACATGTTCATGAGGACTTTTGTATCTCGCAGATACCAATTTAATGAAATCAAAGAAATCATTACTTTACCCACCAGCATTATTCCACTGTCTTACAGTATGTGTGAAATGGGCTTCCATGTTGATCTGCACCAGACCTGGATGTAACTGATTACACTGCTGAAACAAAGTGATTTGAATAAGCCTCATATGAAATATCAAAAACCTTGTTTGGAATATGTTTAGCCTTTAATTGTATTCCGTGGTCTGGTGTATGATGATCAAGAGTCATGAATCATTTCTTTGAAATCCTCACTAAATGATCTTCTCTCTTTTCTTTTCAGTGCTGAGTTTCTAAACCCCTTTCACTACAAGAAGAGGAAAACAATAAACTTTGAAACCGCTGCTCCTCCATCTTCCCTAAACGGATTCACTGTAGAAAAAGGGAAGGAGATAGAGAGAAAGAGAAGGAAAAAAAGATGCGTGATAGAAATCATCACTGACACTTTGACCAGAACATTTTCATCTGCGTTACACATTCATATGCAACCTCGTTGACGATCCCAATGAAGACAAATGGTCACGATCGTATAAAAGCTGTTCAATCTGGACCTCTTTTGAACAGAGCAAACCGCAGCATGGAGCGTAGCGTCCAGAGGGCCCGTGAGAGACTTGGATTCGGAACAAAGATGCCCTCTGTTTTAGTTGTGATTTGCTTTACTCTTTTTATTTCAAGAAGCTTCATTCAGCTGTTGATATCCAGTGGATGTTCCATTATTTCGGCACTCAAAGCACTATGCAAAGTCAGGGGTGGTCCATCGTGATGTCTAACGACTCAGGCAGAGTCTGAGCTACAGGACCTCTAACAGCAGGCGAAAATGTACTCATACATATCAGAAAACATCAGCCATATCACATGTACATTTGACATGATCCTGTATTTGATATTATCTGAATCTTCCGGGTGACATATTGGGTTTAATACTGAGATCTCAGCAAATGTCAAAGAGCCAGTATTCACCTTGTGATGGAACCAACCCAAAGACAGACCAATTGGGGGTGAACAGAAGCCCTTGAAGACAGGAAACTGGCCGTTACATCAGCTAAAGAAAAAGTGAAAATGTGATTGACCCTCTTTCTCTCTCTCTCGTTCTCTTCGAGTGTTTACGGTGTCTTGAATGCCCCCCCCCCCCCCCCCCCCCCCCCCCACACCACACTGCATCTCAGCGTCGCTGCTCCTCTTTAGCAAAATGCATGGCATGAATGAAACAAATTTAAACCCGAAGAAGGACAGTCAACGACACAATGGATGGATTAAAAAAAATGGGGGGAGAGAGAACGGAAGGAGGCCATGAGAGAGAACATAGATTTATTTTTTTCCACACAGCAATGTCAATGCAACGCCATCGTCACCCAAGCTACTCTTTAACCCCCTAAACTGGCTGCTAATACGTGCATCTTCTGCAGCAAACTGCTCTCTCAGAAGGCATGACGGATGAGGAGGAGCTCCCTTCCCCTCTGAGGGAAAGAGGGTGGGGGGAAGGAGATTCTGCAGACCATACACTCTATACCTCTGGGGATGTGGGGTGAGAAGATAGAGGTTTTTCAGAAAAAAAAGCAGGTATTCTGCAGCAGCGGGAAAACATCTTTGAGAAACTATAGGGACAAAAAATGGCAACAATTGCAAATTAGAAATGCATTTTTATGACATTGTTTACCAGCATGAATATTCTGCATGACTTCTGCAAGCCATTCTGATCTCCCCCATGAATAACAGGGCTAGAAATTGAATTTAAACATGAACATTTATCAGAAAATTATGTCATATGAAACAAATAAAAAAAATGTAGGATTATGTTTAATGATTATGTTCTTTTTAATTATAAAAAAAAATAATTAAGAAAAAAAAAGGTTGCAACATCCAACCTGTTTTGTTTTCTCTAAGAAAACTTAGGAGCCCCCCCCCCCCCCCCCCCCACCCCACCACTCTAAAATCCAAGAAGACTCCTCCCAACTTCTGCAAGTATTTATTCTGCTACTACAAGTTCGTCTACTACTACTTCAACTTCTCACCTGACTGCTACTCTGCTTCTTCTTCCTCCTCCTCCTCTTCTTCTTCTCTTTCTTCTTCCTCTTGTAGCCTTTTACCAGAACCCTTATACGTATCTCTCTCCAATGGCAGCTGTGTGTGTTTGTGTCACAATGTGGACCCAAAACAATCAAACTGATGTTGAACTGAACTGTGCTGTCCACTCAGAGATGTCATTGATTCTGTGTGTCTGAATTGAAAATGTACATTTTCCCAATCCTTGGAATTCCCCCCCCCCCCCCCCCCCCCCCTTGATATCCAAGGCAAAATGTCCTCTGTAGTCTGGGTCAAGTATAAGTCAGGTTCAGGTAGACATGGCTACCTACACAATGATACAGGCAATGTACAAGATGGCTGTCTCTTCATCCAGGGTTGTTTTTGTACTTCATGTCTGAGGGGGATATTGGTTCTTTTCCCAACAGAGCAATAGCTTTTTGTCATTTCCTTTGAGAGTCCTTTAAGTGTTATCAGTATTGGTGTTGGTCAATCAATTCCTGTTGCATGGGATTAGAGTTAGCATTAGGAAAGTAATTATGTTCGGGTTAACATTCTAAAGGTATTATGTACGTAGCACTGTAGTCTGATCTACACTGAGCTGTTTCCAGAAAAATCCCCAGAAAAATCGGACCAAAAACAAGAAAAGGCAATATGTGGTTCAGAAGATTTTAGGGATTAATGGAACGACTCACCTCAATTCAAAAAGAGACAAACTAAAGGATGTCCATTCATGTTTGCCCCAGTAGCTTTTGAATGATGTAGCTTTATCAAATCTGCCCTTTGACTCCGTCAGAGAATGACACAATTCCATAAGGAAATAACTTGTGTATTATAGGAGAGTGATGATTCAATAACCTTATCCTGGAATTAGCTGGAATGTAGCTGAAATATTGCTCAGTTAAATCTCCAATATTGTTTCCAAAAAGTTTTCACATCGTGTATGGCCATTGGAAAATAATCACTTCTGTCTTTCTTTTAAATGGAGCCTTATTTAAAGAGTATTTCATGAATGAACTTGATCATACCAACATTTTTGATGAGCTCAATTGGCACTATCTGCGTCAAACAAGCTTGCAAATCAAGGCAACTTACTCCCTGCAGTGTCATATCATAGTCATATCTATGCTGTCCTTTATGGAAAGCCTCTCATAAAAGCCCCTCACCCTCACCCTCACCCTAAATCTGATCCTTTAAACTTTAAACTCAAGGTATGCCCCAGCAGTCTTCAAGCAAACAAATGTTTCCATAACAAATTGTCTCAGAGCATAGTCCTAATTGCTGACATTGTTCAGTAGCTTAACTAACACATTGTTCCCAGCTAAAGCAAGTTGTAGCGTACGCCTGTAAACGGAGGGAGTGGTAGTTGTTTCCCTAGGGAGAGAGGCAGCCATCTTAGATCAATCTGTTGAAACAGGGTTGGGCAAGTACCCCTTTCACAAGAAAAAGTTTAAGCAACAATGTTCTGCTGGGCTGATAAAAAACCACAGATAGATTTAGATTTAGAAAAAGAGGTAAATGAACAGAAAGGTAAAAAATAGTTCTAATGGTGGCAGAAGCACTTCTGAAAGATAACAGGTACTCGAAAAAAAACATGTATCACAAAAAAGCTGTAGAATGTGCTGGTACTTCTTATTATTTGTCTTTTATTTATTACATGTCTTTACCATGCATTTCATGTGAGGGTTAATTTTCATTTTTGATGCTCTTTCATTTATTTCAATTGCTCTGTATTAATTGGTATTTGGTTATATTTGGACATGTGGGCCCCCCACCCCCACATGACTGATACCAAGAAGGTGACTAATACCTGTTCCTTGGTAGAAAGTAACTGATACCATTCTATTTTTAGAAAGTAAATGATGACTACAAACAGACACAAAACCACCACAACGACTCAAACTTTTAGAAGACTCAGAAAAGACTACAAAGGCATGCAAAATGACCTTTAAGAAATGCAAAACTACTACAAACAGATACAAAATCACCACAAAGACACTCACAGAGACTCGTGTCACATTAGCTATCCATTAGTGTAGGTTTGTGGCTGACATACAGTAGGGCTATCACACATATTTAAGCAAAATATTCCCATTTATGGCTTGTAAACTATTTAAAAATAAATCTCTGCTAACAAAGGACAAAAAAAACTACCATTTACGAAAAAAAAGAACCAGCTATTGCAGGCAAACCTGCACTTTCCTGTTGTCACTGCTTTTGCCAAACTCACCAGCCAGAGAAGATCATCATCTGTACTTCACGCTTTCAATAAGGGCTATCAAGCTAAAAAAAAAAAAAGTATACCCTTTGGATTTCTGTACTGGACCCTCACAAATTGTGGTAATATGGACCGTCTATATGACATGTCTATATGATGGAATTTAATACCAATATTCTTTGGATTTACATAATTTCTTGACCTGGCAATCTCTACAGGATGTGCCTGATCTGCTACTCAGTTTCAATAAGATAGATATTGGTTCAAATGAGCAGTCTTTCATTTTGAATATTGTATTTCTTTTTTGTGCAGCAGAAAAGGTCATGCAGGCCTCATGAATTGCAGATGTGGAGAGTCCTTGGGACTAACACCTCCTAGGAGTCGGCAACGGTTCCGAATGTTCCAAATTATGGATTCAGCCAAGATCTGATTGCTCACTGGAAAGACCAAATGGTTTTAGCTCAGCTAGTTTTCTTCATATTTCAAAGTCAAACTGCAGTCTATCCAGTATCTGATATTTTATTGAGTCTAAGGTCATGCATGTCATCTAAACTATTTTGAACATGAATAAGCATTTTAAACTTCAACTGATAACTTCAAGGGTCATGACACCTTATCTTAATTTTTCTATGCATTATTTTATCCGTTGTGGGGACCAAAAAGGTCACTCTTTGGTATTGATCTTCAGTTATACACACAATTCTCTGTATAATTCTGGTGGAGTCTTAAAAATAACAGGGTGCCAAAAATCTAATAGAAAACAGGGCCTATCTCAGGAATACACTGTATACAAAATAAATAATCTGAGAGGTGGAATATTGAGATTGTATGATCCTGCAGTATGTATTTTCAGGAAAGTTTCAAATATATGAATAGTTCTGCGTGAACATGATGCTCATATCAATGGCTGCTGACTTCACTACTTGAAGCCTGGAAGTAGATTTTCTATCCTTTTGGTCAAAATTATATCCTAATGTCCTTCCACACAGCACTAGAAATCATTGCTTCCAGGGTGTTCTTCTTTTATATGTGGCACTGTATGTGAAAATAATTGGTTCTGATATCACTTGTCTTCCTAAAGGTGAAAAGTACAGCTTTAGAAATGTAAAAAAAAAGAATAGCTTACTAAGAACTGTACTGTAGCTATACCAACTTCTCTCAGTGTCACTGATTTTGACAGGATCATATTGCTACGAGCATTTTTTTTATTTGTTAAAACTGTTGTTTTTGGTTTACATATCATATATTTTGTATTTTGTAACACATGCAATTATAATGAATTATGATCATGAAGATGATGACAATGGATTGACAAATGCTTTTGTATTTAAGCATGCAGTGAACATAAAGATAGCCTATGCACGCACCAGTTGGGCTAAAGGCTTCATGTCATTGGTCTGTTGGAGAACATGTGTCTCTGGTGGGGATGGGGGGGGGGGGGTAAATGTGACCATCGTAGATATTCGGGAAAGAAAACCTAGTTACAAAGGGACTTATACCATTGCCCTTAAGCAAACAATGTTAATAGATGCTATTGCTAATCAGAATTGCCCATTTCCTTGCTACCTAAAGGCTGTCCAATTAAGGGGTTTTAAAAAAATGTAGCATTAAAGGCATTCTCATTGATCGTACAAATGTGAATCTTGTTAGATACAGAAACAGACTACATGGTGACAATTTTAGCAGCTGCAACCAATATAGTCTGACTTTAGTTCCCTAGTTCATCTCCAAAAACACTGTAGTCTACCATTGCTGTAATGCAACCTTCATAGTGTTAGTCATTAGACCCTTTTAAAAAGTGGTGTAATACAAGTTGTAGTGAAGATTCATTCGTTTAGAAATAAAATGATTGGTTAAGATCTCACAGAAACCTTGATGGTCAAACTAGTAATAGAATACAAGTATATCAATTGCAAAATAGTTTATTTACATTAAAGGTTGAAATATCTTCAATCCTGTGGTGCGCCACAGAAATTCTTGAACGGTTCTTTGGACATGGATAAACCCCTGCATCACAATAGGATCTAGCCCTCTCCTTCCATACATATCTGAAGGCTCGTGCCTGAGAATCAAACCTAACTAAGTCCTAATATAGTCCATTGGGGCTGTAGCAGAAGAAAAATAAATGATGACTGCAAAGTTCTTGAAAGACAAACAGCAACATTGATTATTCCACTGCAGGGTAGTGGGGACAGCAATAATGGTATAAGTTATTTTTTAGGGGTTTGGTTGTGTGGTTGGTTGATGTGTGTGTATGAGTGTGTCTGGAGTGTGTGTGTTTGTCTATAAAAATGACTTAAAAAAGGAAGCATTTTGTGCAAACTGAGCTAAGCCACACTCCTGTGAGAAGACTGACAGCTGAGCTAACCAATAGTGCAACTTTACTTGAAACTCAAACGACGAACATATCAGGACAAGATGCAGAGGAGCGGCTCGCCCACTGTCACACCCCCCATGTTGCTTTAATGCTGGTTAGAGTTAGTATTAGTATACTGTACATATTTAAAGAAGCCACAAACAGTTTGGTGATGTCGTTTTTTCTCTGACAGCAGAAAAAAACACCTGGATCAATCATTGGGGTTTGGTCAGAGGGGAAATGTGAAAAAGTTTGAACGCAAGCAGAGCTATAGTTTACTCCCCTTTATAAGCTTAGCAAACACAGCTAAACTGAAGTTAAAGACATCTAGTTATTATTCATTAAAACTTTGCACTGCATAATTTAGAAAAGCTATCTAGTTTATCCAGACAGATTAGGCCAGTGGAGTTAGGGTTAAACTAGCTCATCTAGACCTAAAATGTGATCTTAGCTAGCTGATCATGTCACCTTTGGCTAAATTAGCTGCCTAAAATCCTAAAAAACATCTCAAAAACTGTAGAAAAGCGAACAAGTTGACGTTAAGTCAACTGAACCAAGGATAGCTGATTTGGACATTGCCCTACTAGCTAACATTGCCTAAATGAATTGGTTAGTTAGCCTGAAATTCTCAACGTATCTTGCTAATATGCTAATAAGTGGACTTCCTGTTAGATTTACCTACCGTGGTCTGGATAAACAAGCTAGCTAGCCTAACCATTGAATAAGGGAGTCAAGAGTATTTTGTAGAAATACTATTTCAAGATGAAGAATGAACTTTCACCCTAAAGCTGGATAATGTTGTGTTTCAGTTTGTAGCTAGCAGGGCGGGCGCTAAACCACCATACTGTTTCTTGCAGCACCCTCTCCTTCTCATTCTCATGCTCCTCACCTCTGTCTCTCTCTCTCTGTCCCTCCCTCCTCTTCCTTGGTTATTTTGAGGAAGAAGCTTATTTTTGCATCCCTTGTTCTTGTGTTTTTCTATTCTATTTTTTGAAAATGAATTCTAAATGCATGCGTGGGAAACCTCAAAAATGATGACTTTAACTTAAATTGCGAATGGCCATGTGAAGGGAAGCCTCTCCTCAGTCCTCCAAAAAAAAAAAGGTTCTTGTCTTCCCCCTCTTCCTTTCTCTGTCAGGTTAGGAGACACAGTTAGGGACATAACAAAATTATATTATTATTATTCACTCATATTTTATGCAGGCATGGACATTATTCACTGGTGTAGCCACTTTTCACAGAGCAGACTGTGATGTGTCACTTTCTGGAGGCTCAGTTTCATGAGTCCAGTCATCATTTCCCGGAAGCTTCTAAAGACCAATGTTCGAAATTCATAATCCAATTTGTTTTCCTTGTCACCATTTTAGAACAAAGCCTTATTCTTGTGTCATCTTTCACTTCACTTTTGAAAGTGTTGGGGGTTTATAGCATTGTTGACTGATTGATCAATTGATTCGTCCCACAACAGGGATATTGGAATGTGTCCACTGGAAAGATGCAGAGGAAAAAAAGGATGACAGAGACAGAGAGGAGAGAGGCTTCCCTCCAATAATGAATGGGGTTAATGCTATAAAGACTGATGTTGGAAATCATTTTATTGTCACTACACTGGAGAGAGAAAAATATAATAAAAAAGAATCAAGAACTGTATAAAATATATTTAAAATGGAATGTTTATTATTTACCTTTTCTATTTTTGAAACATGTAAAGAAAAAAAAAGGTGAAACTGTAATAATTCAACAGCATTTGTGAAAAAGAGACTTATAAAAAAAAAACAGTTCTGTTGTTAAAATGTATGAAGGTTTGACTGTGAATGCCGATTTACCCGAGCAATTCTTCTCCTTAACTGATACCATAAATGAAAACAAGTTGAATAATAATTCTAGAAAAAAAATATCACAAAACTACTGGGGAAAAGCAAACAAATTCAGTTTAAAGAGAAAACATAGAAAACTTAATAAAAACATTAAAAGCTTATGCCAAAACTTTCAATTTTTGTCCTGTGCCTTTTTTGAAGAACACTTAATTTGTCCTGCAAGAAGATGTCTGATTCAACTTGTCAGTGCTAGTGAATTAATTCCTCAACAAGAGTAAAGGCCACCAAAATGACAAAGCACTTTTTGCAAAGGTCATGACAGTCAAATGTCTAAGGAACTGTGTCAGTATCATAATTACAGTAGCTCAAATTACCAATTAAATGTGCTATCTAAAGAATTGTACTTGTTTGCTCTAAATGTACATACTGAAATACTGTACGAATATGTCTTAAAATGACAACAAATGTAGACAAACAGTTCAGCACTTTAAACATTTGCCTATTATAATAATATATATTTTAATGTACACAGTGTTTATGTGCCAAATGGTTTCAAGTTCCTCGCTTTGAAGATTTCAGCATCAAATAATTATATTGTTTTAGTTGGTACACATAGGGCTTCTTTAGCTGTCATTAGCTCCATAAATGATATGACAGATATCCTTTGTAGATATATAGAGAAGTAATTGTAAAAGTGATTTTTCCATTTATGCCATGTCTCAGCCATAAAATCTAAATAATCGAGTAGCCAAACATGCATGGTAGTGGCGTTGGAGGAGGTATTTTGGGGTGTAATAGAATACTTTTGCAGTACAACCAGGGCACACTGGTGAGATCATGGTGTTCAGAGACGGCTAACTCATTTTGCTAACATACAGTAGAAGATCATTATTATTAGTGTGGTTTAGAGTCCTCCCCATAGTCAAAGACATATAATCCAAAATTAGCTAAATTGATGAGCGGTTAACATTCTTTGCTAAAATACAGATTTTTGTCGGCCAGAAATGACGCCGTGTTGGAAAATGGTTGCAATTCAAGTGGATTACGGGACCCTTCTGCAGCACTACAGAAGGGTCCTATTGGATTGAAGATGTGAAAATGGTCATTTGTAGACCTCACCACATGGGGTCGCTGCTCAGTCAATAATCACACGACTGAAAACAGACCAACTGCCCTTTATCAGGCTTTTAATTTTAGTGGGCCCACAGATTATATCCATTGTTCCCAAAACATTTATTATAATCAGTCTAAACATTAAACATTAAAATGTACACAGTGTTTACCTTTTCTAAAATGGTATTTCATAGTCTAATACTGTGAATTTTTTTCGGACAAACTCACTTTTTCGTAATGATTTCTACATACTATACTATTACTTTTAAACATATGTTTTGACATACTATAAAATAAATATTTCCAACACCCATAAACTTATTTTCATATTTTGAAAACACTTTTTTCATCTGACATACTATACTTTTTAGTGATATTTTCAACACAGTATACACTGACTGTTTCTATATTTTTCAACATAATATACTTTGCCTTTTTTACATTTTTCTAGAGATTCACAGAGCCACCTTCCCCAAGAAAAACAACTTTAACAAAAGCGTGTTGACGGCTCAGCAGAGTGAAGTACAGAGTGAACACTGCTGTCTGCCTGTTAGTTGAACTGGTGCTTGATTTGATATGCAGCAGCCTTTTCATGATTTTTTAAATAATTTAAAACGCATTTCAGGTAAGATATGTTTTGTTGAAGATGTGTGAGGCTTATTACGTAGGAGGGTTGGCGTATCTGGACAGCCCTGGTCCAATTTAACCCCTGCTAATAAGTGACCATCAGTTGTGCACTAGTGTGTGTCACATGTGTAGTTAAGGGTAAACTTGTGTTTACTGTTTATGAATGATTTCTAGTTTATAAAATAGTGTACTCATGTGCAATGCATTGGTATCGTGTTGCTGCACCATAAAATGTCCCTAACTCTGGATCTTAAAGTGTATCTAACCTAATGTCTTCTTCAGTTTTTCACGGTAGATGTTGATTGACCTGTTTCACCTGTCAATCACACGACAGCTGTACTTTCTCTTTGACTTCAGCTGGGACAAGTTGATCTCTCACATTCAGACACACCCACACACACACCCACCCCCCCACACACACACACTCACACACACTCACAGAGTACGTGATATTCTGAGTTTCAACAAACCCACCCTGCCTTGTGTCCAAAGTCCTTGCATAGACCTCTGTGTGAGCTGCTCCAGGTCATCCTCACTGGGAAAACATGACTACATCTTGTGTTATACAACTCAGAGCCTGATTCCACCCACTCTCAATAGGGCACATGGGAGATTCATTAACTTCAGGATAATTTATTTTCATATATTTTTTAATAAAAATAGAAGCCCTTCAATATGAAATCTTCACTTCAAATACACATTAGAATATAGACACTTCAATTGAGGCATGACACAATGTCAAAGTCACACATAACTGTGTTTACATAAAGTAAATCAAACAAATGAACAGTATATTGGATGGATATTACTTTCATACACAGTCAAACACAGTCATTGCAGTTTGGACCCTGCAGGTCTTGGAAAACAAATGTTTATCAGAACTAATTAATGGATAACCATCACTGTCAACAGAAGACAGACAAGCTTATGTAACTCTTTGTCAAAGTCTAACCAAGTGATCCTTGATCCCTCTTTAATACCAGTAACTGAGCACATCTGTTCACAAAACAGGAACTCAAGAGAGGATTTACTTATTGGCATTTGTACAAGACCAGAAAAGTCAAACAGTATAAGATTGCATAGAATTCCCATTAACTGATTCCTACTTACAGCAGGCACAAAGAGGAACGGGAAATGGTTATTGCATCAAAAAGCAAAAAGCTAACTCCACATGTCAACAAGTCAACATGCAGAAGCCCTTTTTGGCTCTGAGGAAGGCCCTAAGTGGCATCAAACCATAAAGCTGCCTTAACATGATCCGCCATTTGTTCTTTGCTCACCAATAAGTAGGGCGCGGAACAGCCTTGCGGTGACAACAGGTAGATGTTTTGTTTCTATGGTTACGGTGCTGCACACAGCTGTTATCTAATTTTGTGATGCATCAAAAGGCTTCAAGGTCAAAGTTAAAAAAAATTGAACTTTGAGCGACAGCTTTTCACGAGTGATGCACACCGAAGGAATTTTTTCGCATAGTCGGCTGTATTGCTCTGTCCATAGGAAAAAAACTGCAACGTCAGCATAGAGCCATTTTACGGTTGAGCATGTGAGGGCAGCTTTAGACTTAATTGGCACAGAACCACCTTTAGAACCTTCAATAATAGCTATAATTTTGGTAAATGTGTTCATAAATCCCAATTGGTCAGGTAATATCCACAGTTGCATATGTTCTACAAATTGTTCAGCCCGACCACCAGTTCAGCTCTACAACGAGCTCTCACTTCCTGGATTACTACTACTGCATCTTTGAAGATCGGCCATCTTGACTCAGAATGTCAACATTCGCTTCCTCTATCTAAAGCACACGTGTAGAGAAGAAGTAGATGCTGGTTTCAATCGAGGAAGTTCCCAATCAACCAGGATGCCGATGCGCTGCCTTGTCTTCGATACCCAAGGACACTTTTGGACACTTTAGCAAGTCCTCGTCCACCCAAGGCCTGGTAGTTCTGGTCCCACAATGCCCTGCCTCCTATAGACCTGTTGTGGTCAGTTAGTGAGGGTTTGAGTCAGATATCATGTCAGCTCATGTCTGGATCACTTCTCTGCGCGGTACACAGTCAGGTCCAGAGGCTCCCTGGAGGGAACGCACCAATCGTCCGCCTCCAGGCTCAGCTTGTAGTGACGCAGAGCGGTCTTGTTAAAAACGGGAAGTCTCTCCACTGAGTCCGTGGACAATGCCTGTAGAAAGACAGGCAATTAATTTTAATACAGGTATGATATACTGCATATGGGGTTTTTCTGCATTCATGTAGGCCTCAACTTGTTCTATAGCTGCGGCTGCCAAATTGAATTTATTGAAATCTCCAATATCAACGTAAGAGCTTGTGCCTCTTCGGGGGGTGCTAACACTTAACCATAAACTTTATCCTTTACTTTCTCCGTCTTTATATGTAGATATTACTTTTCTCCTTTAATCTCCGCTCCTTTTCTCCGTCACGTTGTTTCCATAGCAACAACAACTTCCTGTCAACAGCGCTAACTCTCCTTCAAAATAAAAGCATGTCCATACAAAATAGGAAGCCAAGCCAAATTACACTTAAGACATATACAACTGCAACGAAAGTAACAAACACAATATCCTTTTCAATTTCAAAGAACATCAATTGGGTTATTTACATTAACAAATAACTATAAAACAACAATACTGCAGAATAACAAAATGAATGCCTTGAATAAACCGAAATACACGTGTTGAAGCACGTGAATATTCGCTGCTGATTACTTTCAGTACATGTGTGTGATATGATATCTTACCTTCAGGTGAACCACTGCGTCAGTGCCGCTGCCCTCCATAGAGTAGAGCTGTAGGTCTCCCTGGAAGTAGCGAGTGTAGAGACGAGAGATGGGCAGACCATAGCCGAACCCTGCCTACACACACACACAGGGGCGCCGTAAGGGGGTGAAAAGTTAGGACGATTCTAAGGGCCGTGACTGACAGGGGCCCAAATAATTTTAGAACATTAAGAAAAAAATGTTTAAGTGACCAATGTGATATCTTCTCATGGGGCCCAAAATCCTTGGCGGCGCCCCTGCACACACACACACACACACGCACACGCACACGCACACGCACACACACACAGACAGAATTTATCATGTTAGCATTGTGTTTGAGCTGCTTACCAGTGGGGCTCTGTGTTTGTCTCCGATGGAGGGTCTGGGAGCGGTGGAGTACATGTAGCTGAAGAGATGCTCTGTCTTCCTGAAGGGAACGCCCCCCCCCTCTGTCACTCATCTGGAGAGAGAGAGAGAGATGAAGAGGTTAACACAGAAGCCATGATGGAAGTGAAACAAACACTAAACTGTAAAAAGAGCGGTGCATTGATTAGGTATTACAGAAAATAAGATCTCTAGCAAGCACACGTTCATGATGCTAACACGTGTTTAGACCTTTTTTTGGGGAATCTAACCAAATACTCATTCATCAAAAACACATTGACTTTGAGACAAGAAAGCCCGGAAGTGCTAAAATGCTAACTAGCTCCCAGGTTTAGCACACTTTATAGAGTTAATCCTGCCTTAAGTTGGATGCATGATGTGACAGAAGACAATTATGTCATGAATGGACTTGTTATATGGATAGATGGTGATCCTTTGATGATAAAGGGTTATGTAACCTGATTAATAAGCAGCTGAACAGTTTTAGTCAGGAGAACAAGAACAACGGGACATAGGGTAAAAGCAGGTCATTCAGAACGGGGAGGAAAAGAAAGCAGTCATTCTACTCTCTCTTTAAATAGCTCTTTGAACAATCATCACATAATCTCCTTGGACGATGTATGAGTTACATACTTGAGCCAGCTCTGTTTTTATTCTTAGCAAAGAATCTGGGGACTTTAACAAATACCTTTCTTTTTCTTTCATCTTGTGAGGTTGTAGAAAACTGTTTGCTAAGGCATTTTGGGGTTTACAGGCTCTTATTTGATATTTCCATGCTCCTAAATCCTGGCTTGAACAGGTTTTAGTTCTGGTGCAACATCCCGGAGAACGTTCCAAAGACAGATTAAACTCACACTTGTGAAGCTCATAAATCCAGAGCATTAGGTTTGATATAAATTAGGTAACTTGCATTTTACCTGAAACAACAGCCTAACAAAGAGTTCAAAAGCCATCGTAATCATATCCTGTTTTTTCTTATAATGAAGTTTCAATATGGACTATCAATAAATACAGACGCTTATATTGAATGCATAATATAAACATATTTTGCCTGTAGAAATGGTTCCTGTGCCTTTAAGAAGGACACAGTACAAAGTATAAATAAAGAATTATATAAACAGGTGAAATCTGGGTTCCTTTATCAAGCAAATCAGACTCTGGTTGCACCATAAATAAAGTAAAAAACGTGATTCCAAAATGTGTAGAACATAAAACTCTGTAACATTGCCAAAATGTTGTTATCAATACGGAAGCTGCGTTTATTTCATGTTGCTCATGTAAATTAGACACATTTGACAATTAAGGAGTTTTTTTCTACACGTACTCACCTTGATTGACAGGTCCTCTCCTCCAAGTGCGACGATGACTTTGATGGGGGGGAGGGTCCTGCTGGCCTCGTGGTTCTCAATGGTTGCTCTCATGGCGTTCTACAGAGAACAGGGAGGTGTAGATGATATCAAAGAAGGTTCCATTTATCCTAAAATCAATGCCGAACCTATTGATTGTGTCGGTAAATTCACTCTTGTAATATACATACATTCGGGATAAATGTTTGATAAGTGTTTTCATTCATTTCTGTGAAAATAACCTGCAATTATGTCAATATGATGTCATCAAGGTTATCTTGATGATACATTTTTGACTAAAAGCCTTTTACAACCTGAGTGTTAAGCTGCATTTGGGAAATCTAGTATCCAGTGGTGGCTCTGCTAGTACAATTTTAACCAGTTAAAAAATCTCTCTCTCTTAAATTTGTATAAACACAAATACTAAATCACTGGACTGGCGCTGTTATTGAGCAGGCTTATATCCTTTATCCTATAGTGATTTTTATTTTGTTCCTGCAGTTATATTCATTACCTTGAAGAGTTCAAACAGTATGTGGTACAGGTGCGATGGGACGTATGAGATTTGGATGGCCTCTCTGGTGTTGTTGGCTAGGGGAGGAGAAAACAGTAAACTCACTATGCACACACACACACACACACACACACACACACACACACACATCAGCCATGGAGAATGTGAATGTGTGTGTTAGGTGTGTGTGTCTCACCGTTTATCTGCGTCAGCTCCAGCTCCGGGGCTCCCAGGTAATACTGCTCACACAGCAGCTTAGCACTCTCATAGGCGTCTGGAGACACAGAGAGCAAAACAAAGATACTCCTCTGCACGTATGGAGATAATAAAACTGACATAAAGATAACTAGATATGATAGGTACCTAATATAATGAAAATAAAAGGTTATCATTATAAACGGATCCCACCCATCTGCTGTCACTGTTTCTGTTCAAACACTGCTCCAATTATCAACCTGCTATCTTTATTGATGTAAGTGCTTGACTCCTTAACATGATATATGCATTGTGATCAACTCAATTGTTCAGAAAATGATTGCTTACTTTAATAGAACAACAAAACAAACAGAAACCTTTTCTTTCAATCTTCAAAGTGTACTATTTTGGCAACAGCATGCAATACCCTGCAGTGTTTTGTTGGGCCTTTGGTAGAGTGGATACAGGAATGAGTTAGCATTTGAGCTCCTCTGGATGCCTGTAATAAGGTCTGTGGTTAACATGAACTCAACATATGTTCACGTTTTGTTCTACGACACAAAATACGTGAGTAAATACCCCACTGGGGGACGTCTGAAGCTTCTGTGTCTTAAATTCAGCGGTTGCTAACAAGTGGCTAAATCAGACAAATAAACGTCATCACACTGGACATTAGCCGCTTTTAGTTTAGCGTTTGCGAGGGGATTTCAAGCCACTGAACATTAATACATCGCACTGCAATTGTTTTATTATTAAAGATAGATTAAAGTACATAAAATGGTACTGTATTGGTTCAGAGGTGAATCATATCTAATCCCAGACAGTGAACATACAAAACCCAACAGCAAAATTAATCAATATTAGATTTAGGGTTTCAATAAGGAAGAGAGCATATGTTATAGTTGGGGAAAAGATTATTAAGAATTAAACTGCCAACCGATACAATGCAGTGAATCTGGACGATTCTGGGGTCAGGGCTTGAGGGTTTTTCCCACTTTGCCTTGGTATATAAACTTGCAACTACCAAATAAAGTGCATTAGTCTTTAACTTCTCTAATTGTGACTTTTTTTTCAACTGTACTGGATATTCTACACTGTATATGTGATTAACTGAGTCAGATGCCATATCCACATGTTCTAAATCAATTAGTATCATGTGACTGATGTAATTACGGGCAGCTGACATAATTCTAATGACCAACAGCAACAGCCCCTCTCTCTCCTTCTTCTTACCTCGCGCCACCTCAGGCACGTCACACATGGAATCAATACAGCCAATGGTGTTGGGGTGGGCGGGGTTTGTGTTGCCGTTGAAGACGAGAGCTGCAAAGGGGTAGAGAAAGAGAAAAAAGTTATTACCCATGCCACAAATACCACTAGTAAAAGTAATTAACATATTCTGTGTGTTCATCGATGTTTTTGTCATGTGATCAGGGGTGGTCATAACATACAATCTGTGTGTGTGTGTGTGTGTGTGTGTGTGTGTGTGTGTGTGTGTGTGTGTGTGTGTGTGTGTGTGTGTGTGTGTGGCCGCTCACTGTGCTGGTTGATGAGCATGCGGATGGAGATGCGGCTGGTGTAGAAGCGGTCCAGGAAGTACTGGATGTTGTGGTCAGTGACGGGGTCCTGCTGGTGGAAAGTGTCTTTGTACTCAGCGATCCCCTGGGCCATGGTGGGGACCACCTCGTTGTGCCGGTTCCTGATACTCTCCAAGACCTCCACAAACCTGGGATTGGTGGGGGAAGGATGGCCACAAGAATAGGGCAGGAAGGAAGGACAGGAGGAGAAGAAGAAGGCAGGTATTTGGTTGGAGAAGAAGAAGAGAGTGGAAGCAATCGTCCAGATGTGTCCTGTTGTGCTTGTGTTTGTTCTTTCAGATAAGTGTGCTACACTCACATTTCAAGGACGCTTTGGTCATCGGGGTTCTTGTCCAGAAACTCCAGGATCTCCAACAGGCTCTGGATGTACCTGAGAGAACAAAAACACATGGATATAGTCACAGGAGATAATGGTAGATACAGATTTAGGAAATATATAAGAACTGCTATGTAATCTTATTTATACAGTATACAATTTTGTTTTGATAAAGGGCAGATTTTTGTGAATGAGTGACGTCAGGCTCCACCTGTCCAGATTGGCTGGTCGAAATTGTGAGTCGAGAGAATAAATCTTTTTTGTTTGGTTTGTTAAAGGTGGGGTAGGTAATTTTGGAGAAACCAGCTCGAGATCGCTAGAATTTGAAAATACACAGCCGGAAGAAATCTGCCACTTCCTTACAGAGCCCCTCCTCCAACACACACGAACGTGCACATGACCAATGAGGGCACGAGATAAGTTTGTGCACAGATGGAAGGCTGACAGGCAGGTAGGCCATCCAATTATTTTAGCCGGGCCGGCTAAAATGATTGGTCGTGCTTTTTACAGTACTACTGCTTCCACAGATGAACATTTTTTTATGGATTTTTTGTCAAAGCACTTCAGATATTCATTGCTATCGGGATGTTAAGAGCATTCCATGGAATATAACAAAAAGTGTATCTCGAGCTGGTTTCTCAAACTTACCTACCCCACCTTTAAGTAGATATCTTAATAACATCTTAATTTGTGCTTTTTGGGAAATGTGTGCTGGACCCCCTCATCTAACCTCATGTGGGCTTGGGTTGGATAAGGTCTGTGGTTAACACAAGATAAGAGATGTTTTTTAATATATGTCAATATAGCCTACTTGATAAGTCGCTCGTAAAACACAGGAGGTATGGAAACTAAGAACACCATATGTGGTAAATTGTACAGCTAATATAACACAACACATTAGTTGTATTTCCTTTAACTGGTGGATTATGGATATATATATAGTTGCTGATCGACAGCTGGAACACAAACCACCAAATACAACAAAATAGATCCAGTCGTCATGACTCCACTCCGGAGGGATTCCCCGATCATTTCTTACAGTTTCTCATCAAGGGGGTGTCTCCTGTCCCCGGGACAAACACACTGCCTGAGGAAGGCTATGTGTATTTTCTTTGTCATTAACCTTTTTCGGACCACTTATTTATTTATTTAGGTGACGATCCGACCTCCATGCTGCTACTCTGGTTCAAACTGCATCCACCAAACAATATGATTTATCTCCACCTCCCCAAAATAACCTAAGTCTGACACTGTGGGTGTTTCTCAATCTCGAGTAAAGCTGCTCCAGAGCCACTATTTCAAGCATACTACGTCATCGAGTGCCGCCGAAGTATTGTTCCAATGTCCAGCATACTTGGAATTCTACCGAGCCCGGCGTACTTCGTTTGGAGTAGAGATGGGTGAGTCCTGATTCATCCGGATCATTAATCCGGATCCTAGTAATGAGCTGGTCGTGACGAGTCTCCCCTCTCCATTAACCCGAGTCCTTTGAGTCCTACACCTGGTGACGTACAAATTAAAACTATAAATTGCGTCACTCGCTACTCTCCTTATAACATGTAAAATCACATTACAACGTACCCCAGTCCATCTGCCTAGCCTTTAGCAAGTAGGATAGCTGCCAGAAGTGATCGTTTGGCTCAGGGGACGCGGATCAGTGAAACTTCCTGCAGACTCGTGCGGACTCAGAGCCATAACCGTAGCAGATCCAGAGATCCAGGCAGACTCATCATGCACGAGTCAACAGCAGACTCAGATTTCGCAAATCCTGACTCACTGAATCAAGGGAACTTCCTTCACTTCCTGCAGACTTGTAAGTCGTGTGGACTCAGAGCCGTAACCGATCCAGCAGATCCAGAGATCCAGACCATACATCCATGATCCAGACTCGTCATGCACGAGCATAGCAGCGGGAACTGGGAAGTCATTTTACTTAGGGGGTGCGGACAAAAGTGGGGAGAGATTTCAACAACAGTAACATGACGTTTTTCAAATCCACACCATTCGCAGCCCCGCCTCCAGCACCCCTACTTGTGCACGAGTCAACAGCAGACTCAGAGATTCGCAAATCCTGACTCACTGTGCAAAACACAGCAGACTCGTGCGGACTCAGAGCCTTAACCGTATAGCAGCAGATCCAGAGATCCAGCAGACTCGTCCTCATGCACGAGTCAACAGCAGACTCAGATTCGCCAAATCACAAAATAACCCTTTTTTTGTGATCAACATTTTTTATTAAAGCAAAATACACTGTGTAGCGGAGGTTAATATAACGTTAGTTTAATATGCTCGTGAAATGCAACAACTTTTCGGTTTCACCGGTAGGATTTATACGCTCTTGGTAATGCTGACTCATATGACTCAAAGGACTCGTATGATCCGGATCTCTTCAACGACTGACTCAGAAGACTCCGAGTCCGTAAAAGGATCCGGATTTGCCGTCTCTAGTTTGGAGACATTTCGAGGCTGCACATGTGTAGACTCCGCGGTCTTAAAATCCCCACAATGCTTTGCGCATGGACCAATTTCCCCAAATCAGTGACGGAAAATGTAAGGCGGGGCCTCTCATATGACGCACACCTGCACACTTGCTAGCGTGTTCCACTCTTCGTTTTCCAAATGCCAGGAAGTATTCTTGCCTTGCTTCTGAAGCAAGATGCTCGGCAGACATGTGCTACCAAGCAAGCGTACTCGGGGTGTTTCTCAATCGCGAATTGTGGGGATTTTAAGACCGCGGAGTCTACACATGTGCAGCCTCGAAATTTCTCGCTACGAAGTACGCCGGGCTCGGTAGATTTCCAAGTATGCTGGAGATTGGAACAGTACTTCGGCGGCACTCGATGACGTAGTATGCTTGAAATAGTGGCTCTGAAGCAGCTTTACTCGCGATTGAGAAACACCCCCTGTGTGAGATGTCTGATGTTCTGTCGTCATTTCCTGCGATCTTCTTCATGCAGTCAGTCAAAATGAATGAATGGGCGTTTCTTTGACTATTTCTAGGCAAATATGGGCGTTACGTGAAGCCCGCAAAAGCTGCGCCGCATTTCGAGTTGATTGTGATTTATAAAGGGAAACTGGCGTAGGATGTGCCGTACGCAAGTCCTGTGCCGGTACGCAGTCTTTTATGAATCGGAAAGTGTCGGTGCGTATTTATTTGCTTTGTCCTACGTAAGCAACCTTCCCACGCCAATCCTACGCAAAGCTTTACAAATGAGGCCCCAGAACGCCACTCCGGGACTTCAGACATTTTAGTCTTTAGTTGAAAGCCCAGTGGCGATCTGTTCATCTGTCACACTGATCAGACAGTCAATAACTTTGTTGTTATTAGCATCTGGTTAGCTAGCTATGCTAACGAATATAAGAAGCTTTTTCTATAACCAGTGAGGTAAAGGCACATCTTTATATGATCATTATAGTTATCAAAAAATAAGAGAATAAAGTAAACAGGTATAAAATACTATATGACAGTAAAAAAAGTTGTTATTAATAAACAAGAATACAGTTTGAAAGGAGAGTGATTTGTAAAATATCCATAAAGAAAAAGTAAATCTGCTTACAGGTCTGTTTCATATGGGTGTTGAGAGATGTATCCATAGATCTCCTAATGTTGCTCTCAAAGTGCACCAGATTGATGCTTTTAACTTCAACCTTTAAAAAAAATCTTCCTGGGGGAGCATGCCCCCCGGACCCCCCTAGAGGAGGTTAGGTCCCCCCCCACTTAAATCATGTTCACATGGATAGGATACTAAATACATTTGCACACATCTTGTGTCCATATCTTTCTGTTTTGGTGGTCATGCCACAACTGTGCACGTGCATGCATACGCGAGTCATGGTAAGATATCTGGATTAAGAGGTTGCTTTTTCTTTGCACAACATGAAAGAAAGGCCAAATGAATGGGCTGTGATTTTAGTATTTTAAAGCAGAGGTCAATCATTTGTACGGCCCTCGGAGGATGTTGTAAAAGTTGAAATGGCCCTTGAGAGGAAAAAGGTTCCCCACCCCTGTTCTAGACTAACCTCCCAAAAACACTTTCTAAAGTTCCAACCTTTTTTTACTATCAAAGATCCTCTCCGTAAGAGTGTCTCTTAAATTAACAGAATACAATTGGTGGATATCTTCGATGAATGCCGCTGAAAGTTACTTTTCTATCACTGTGTTCCTCGTGATCATAACGTACTGTTCCCCTCAGCTGCAAGTTACAACAAGCAGGCAGCCCCAGGAAGGGAAGAAGAAGAAAGGCGGGGGTAGGAGGAGGAACTGGGACAAAGTTCAGCCAGCTCTGTAATGTAATACCTGATTAGAAATGGCCCTTAGTGCAGTGTTGGACTATTCATAGCAATCAGATTAAAAGCCCTGCAACTGTTAACAATGGCCTACTCGGCAAAAAAAAAAGGGAAGGCTTTAAAAGAGATTCACCAGGAATCTGCATACCTGAAGGGAATATCTCAAAAGGCGGAATGTTGTCTTGCCATAAAAAACTGCACATATTTATTTTATTTGTATAGGTATATCTATATTTCATGTAAATATTGCTATATTATAATGTTATTATAATTTTCTTAAAGTTGATTTGGTCCTTTTCTTACAATGTATCTTCTTTGACTGTGTTTATATGCACCATATACACAAAGGCAATTTCCACGTATGTGTCAACTTGGCAATAAACCTGATTCTGATGTTAAATGTACTCTGCTACTTGTAGATGTTGTTCTAAGCCTCTTTTAGTTTGTTTCCTGTGCAGGACTGCAGTGTCAGGTCAGTCAGTAAACCAGTCAGTCAATCAGTCACCAGGTAATCAGACATGAGTCCATCAGTGATGCGGGGTCTTCCTCACCAGCTGTGCATCAGCTGGACGGAGGGCATGGCCAGCAGGCGCTCCGGCAGCAGGTTGATCTCTTTCATGATGTTGGACAGACGGACAGGAAGCTCCTGGCGAAGGAAGACAAACGAAGTGCGTTCACAGGCGTTGGTCGACCCTTGAAACAGGACAGAAGAGGGTTACAATTCAATGTAAAAGGACATGAAACCAGTTGTTACTGGTTTGACACAATAATCTAAAGTCAAGGTCAATGAAAGCAGGAATGAGTCTTTAACCCAGAAATGAGTTCACATTTTGGCTCAAGGTTCTCTCATCTCAAAGTCAATGGTTCTTTGAATGAGTTTGTAGATTCCCAAAATATGCAAGATTATAAAAATGTTCACATTTTGTTCTACAACATATAATATGTCATTAAACCTGTACTGGTGAATGACTGGAGCTTCTACGTGTCTTACAAATATATCATAAACGTGTGTTCGCCACAGATCTTAATTTTAGCAACATTTGAAACTTGAATAAAAAAATCCCATTCCTTTAAGTAGAAAGAGTTCCCTTGTGACGCTAACTCCTGGTCGCCCTACAAAGAAATCGCCATCACTGCAACTGTCTTAAACGTTTTTAATGGTACTTTCAACCATCTCCCCGACTGTTCCAGCTAATTGAGATGGTTCCATTTTCATCAAGTGACATACAATAGTAGAGAATTTCTGCCTTGAGAGAACAAGTGGTCGTACATTGGGGGGTGAAGTCCAGCTGCAGATGAGGGATGTGAGATGTGCTTAAAGGTTCTTTGAAACACTGAACCAAGTCAACCAAGGTCAAGAATGACCCAATTAATTATGGATTGAATCATTTTGAAAAAATAAAAATCACAACAAAACTAAAATACTGTACAAAAATTACAAGGGGGGTTTGTTCAGAAAAATCAGCGCCCTTCTGATAAGGATTAATGCTTTTCTCCAACCAAACTTCCTCTAGACTTAATGTAGTCGTGTACCCAAGTTTGAAACGTAAAATAAACATCTTAAGGGAACTTCTATTCTGTGCCTTTGAGGTAAACAAGAACAAAAACCTGATACAGAGACAGAAATGTGTTGCAAGGGAAAGCTGTCTATATAGTTAACTTTTATTTGTTGGGAAATTATGGCTAAAACTGTGTGAATTTACAACAAAACAAAAAAGACACTCCTGTACACTTAAAAAAAAAGGCCATCAGAACTCAGCCAAACATCCAGAAAAAAATCCTTGTTTGTCATGTCATCAACATGAACTAACACAAGCAGCATGTCAGCAGCATGACATCCTAACACTCTGAGGTCACAACTTGTTTTGCTCCAGTGAGGAAGAGGAGGTGAATCTTTCCTGCTGACTACTGTAAAACACATTGCATAGATTGCAGCAGAAAAAATCATTTCAGCCTCAGAGATTATGCAATGCAATGCTCCAATCCTGATCGTGTGGAAGATGTAAATAGAACGACACATTTCAATTTAAATTAGAACGAAATAATAGAAAAAATGCATAGACTACTAACATACATAAAAAGATGAATACATAAACATACTAAAGTGATCACGCTAGAATAAATGGTTTACGATTGCACAGACAAAATGCACTTCTTTAACTTTTAAATCAATTACAAATATGTAAACACTGTGGTAAACACTCACCGAAATCCAGGAACTGCTTCATGGACAGAGGAGAAGGGGAGAACTTGGAGAAGTGGTCGATGTGTTTGGGCACGTTAGCACGCGCTGCAGTCTTTATCAGAGACTGAACAAACTTAATTTTACTCGTCATCTTCAAACGCTGCCAAATTAACAAATAGGAAAAATAAAATGTAATTCAAAGTCCGTTAATAGTGACACTAGAGCAGAGTAGTCCGGGGGAAGCTTTTCCACACTGCAGCTCCTCACTGCTACTTAATAGAGAGCTCAGCCAATGGGAGAGCGAGGTGGGCGGCCGCCAGCCAATTGCATTCGGGGAAGGATAGTAAACAAGGAGGCACGCTGATTGTGTGTGCGTGTGTGTGTACGTGTGCTTACATAACGTTTCCTCTGTTATAACAGTAAACAGATAATCACATTACCACACACACTATCTCTGCGCGTGCACTATAGAGGTGAAATAAGTTATCACATTGAGTTACTCAGGGTTAAAAGAAGTACTGAGATTCATTACTAAAGTACAAATATTAGGGTGTTAAAATATACTTAAAGGTGGGGTATGTAATTTATTTCAGAAACACTTTTTGTTATATTCCATGGAATGTTCTTCACATCCCGATAGCAATGAATACATTACATCATGCTTTGACAATAAATACATAAAAAAATTTCATCTGTGGAAGCCGTGGCGCTGTATAAAGCACGACCAATCATTTTAGCTGGCCCGGCTAAAATAACTGGATGGCCTACCTGCCTGTCAGCCTTCCATCTCCTGCACAAACTTATCTCGTGCCCTCATTGGTCATGTGCGCGTTCGTGTGTGTTGGAGGAGGGGCTCTATAAGGAAGTGGCAGATTTTTTCCAGTTGTATTTTCAAATTCTAGCGCACTCAGGAGCTGGTTTCTCCAAAATTACCTACCCCACCTTTAAAGTACAAAAAGTAAAAAGTACTCATTGTGTAAAATGGCCCATTTCAGAATAATATAAAGTACAGAAGTATTATCAGCTTAAGGTACTTTAAGTATCAAAAGTAAGTAAAAATACTCATTATACAGAATGGATATTTTCAAAGTTTTTTTTTGTACATCTAAGAGCACTTTAGTATTGTAGTTGGTCAATGTTCACCAAATGTAGATATTAAAAATACTGAGTAGATTAGAACTACAATACGGCATATACCATATAAGCATATATTTGTTTTACAAAGTAACTATACGTTTTAAACTTAAAGTATGATACTCGCCTCTGAAATGTAGTGGAGTAGAATTATAAAGTAGCAATAACTGGAAATACTCAAGTACAGTACAAATATTTCAAAAAAGTACTTAAGTACAATACTTGAGTTAATGTACTTACTTTCCACCACTGGTGCTACTAGTAAAAGCAGCAATGCTAAGTTTGGAAAACACTCTGTTCAGTAAAAGTCCTGCATTCAAAATCTTACTTTAGTAAAAGTAGTCTGCAAAAGTAGTGACACTGCCACACAAATTATCTATAAATTGTAAATTAAATCAGTCCCGGTAGACCCTTATGGGACACCATTCTGTATGGTTCAAACTTTAGTTAATACGCCAAATACTTGTTTAAAACAGACCATTTAACATTCAGATTGGCGGAGTTATGACATGGGGGGTGGGGGTTCCAAGGGAGAAGCCATTCTGAAGGGGTGGGTTTTGAGGGCTTCTTTGAAGGATGATAGGGTGGTTGATTGTCTGATGTGTATAGGGAGAGCGTTCCAGAAGGATGGAGCAGCAGCAGAGAAGACCCTGCATCTGAGCCTGTCCCAGCGTCCGACAACAACATTACAAGAACATTATAAACATTTTAGATCTTCCAGAAATGTATAAACATTTTACATTTTCTCGCACTGTCCCCCTCGCACCTGCACGCCGGAGGAGGGACTAAACAGAGACATAACCTCACATTACAGTGTATAGTGCAGAACTACAATTATCTACCAGCAAAATGGCCAAAAGATATTCTGCTCAGAGAGCCTTGGAGCTAATGGATGAGAGTGAGTGGAATGCATTAGAAGAACACGGTGAAGTGGAACAGGAAGACATTTCTGAAGATAAGGATAATGTGGAGGTAAACTCAGAATTTGACAGCGAATTGGAAGATGAACTTGACTCAGAGCCAGCTGCTGGAAGACCCCCACAGTCAGCCGCTGAAGGATCCCCACAGCCAGCTGCTGGAAGACCCCCACAGTCAGCCGCTAAAGGATCCCCACAGCCAGCTGCTGGAAGACTCCAAGACACAGACTACATGCAGCAACTGCAACATTTACATCTGTGCTATACACACGAAGAAGTTCTGTACATCATGTGTTTCCTAAACGGACTTGCCCATTGACTCACATGATGTTCTGCAGCGTCACTTCATCAATATATTTTTCGGATATACTGTATTTTATGAATAGTGACTGTTAATTGTTTTTATTTGCTTTGTGTTTATATCTGTTCTATGTCATTTATATGGATGTTTCATCATCTCTATATATTTCACATCCAAATACTTTTGGATGTATGGTTCTTGTGTTTCAATTGCTGTTAAATTGCTTTATTTCCTTCAGGGCTTTGATTAGTATATGACAGATTAAAAATAATAAACATTAATGAAAAAATGTTTCATTTACATTTGTCCTAATTTTGCATGAGCAAAATGTAAACCTAGTTTTTATTACAGTGTATTTTTTTTAACAGAAATTACATTTTTAACACAAAAAACGATGGACACTTCCATTGTTAAATTTGATCTAGCAAAGAGTATTTTCAAAAACTAATCATATATTTCATTTATATTGTTGGGGAATGAGTTAAAGACAATATATATAAGGAATTGTGCATGTTGAATTTAGTTCTGTATTTTTTTTAAACCCTGAAATATGTCCCGGGTCAATTTGACCCGAACATTACCAAAGGGTGCGAAATGTGAACATAACACAAGGGTTAATTTAACTGAGTAAAACATGGACTGAATGCCTGGTTTTATCCATTACTGTTATGCAATCACTAGGAGTCAGTTCATAGAGATGACAGTAGGTGGCGCCAGTTCTCCACTTGGAAATCAGTTGCCCAGGAAGCTGAAGCATGGGGAGTGTTTTTATGTATTTAATAAGACATTTATAACTGAAAAAGCAATATAGTACAAGACAAACAAAAAACAAACAGAAAGAGGAGTGGGAGAGGGATTACAATGTTCATTTTAATTTATGTTGATTTATTTTTATTCTGTGGAATATCAACTGTATATATAACTGTTGATATATTTTGTAATATTTTCAAATTAATCCTTGACCATGATTTTATATATATATATATATATTGTTTATTTTTATTATGACCTCTAAATGTGTGTTTATTTATATTTGTGTATATGTATGTGTATATATATATATATATATATATATATATATATATATATATATATATATATATATATATATATACAGATACATAGACACATCTCTCTGCAATTCTGGTCATGATGGCACATTTTAAGGAAAAATAAGAGGCTATTTTCCTTTTGGCTGATGTAAGTGGAGTAATGGGGTGAACCCTGCGAGCTAGTTCAGGCAGTCAACTCGAGCACTTATGCTGCATTCATACATAACGCCCCTTGCCACTCTACAACCAACCAAACAGAGTCTCCTTAATATGCCGCTCTATTTAACCTGCGGATCTCTCTCCATGCATTGCTTGCTGCTGCTGCGTTCGTGCCTGCTATTGCGTTCACATTGCTACCGCTGCTGTGTTTCATGTCGCTGCTGCTTGCCTGCCCCCCCACCACCCCAGCTTCCATCCCAGCTTCCACCTGTAGGCTCGGGGGTTAGTTATTTAATCATCACTCATTGTGCTATGTATATCTGTGGAGTGATGAGGCCCGAGCCTAGACGCCAAACTCAACTATATGCTGCTTCTAATAAACATGTTAAAGAAACACGTGAGTTGTCTGACTGAAATGTTTTTCTTTTGGACGGAAACTATAATTTATTCAATCTTAATTTTAATTTAAAAATAAAAACATCTATATTGATTCTGACTTTTCTACATCCAACTCACAGGTGTATCATTGCTTTGAGAAAAAAGATGATTAATTTACCCCTTTTAGAAGTGAAGATATAGTCATTTGTTCTGGGCATGTCATTTTCGAGCCTGAAACCTGAAAAACAGGCTCAGGGCTTAACAGGTTGATTATGTTGCTTTTACGTCTGTCTGGTATTCAGCCTAATCCTGGTCCTTTAATGGCATGTAATACCCCGGCGGACTTTAAGAACTTGTCTGGGTTACACATCATCCATGTAAATGCTCGCAGCTTGCTTCCCAAAATGGATATGTTGCGAATTTGGTCAGAGTCAACCAGGGCCGGACTGGGACAATAAATCAGGCCGGGAATTATACACCCAGCCAGGCCACTACCAGTTTTTTTTTGTGCCATTTTTGTGGATTTATTTGTGAATATTTACAGCGTTGCTGCCCATAGTGATAGCCCTATAGTTTAAATCTACTACCCAATAATACACATATGGACAGGGGTTACTATTTAAAACATGTGCAAATCTATTTATGAACCTATTCATGTGAACATATTTTAAGTGGGGGTGGACTTCAAATCCTCTAGGGGGGTCCGGGGGCATGCTCCCCCGGTAAGATTATTTTTTTAATGTTGGAGTTAAATGCATCAATCTGGTGCATTTTGAGGGGAGAATAAAGAGACTAGATCTATGGAAACACCCATATGAAACAGAACTGTATACATTTAAATAATCATAAAATCATAAGAACATGGCCATAACCAATAACATACCATATCCAATATAAAAAAACATTGAAACTTGTTTATTTATTTGTTTTTGGTTCATTTATAGTTGTGAGTGTGTCTGGGCTCCTGAACCAGCCTCACCTCTCTCCCTCCTCTCCCCCCTGCTCCTCTTTGAGGCACCAGCAAAGACTAGTTTTAGCTCTCAACACGTTTTTAAAGTTTATTTTACCTTTTTTCACCTAGTTAACATTTGTTTTTTATTATTCATGCATATTTTACTAATCACTCTCCCCTCAAATGGAAATATGTGTTTACATAAATGGTGACCAAACTGTTTGAGACCCACTGAGGTAACTTAGACTAAGTTATATCTAAACACAGTCCTTTACCTCACCTGAGCTGTAGTTATCAGTCTCTCAGTCTGACAGCAGAGGAATTCTCCCTCCACCTTGTTGTTGAAACAGCTCCTTATATCAGTTAGCGCAGCTAGCTAGCACCAGATGCTAACAACAACAATACACGTAACCGGTGCGCGCGCTCTCTTGCTCGCTCGCGCCACACATACACACACACCCTCCCGAGCTTGAATGACACACAGAGACCAATCGAGGGCTTTATGGCGCGTTTCCACTGCAGCGCGGAGCCCCGTTTAAGAGAGCTGTGACGTCAGCGGCCCGTCTTTGGTTGCGTTTCCACTTGGCCTAGTACCGGCTAGCGGGTCCTAATTCACAGTTTTTCTGGCCCCATAAAATCGTGGTTCTAGGGCCAGGAACAACCAGGCTGAGTCGGGCTGAGTATGCTAAACTAGAGAGAGAATCGCTGGCAAGGGGGCTACAACTACAACAAGATGAACGTATTTGACCGTTATTTAATTGTAATACACGTTTCAAAATGATGCCGAAGTAACAACATACTGATACCGGTTAGTAAAAACCATGAATTAATGCTTTGACAAGTCTGCAGACAGACGGCAGGCGAAAAACCTTTTAAAATGCTTGTTTTCTAAATGGAGATTGGCTAAGCTAACGCAGTATATGCTCCGACCGTCCACACTCACAACAACGGCCTATACAGACATAAATAAACCAGCGACTGTATTCGCCATGACACAGGCAGTCTGTGGTTTGTACTTGTTTAACTTTTGTCTAGTTTCTGAACAGATATGAGGAGCTGTGAGCTCTGAGTGTTAACAGCTAACGGCTGTGTTGTTTTTCTGGGGTTCTCATTGAAGATGACGTCACGGCTCCGCCTACACTGCGTTACTATAGATACTACCCCAGTTCCTAAACTGTAGTGGAAATGCGCCATTAGTGTATGATCTGTATGAAAGTGGCCATGTCGGCAGGCCACATCATGTAGACAGCCAGTCACCCTCTGTGAGGCAGAGTCAGACCCACATTTGCGCAGTGTTGCGTTCACAATACATACATACAAAAAATAAATTCCTCAGGCCAGCAGGCCACTTAACAGGCCAGGCCATCGGGAAACCTCCCAGTCCTCCCGATGGCAACTGGAGCTGATCTAATTATTGTTTCTGAGACTTGGCTTTCAAAGAATATATTGGATAAAGATGTCGGAATTGACGGCTTCAATATTTATCGTTCGGACCGCCCCAGGAAAGGTGGTGGCGTGGCGATTTACTTGAAACATAATCTTGCTGCACAGGTCATCCTCTCCAAATCTGCTATTAAGCAGTTTGAAATCTTAGCACTAAGAATTGATTTATCTGGTGGTCAGTTTTTAACTGTTGTTGGTTGCTATAGGCCCAGGGGCAGGGACGCTTTTTTTCCGATTTTCCGACACACCTAAAATCTGAGTGGCCACCCAAGTGCCAGCCCTAAAATTTGAGGTGGTTAGTCAAAAAGTAGAAGTAACATTTATCTTAATCAAAGCTAATCTTTTACAGTGCTTTGTTATTGCCAAATGTATCAATATTTATTGTGTGATATGTATTGTCTGGGTTGTGTCTCTAATCAATGTTGTTGTTACTCAGCAGCGGGAGAAACCTAGTTACCATAGGTTACAGTTACAAACAAAAGAAGACGTAAAAAGAGAAGAGGAGTTTGAAGAAGATAATGGACGAAGACGCCACAGTAAGTAAACCTACGTTTGCAATGTATCGCGTGAAATGCAGTTATTGGACGATACGTTTGGACTAACAGTAAAAGTAAACTCACTTAGGCAGTATTAAATTGCTGAGGAGACAATCCTAAGCTAACGCTAGCAGTAAAATCGGAAAAAAGCGTCAGTTTTTCTTAATAACTCTATACCTTCTGTGAACTCACATGATGTAGTACCAGCATGTTAATAAAGTGAAGGTTCAGTGTCAATTTCAAAAGAAAATACCACCACCACGTCCCTTGCATGTACTGTATTTTATCTAATGAATAAAGCACCCTGACTAACGTGCTTAGTCAAGTAGACATTGTCATGCCAGTTACTCATTTTGCCTATGCTAAATGCGGTTTTCAGAGTTATCAATGTATACAGTTAATTCAACCAAATGTAACATATACGTCATGATAACAGGCAGCTTCATGGTACACATGTATTTCTTGTTTTATAACTAAATTGAGTAATTTAACAATATTCATTATTATATCTTCAGGGGCAGAAAGTAGACAGGGAGAGAAAAGAGAATAGTGGGGCAGATAACCATAACAGTTGTGCATTTTGTGATACAAGCATCACATTTGGTACACTTGTAGCCAAAGACATATAGAATATTTTTTGATATGGAGGCATCATGGATTTTCAATATGGCGGCCATTTGACAACTGTTTTTGGATCAATTTTTATATTAATGATGGAGATAATGTGATAATGAGGATATAAGTTGAATGTATCTACCATGCATAGCACTTGGGAACTATCATTTGGATGATACCTTTTTCAAGATGGTGGCCAAGATGGCAGCCAATTACCGAAAAATGTTCGTTGCAATATAGCTGCATAGACTCGTCTGATTTGGATGATCTTTGTGTCAATTCATATATTTTTTATGAATCTGAATTCAAATGTATGAACTTCAGAATTGCTCAGAAGCTGCAATTCAAGACTCAAAATATGTGATACTGTCTAACTAGGTCCAGCGCGGGAAAGTCCATTCAGCACTCCCCTTCACAGTAACAGAGAGCTGTGCACTATAAGGCAGCTTTTTTGCACTTGCACTGCCTAACACAACCATTCTTACATTTGCAGGAGACAAGTTCATAGCTGGACTGGCCTGCATCTGGTAGGCATGTACAGAAGGGTGCATAGTAGCCCTCAGATGTCTTAGACCAGCCCCATCTACATGGTGAAGGTAGTTTTGGTGTAGACACCAGCATCTGGCCCCACACATGCCCTCCTTGGTAAACTGCTCTCTTCACATGTTCCTCAAGGGCAGCCTTTGTTGGTGGGATTAACAGCACATTGTGCCTCTTCACAAATAACTTCCTCCTTGCAGTGTTTATTTCTGTGCATGGGCTGGTTCGGTCATAGAGCAGTATAACAAACCTCTCGATCATCGCCATTACCTCCTGTGGTATGTCATCTGGGGCAGAATATAGTAAAACCGCTTCACAATATACTCAGTATTCACATCAAATTTGAGGTGGTCATCGAAAATGGTGCCCAAGTATTTATATGATGTGACAATTTCAACCTTGTCATTGTGTATGATGCACTCCAGAGGAACATCCTTGTGACGTCTAAAATCAATTATAAATTCCTGGGTTTTAGAGACATTTAAATCCAGAAAACTGTCATCACACCAGGAAATAAAATCAGTAAGAGCACACTCGTGGCCTGATTCTGAGCCGCTAAGGAGGGACAAGAGGGCGGTATCATCAGAGAATTTAACCAGGTAGCTGTTGTCTTGCATGCTCCTGCATTTATCAGTGTACATTATAAAAAGTAAGGGCGAAAGAACGCATCCTTGAGGTGAGCCTGTGGAAGTGATGACAGAGTCAGAGAGGCGTCCATTGACAGAGACAGATTACAGTGTCACAGCCCGTCAATGCATGGAACACTGGAAGTGCACGTGCCTTCTCAGGCCCCAGCTCTGCTGCAATTTCATGGGCTGCAAGATATCGAAAACCCTTTCCAGTTCCAAATGCCAGCCAAAGCTCATCTTCTGGCTGGAGACCCTGAGCAACTGCCACAGCCAGCACCACAACATCAGTATCAAAGACCAGCATGAGGAGTTCTAGTTCAAGTACAATAGACCAATACTGAAACTGTGGGATGGTTCCTCTTGCTGGCTGCACCATGCCTCAAACTTCAGAGGAACTCCATCTGTTTGTGTTTGACAATAGTTCTCATAAGCCCGGTGTTGCAGAACATTCAGAGCTGCTGCTGTGATTTGATGGGCTCTCCTTGTGCGCGATACATGTGCTGCTTTGAGGAAGGAGTCGGCTGTCCCTGGAGTTGTGATGTCAGCATGTACAAGCGCTTCAACCCAACCATTTCCCTGCCACCAGTTCCCTAGCATCTTCAGTGCTGCCATCTCAATATGCAGCCCACCAAACATAACAACCAGCTTGTCTTCACCATATCTCTCTGGCCACTTGAACTGGATTTGTTTTGCCAAAGCATACAATGGTTGGTCAAATGTGACCACAGGACTCTGGCCAGGATTCAGCTTTATTGATGACATCAAGAGAATGCTTGATCATGGTCGCAGTGTGAGCGCTTTCCTGAAATAGTGGAAGGAGAGCAGTGCGACTTGTGGGACGAGTGCCTTGTGTCTGTCGGCTAGCATGGAAGGCAGCCCAAGAGGTATTCAATGCATCATCGGCACTGATTTTGTTTTCAACAACCTCCCTTGCATTATCCAACCACTGGTTCTCTTCCGTGGTATTCTGGGTGAAGCCATCTCTGTGTTTCAACCCTGCTTTGTGGGACATGGGACACTTTGATATTGCCAGCGACAGGGGGCACCTCTGTGTAGTACTTTGGCAAGCGGTCAAGGGTTTTGGAAAGCCCACTGAGAACAGGAATGCTTCGGTCAGCCCCTTCACCAACAAAGGTGGGATGCTGGAGCAGAGAGATTGCCGTGCCATGGAAAGAATCCCTGGATATTGTTGAACTTATAGCCTCAATATCACATTATATCCATTGTTAACATGAAAATTGACCTATAAACCGTTGTCACTGGCGGCCATTTTGAAAAATGGCTGCCATATAGAGAATTCATGATGGCTTCATGTTCTGCATGTCTTTGGCTATGACTGTACCACATTTGATGATTCTATCACATAATATTCATCGTGAATATGAAATTCCATCTAACAACAGTTATCGCTTGCGGCCATCTTGAAAAATGGCCGCCATATTGAAAATTCATGATGCCTCCATATCTAATTTTTTTCTATATGTCTTTGGCTACAAGTGTACCGAATTTGATGCTTGTATCACAAAATGCACAATTGTTATGGAATTTCTAGCTAAGCTGCCCCACTAGAAGGGAACAATGAAAAGCTCTCAAAATATTGAGAGCTTTTTCACTCCTAAGAAAATAAAAGAGAGAGCTGAAGTAGGGCACAGAGAAGGAGAGAGACAGGAGCAACAAAATGAGCAGCAGTCCTTGTCGTCTTCTGCAAATCAAGGTATGTGTATCAGTGCATTTAGATAACAAAGGGAGGTTTAAACATGTAGCATAAGAGGTTTAACTACTAAATACAACATCACAATGGCAGCCAACCCTTTGTTGATTCAAAATGTTTTTTTCAATTTGGATAAATATTTTGAATGATGTGTTGTATTTTTTTCTTGTGTTAATTCACATTGAATGACTGTCTTTCCCTAGGAAATGTACTGACTGGTGAACCTGCTGAAACTAACGAAGGAACATCATCAGCAGATCTGCATTCAGCTAGTAAAGGTAAATGTAGGTCATCATTGACCTTATGAAATGAATGTTATTTCTTAATCATGAACAATTAATAATTGCAATATGTGTGCTGAAACATATGTATTTTTTTTAATGAATGTCTAACCTTTTAATGCAAAATAACAAATGTAATAATGAAATGTTCTGTTGTGTGACCAGACACTTCACCTGTTGAACGGGAGGGACCACAATGCTGTGCCTTAGAAGCTTCACACTCCTGTGCCACACCATCCCAACTACAGGGTATTTAACCTCCAAATATTACACAAGAACCAGCTGTAGTTCTCAACAACTTACAAGTCAGGAATTCATCATTAGATCTCTGAGAATTCCCCTAACAACTTAGTGTTAAAAGTTTCTCTTTTCCCCTTCCAGACATTTCCCAGTATCTGGCAGATGGGCCAAAACAGCCAAATGTAAAGATGTATCCACGGACTGTGCAGGGGGACAGGAGGAGGGCCTTCAACCCGTCTTGGTACTCAAAGTACAAATGGCTCGAGTTCTCTCAAAGTCGTGACTCTGCATTTTGTTTTGTTTTGTCGACACTTTTCCCTGCCCAATGCTCCTGAAAGTTCATTTACATCACAGGAAGGATACTCAAATTGGAAAAAGGCGATGTTTAAAGATGGGGGGTTCAGGGGGCATGAGAAATCAGAAAGCCACGTCAATGCCATGTTTGCCTGGAGTGAGGAACATTCTGGCAGATTCCTCTGTGAGAGACAGCATAGACAGAGCATACAAAAAAAGGTAGAAGAAAACCGCACTTATATTAAAACTGTTGCTGAAGTGCTGCTTCTTACAGACATGCAGAACGTTCCACAAACAGGGCATCTAGAGACAGATGCATCACAAAATAAAGGGAACTTTTTAGAAATAATGGAGTTGCTATCTAAACACAACCCATTTATAGCAAAACAAATGAACGGACCAGGAAATGCAAAATATACCAGTAACACCATACAACATGAAATCCTTGAATGTCTGTCAGATATGGTTAGCGAAGACATAATAAGAGAAGTCAAGCAAAGTGAATTTTTCTCTGTGATTGCGGATGAAACAAAAGACCTTAAAAAAACAGAACAAATGTCATTAGTACTGAGGTACTATTACAATGGTGCAGTTCATGAGAGCTTTTTAGACTTCCAAAGAGCCAGTCAGCTAGATGCAGCAGGACTCTCTCAACAAATAATACAGTGCTTGGAAAAGTATGGCCTTGACTATAAATATAATCTTGTAGGTCAAGGTTATGATGGAGCTGCCGTGATGTCAGGGAAATGCAGTGGGGTTGCAACCAGGATCAGAGCAGAGGCTAAACATGCTTTTTATGTTCACTGCAACGCACATTGTCTCAACCTTGTTATTGTCGATGCAGTGAAAGCAGTCCCTGAGGCTGATTGTTTTTTTTCATTGCTTCAGAAATTGTATGTTTATATGTCAGGCTCCTATGTTCACCAGAAATGGCTTTCAGTTCAGAAAGACATGTATCAAGATGCACCCAGGGAGCTACAGAGACTGAGTGATACCAGGTGGACATGTAGGTACCAGGCATGTAAGAATGTAATGGACAGACTACCAGCTGTATTGCGTGTCCTACATGAAAGTGATGTGGAGAACAGTGGGGATAGATCCGTAGATGCACGGGGCCTCCTAACACAACTAGACCTCACCTTTATTGTCTCTCTAGCAATTTCTAGGAATATTCTTGGGGACACCAAGTTGCTTTCAGACTTGCTTCAAGCCCCATCCCTTGGTCTGGCAAGGGCAGTGGACCTAATCCAGGCACTACAGGACACTTTAGAGGACTACAGAGATGAGTCATGTTTTGATGAGTTGTGGAAAGACAGTGTTGAAACGGCAAAGCAGTGTAATATTGCAGTTGAGGCTGTTGAGAAAAGGTTAGAGCAAAGAAGCTTCAGACTTGCTGGCTTTGTTGTAGAGTCCACTATAGGACAACGTAGATGCAAGGAAAGAGACAAGGATGAGTTTAGGAAGGGTGTATTTTACCCCATTTTGGACCACATGACTGCAGAGATGAAGAGGTGTTTCAACCAACCTGGGAACCAGGGGGTATCACGGCCCTTCACCCTGAACCGGCGAAACGGAGCATGTTTATCTAAAAAATAAGTAAAACTGTCATAAAAATACTTCCAAGCATGGTCAAGATCACCAATCAATAAAATACGATCCCATTTAAAATGAACTAAGTCATGCAAAAAAGGCTTGATCTAAAGTGCTTAACATTTCTTTTCAGAACAACACAGGGCTTAGTACGGGGGATTTTGGTATCCCGAATAGCACCAACTAGACAATGATCACTTAGGTCAGGGGTGGGGAACCTCGGCCCCCGGGCCGTATACGGCCCGCGAGACCATTTGGTACGGCCCTCGAGGTAATTTATAAACACACGCAAAAAAGAAAAAAAATTAAGAAATCTAGACCGCAAAAACATTAAACAAGCGAGTGCCTGTTTTTCCTGGCCAAGGTCAGGGTCCTTGAACACAACACGAGCCTAACGTGTCATCACGTGGTATATGTCTCGTCTGACAGGGGTGCAGTTCTGACGGAGAGCACCGGAACGCCGCTCCGCCACTTCAGAAATGGCAGTACCCATAAGGAGCCGTACACATGCCGCAGTTTTTGCGTGGCTGTGTCTTTAGTTGAAAGCCCAGTGGCGATCTGTTCATCTGTCACACTGATCATACAGTCAATAACTTTGTTGTTATTAGCATCTGGTTAGCTAGCTATGCTAACGAATATAAGAAGCTTTTTCTACAACCAGTGAGGTAAAGGCACATCTTTATATGATCATTATAGTTATAAAAAAATAAGAGAATAAAGTAAACAGGTATAAAATACTATATGACAAAAGAAGTTGTTATTAATAAACAAGAATACAGTTTAAAAGGGGAGTGATTTGTAAAATATCCATAAAGAAAAAGAAATCTGCTTACAGGTCTGTTTCATATGGGTGTTGAGAGATGTATCCATAGATCTCTTCATGTTGCACCAGATTGATGCTTTTAACTTCAACATTTAAAAAAAAAATCTTCCCGGGGGAGCATGCCCCCCGGACCCCCCTAGAGGAGGTGAAGTCCCCCCCCCCCACTTAAATCATGTTCACATGGATAGGAAACTAAACACATTTGCACACATCTTGTGTCCATATCTTTCTGTTTTGGTGGTCATGCCACAACCGTGCGTGCATGCGCGAGTCATGGTAAGATATCTGGATTAAGAGGTTGCTTTTTCTTTGCACAGCATGAAAGAAAGGCCAAATGAATGGGCTGTGATTTTAGTATTTTTAAGCAGAGGTCAATAATTTGTACGGCCCTCGGAGGATGTTGAAAAAATTGAAATGGCCCTTGAGAGGAAAAAGGTTCCCCACCCCTGTTCTAGACAGTGGAGTCAGACAAGCTATCTTGGACACATTCATTGATGTTGACACAGTTGGGCTCACACCTAACGTCTTCCTACAGTATATGGAACCAAAGTATTCGGAAGTATTCAAAGGGAATGATTGTTTCTGCTGGGAATACGAGTGGAATACCAGACTTTGGGAGGATTTTGGAAATATGCATTGTCCTGTCTAGTCACGTTTTGACGGGCGGTGGTGGCGAAGTCCATAGGGACTTGGCTTGGCAACTGGAAGGTCACCAGTTTAAGTCCCGGAAAGACCAAGTGCTACCGAGGTGTCCCTGAGCAAGGCACCGTTCCCCATACTGCTCCCCGGGCGCCGTGCATAATGGCAGCCCACTGCTCCTAACACTAGGATGGGTCAAATGCAGAGAAACCGTTTCGTTACATAGTACCTGTACTACGTAATGACAATAAGTTGAATCTTCTTGCTTCATCATTGAACCTTTTACTACCAACTATGTGGAGCATCTGCGGAGTTACCACCTAGTAAAGAAAACACCATCTGAATGTCTTCTGGTGAAACTAGAGAATCTCAATGACTACATGCCACTTGTGTCATACTTCATTCAGGGACGCCTGTTGGCAGAGGTGTGGACTCGAGTCACATGACTTGGACTCGAGTCAGACTCGAGTTACCAATTTGATGACTTTGGACTCGACTTGACAAAATCACAAAACACTTGCGACTCGACTTGGACTTGAACACCAATGACTCGGGACTTGACTTGGACTTGAGCCTTCTGACTTGAGGTGACTTGATAATTTAATTCAGGGGTCTCCGACACGCCGATCGCGAGATGCCGCTTGAAGAGCAGACTCCCGTCGGGGAAAGCAGAATCTTCAGCCGCTGCAACTCTTGCTGAGAATCCATGCAGGCAGGGGCGGGACTTTATTTTGCTGAGCCACCATGCGGCCAATCATATGCGAGGACACACTAGGATCATACCATTATGTGAAAGAAGGGTGGGGGGCAGACGCTCCAAAGACAGCAGGTGTAGTGGTACAGGCCAGATACACAGAGCGACGGGGAGACGGGGAGCCGGATTTAAATGCAAGCGCGTCGGAAGAAGTCAAGAAATTTGCGAAAACCGAAAAAAGGAGCAGCTTCTGGCTGCATTTCAATGATATTGGAGAAAGCAAAGCTGAGTGCAGGATTTGTAAAATGAAAATAATCTTCAGAGCAGGGTTTTTTTTTTGGTAACCACTCAGGATTTATTGCCAGAGGTGGGAGAAGTTCAGATCTTGTACTTGAGTAACAGTACCAGAGTGTAGGAATACTCGGTTACAATAAAAGATCCTGCATTCAAAATGTTACAAGTAAAAGTACAAAAGTATTAGCATCAAAATATAGTTAAAGTACCACCTGCAGAGGGATCTAGATTCAGGTGTTCTTTTCCCCATAGAGACGCCTCGCTGCACATTATCCTTTGCATAAAGATAGATTGTGGGTCCCTTATAACATGCTGTACACAGTGGAAATAAACATTCTGGTCACCTCAACATCAGGGATCTTATACATTAAACTCCTTCTGAATCAAACCGTCACGGAAGCCTTACCTTACTGATCCCTCTTACAATAGAAGACAAACACGTTACTTTACCAGCAGAGAGAAAATGGATTATTAAATTATTAATGTGACTAATAAAGAGCAGTTTAATTATTAAGTATTATTCTGTTGATCGATGTCATTACATTTGTTGAAAAGCACATAAGGACTTGTTTAAGACTCGTTTTGTCAAAGTTTAGGACTTGGACTTGACTTGAACTTTCCCATCCTGACTTGAGACTTGACTTGGACTTGAGCGCAAAGACTTGAGACTTGACTCGGACTTGAGCGCAAAGACTTGAGACTTGACTCGGACTTGCAAAACAATGACTTGGTCCCACCTCTGCCTGTTGGTCACTCCCAGGACATTCTTGCTGAAATAAACCTGTATAAAGTAAATAGGGGTTAAAGAATAGTATTTGTTAGTGATTTCCAATTGGACTGTTCAAACTGAGATGACATTTAAAAAACATGACTTGTGCTGCTCACTGGTGACAAAACAAAAAATCAGATTTGTGTGAACCTGATTTATGATAGTGTTGAGGGATGGATGTGTGTGAGTTGGACTGATATCAATACTTCATATACTGAATATTTATAATCAACCCTCTATGGCATGACTTTTTCTTTTGGGAGGAAAAACAATTTTCACCATGTGTTTTAGGAGCTTAGGGGTCTATTATATCCATTATAATGCCCCCCCCCCCCACACCCCTCAACCAGGTGTTACGAGGGTATTGAAACACCAAGGATTACTACAATTCAGTTTTTCTTTGAGCAAAACAACCACAAATGGCTAAAACATATAACAGGAACACATTGTGTGTGTGTGTGTGTGTGTGTGTGTGTGTGTGTGTGTGTGTGTGTGTGTGTGTGTGTGTGTGTGTGTGTGTGTGTGTGTGTGTGTGTGTGTATTAATGTATACTAATAACGGATGAGAAGAGGAGATGCAAGGTACCAGGGTTTACACCCAAATAAAAGCCACGTGCCAGAAATGTGATGTGCACCTCAGCTTCACATCCAACAGCAACTGCTTCATGAGGTTTCACACAGTGAGAAATGTTAGCTGTCAAAATATAAAAACACTGGTTCAAACAATAAAACACACACACACACACACACACACACACACACACACACACACACACACACTTTATACTTTTTCTTTAGGTTGTCCCACTTTTTCTTCGCTTGCAGGCCCATTTCTTCCAAAATGTTCCTACTCACAGAAATAATAGAAGAAAAAATAAACTATTATGAATAACAATAACAAAAAAATGCAAACTTAGGAAACTTGGAAAAGTTACACTGCAGGACAGACAAAAATAATGAATAAAACATTTACTTAATGCTCAAAAGGCTGAGACATCGCTACAGAAAAATATAATGAAGAACATTGGGTATTGCCTCATTTAATTGTTGTTTTATTGGTAGGGGCTTTGTATAAAATGAGGGATAATTGCTAAGAGTAGGAATGATACAATTGGTATATTGTGCCTTACCTCCATGCAATGCTGGCCACATTTTTGGCTTCCATGAAGAGGGTATAATTCCCCCCCCTCAGCTTTATAAAACGGGCCGTCTGTTCTTTGCTCCCTAAAACAAAACAAATTGTAAGCACAATAATATGATGATTAACCTTTTCAACCTGTCCCAACATCACACGGATCTTAAAGTTCAACACTATAAAGATATTAAAAGTTGTACTTTCAAAAACTAAATGTAGAGGTTGTTGTTGTTGTTGAGCTGCATAGTACAACAGCTCCAATCAGATAGCTTCGTTACCATCGCAAGACTAACCTCACGTATTTATCTTATTATTAAATCAAAAACAAGCGTGTCTAGCTCCCTTGGGTTTCATTTTTGTGTCGTTAAGTATTTGAGTGGGATGACACTTTACTCACATTTAAAAACCAAATCAGTCGCTACTGCCTCAGTTGGGACGGTTGACCAGTGGCGAGCCGTCAGGGCCCTCTAGGCCCTCTGAGGGCCTAAGATATTCTACAAAATAATATTTAAAAACATTAAAAAAAGAAAATGTTTAATTTTTTTTTTTTTTTCTTTTTTTAGTTATATTTTTCATTAGTTTTACCAAAATAACTTGGTAAAAAAAGGGGCCAGCTATAGTAACTGAACGAGAGAGTAATGTCAAATGACAGTACAATTGACCAATCATATCTTCCCTCTAAATGGGTGGGTTTTATTATCGCGGACTTTATGACAAGTTCCGCCCGCTGTGAAGCTTTTCTTGTTTCAATAGAGTGGCGAAGTCCCTCCCCTTCCGGTGGACCTCCATGGGACCTTATTTCGGAAAAATTATGTATTGAAGTCAATGGAGAGAGAAAGATTATATTTCGATCCCGTTTGAATTGTGCCACGAATTACACATATGATGTTTGTCAATTTAAAATATAATTTTGCAAGTCAAAAAAAATAAAATGTGTCGTAAAACTGTGAAGTAACACATTTGTTTGTGTGAAACGCTCAATGAACTACATCTCTGGTCAACAACACACGTCACCAAGATGGCCGTCACTACTGTCTTGTCAACAAAACGATTGACTACCCTCACTATCACCACAATGAAACACGTCCAAAAGAATGTCATGCAAAGCTGCCTGCCTGCCTTCCTTTGATTCTCTCTGAACTGCCTGGTCTTTTTAATTTCAACCATTTGTGCAGATAGCATGAAGTAGAAAAGATCGCCGATCGCCGATGCTAGCGTTAGCATTAGCATTTCTCCCCCGGGCTTAAATTGTGTATTATAGAATGATCACACCGGTGACAGTACTCTTCAAAGGGTTCACGAAATATGACTACTACTCTTACTGTTTAACATTTTGGGTTACTTAATGTTACTTGATGTTAAGGCTAATAAAAATGACAAGGCTCTAATGCTAACTAACGTGCTAGCTACTAGCTAGGTAGCTAACTTGATCAAGCCACTCCTGGTCCTTTCTTTCATCAGACGGGAAGCAAAAGAACGAGCAAGACCCATTGCTGGTACAGATGAAGCGTCTTATTTTGGACAGTTTAAAGTGTGAGGGTCGTGATCGGTTCGTGCACGTTCCGTGATGGCCGGCCGGCCCCCAGTCAGACTTGATACCGCCCCCATGATAAATACATTTAATTATTGTGAAGCCAGCTGCAATGGATCATTGATCCACCAGGGGGTGCAGTGGGGTTCCACACTGGAGTCATGTGAAATCAACTTCTAAATAATAGATGTTGTTTAGTCGGAAAAAAACGAACGAGCCGGCTCTCCCGATTTTTAATCCTAATTTAATCATCATCATTGATGTTTATGTTCGCCGAATTGACATGAAATCACTGACAAATATGAATATTCTGTATTCAACTTCATTGAAACGATCAGGATGGGTGTTATTTTTCCCCACAATGACCAAGTCGCTGCAAATGATCCCATGTATTACATGTACATGGCCACATTCTCAACAAAGTTACGTAACGAAACATTCTGTATTCCTTGCTTACTTTTTATTTAATGCTTTATAACAGCTGGAATAGTTCGTTTAGAACAGGCACCTCACTCGCAATCTGCTCCTCCGCAGCGCCGCCCACCTCCCTCCGGCTGAAATTATGAATGTACAGTAAGGCATAGTAATCATAGATAACACGGCAGGGTCCGTTACAGTTTGTTTTCATCTGATTTCAAATATTTCAAATGTCTGAAGTTAATAAATACATTCTCAGTGTTCAAGTCAATAATAGTCATATAAGAAAAGTACTGATCTAATAACAGAGATTTTATAAGGACTTTTCAATGTTCGACATCGCTCATGTGAAATACAGTAAACTGGATGTTGTGGTGCCGAGAGGCGGGGTATCAAAAGTACAAGCTAAACTTTTATTTAGCATCTGAACACACTTGTAAACAACGTGATGCCCGGGAAGCGAAGACCCGGCGGAAACAGCTGGTCTGGTTCACTAAAATGTCCGTGTACAGTATATCTGGTACTAATGTATAGCGGATCTTTGTTAAGATCCATATGTCACGGATAGAACTATATATTGAGCTTTAAAACAAATGATATATATTATAATAAAATAAACACCGGCTGTTGTTATGCCTGCTGTAACGTTTACTTTCTCCGTTCTCCGCTTAAGTAATTATTACTTCCTGGTTAGCTTTCCGCTCGAAATTTAAATCTGAAAATGGCAAAATAACGGAGAAAAAAACGTTCACAGAGAAGACGACAACAATTGTCACTTGCACTTGTCATTTAGCATCTGAACACACTTGTAAACAACGTGATGCCCGGGAAGCGAAGACCCGGCGGAAACAGCTGGTCTGGTTCACTAAAATGTCCGTGTACAGTATATCTGGTACTAATGTATAGCGGATCTTTGTTAAGATCCATATGTCAGTAGAGATGGGATGGCAGAAGGTGCTATATATATATATATATATATAATTCCAAAGCTGGTAAAGACCTTTCAAATTTAGCAATAATAGTCATATAAGAAAAGTACTGATTTGTTCTTGAATCAACTTTTTTATGGAAAATGTTTTATGTAATTTTATTTCATTTTAAATAAAATGAAAGACATTCACAGTTAATGTAATTAGATATACATTATTAATGCCATACATTTTTAAATGTAATTAGATATACATTATTAATGCCATACATTTTTGCATAAATATTTATTCAGTATGATAGCTGTCTAACAGAAGTTAAATCCATTTCTCACTTATTCTGACAATGTACTTAACCCCAAATAAAAGAACCCAATAAAAATAGTTGTTAAATAATAGTGAAGTCACGTTGTAATAACAATAACTCATCTCTCTCGGTTTTTTTTTGTTTTCTTTGTGTGCTTTGCCAAAAGCCACTGTGTCAAGTGTCCTAGTTGGGTTACCGTAACGAACAGCAGCCGGCTCTCGATTTTTAATCCTAATTTAATCGTTTATGTTCGCCGAATTGACATGAAATCACTGACAAATATGAATATACTGTATTCAACTTCATTCAAATGTTATTAACGTGCCTAAACTCAGTAATTCACTAAAAATTACTGATCCCTCCGCGTCGCGGAGGGATCTTGATCCCTGGGTGTTATTTTTCCCCATAATGACCAAGTCGCTGCAAATTACCCCGCTTATTACATGGCCACATTCTCAACAAAGTAACGACATGACTCCCAATATTAATTAAAATGCTTTTATGGATTTAGAAAATATTTTTATTGATTTAAAACATAGTTCTATGTATTGATTTAAATTTACATGCATCCGCTAAGAAAAATAGTCCGTTGTTACCGTTTTTTAAACAGTCAGAATGAAACGGCAGCTCTCAGCTGTGTGTTCACACTCCTAACTCTGATCTTTCTTTTCCAACAGTTAAGTTAACTGTAGGTTACTCTGAGTGACAAGCTTACAGTTAGTGAAGTAACACTTTTTTTTTGTGAGTCACGACCTCGCTGTTTCATTCTAACATAACGCTCCAAATATGACTGTTTCCACTCGGACTTCAATACAGCAACACCATTGTTTGGTTTCCATGGTAGCGTGTCTCTTTAGTAGCGTGCACTCCTTTCCTGTAAATTACAGGTCCAGCCAGGCAAAACAGTAATATGAAATATGAACGTTAGTTTTTAACTGAAATGATCAAATAAAGTCAAAATGTCACAGTGTTTACAAACATTGACCATACCGTTCACCAGCCCCCACCCCACTCTTTGTTTAAAACGAATTGGCCATCGGAATGTGTGTGTCCCAACCCCCCCCTGTGATATCTCTTCACAGGGGGGAGAGAGTTAGACGCTCGTGAATTGTCAACGGGGGGGGGTCTCTCTGCACGGAGGAGCCGCGGAGAAGTGAATCACAGTGATCTGCTATTTTAAAGTAAATTCAACACATATCGACCCTAAATATAGCATATATTAAGAACGAGAAAGTGTTAACATCGTTTTTTGTAAACATATGACCAATGTGCGAGGGTGATGACATCAGAGCATCGTCCTATGGGCTTAGCCCCGGACAGGTACAACAGGTATTCACTCAGAGGGGGGTAGTTAACCATTTACATGTCAAAAAGCAACATACAGTAGGCGGGTGGGGGATGGTGAACGTTTACATTTCTCTACAGCAGTGGTTCCCAAACTTTTTGTGCCCAAGGCACACCAAAGGACAAGTAAAAATCTCAAGGCACACCTATTGTGCGAAATAGCCCTTATAACACGTGTTATCACTCATATCATGTAAAATATCTGTAAATGTGCATAATTATTTACTAATGCCAAATAAAATGTATAGATAGAACAATCAGTGGTTCAAGTTAGTATATTCCTCAGTGTAACATATCCACTAGTTGCAAAGCTTAAACATTTTTATATATTTTTTTATTTTAAGGGAAAGGATGTTTTCACTACTCAGTTTGTCAACTATGTTACGGACAAACTTGATGTCATTACAATCATTTGATTAAGTCCTGCACTTCAAGTAAAATCAAATTTGAAAGGCTCTTGAGTCTATTCTACCATATATCCAAAGATTTTTTAAAGTTTAAAAAATAATTGTATTAAAGTTTTGTTTTTTCATGTGATATGTTCAGCACTGTCATTAAGTTTAGGGATATTTTGTATTATAAAACTACCATACAGGTCATTTTGATAGTTTTAAGAGATGTCATGTAAAACTCCAACCTGTGTAGATATACATTATACTATAAAGGATATCAGAAGCACTATTTTAGATATTTTTAAATTTGAAAAAATGAGGTGCAACATAGTTGACAATGAAAGTCAAACATTTGACGCAAATAACATAGTTGACTGGACACATTATTAACCATCAGCACTATGTTAATTTCAAGGCAGAAGTGCAAAATTCCATTGATAATGATGTGTAATGACGTCTACATGTCGTACAAATTGTCAACTAGGTTACCTGTCAACTAAGTTACTACAGTTATTACAGTACTGGGTAACTTAGTTGACAGGTAACCTAGTTGACAATTTCCCTATTTTGACCCATCATTTCAATGGTAGGCCTTGCCTGGATGACCACATGTCATTTTCTTGAACAGGTTAACATCACATTTGCACATATAATTGAATTAAAATCATTAAACAATTGTAAACCATAACAATGTACGTAACATTGTTGATTGTCAATGAGTATATTAATTGACCATGTGCTATTATACATAAAATATTGTAAAAATGTAGAGGACAATCACCACAGTGTGTTCAAAATGTCTGCCAAAGAGGAACATGGCATCATGTGATGCTGGTGACATGGTATTGGGACAAACAATTTTTGAGTTAAAGGGGGAAGTTCTGTTAGTAACATAGTTGACAGAACTTTTGCGGACATTCATATATTAAGATATTTAAATTATTTAAAGGGGGAAATCAATTAAAAATATGTTATTATTCTTTAGTATTTAGACTTTTGAAATAAATGAATCATTTTTTAAATTTACTTTAATGGTTTTTATTCATTATTTTGAATCCAAGACACCCTCAACTGAAAAACGGACATAGAAAAAACTGACAATTTAAGAACATCATGACACATTTCAAGCTAAATAAAGCATAGGATGCACATAATGTTTGTGTGATATTATAACATGCTTTCCAATAATAGGCAAAATATGATATTTTTGAAGAAAATAGTTAGAATAATTATAATTATCATCAATGGACATCAATGGACATGGAATGTACCCTAAATTGTAGAATCACTCAGCAGTTACATACACCAAACCTTCCAGTTATATTCCTATCAATATTATGAAGGCTTTTACAGAAGGGTTTGGTCATATATAATTCATAGCCTGAATTATATAACATTTTATACCTAAAAACATGGTGAAAATTGATATTTTAGGGCTGTTGACAGTATTTTCTGATTTATGGAGTGATAAAAAGAGATATCCAAAATCCCTTCTGTAAAAGCCTTAGATACTAATATGACTACAAAATGAAACAATAATTTTGATCCTGGCTTTATCCAAAGTTCAGATTTCGGTTCCTGAAATGTGTTAAAATATGCGCATATTTCATGAGATAATGGTTCATTTGGATATTTAAACATGCTATTTCAGAAAACTTGTAATACAAAAAACAATTGCCTTATTGTAAGTAATTAACTGGAGAAATATTTAGCTGATATCTTTAAGTTAAAAATACCCTATTCACCTGGGGTGTCTCGCCTTAATTAGATGTTTGATAAGTGCAGATCACATAGTAAAACACGTACACAGATACATTATTTTGTATTTTTATTAAATTCGACAATGTCAATTTCACTTTCCACTATGTCCACCGTTGTTTTTCACAACCAATGGCAGAACTTTATTGAGGCCTGTAATTAGTCAACTACAGGTCTCTTGAGTCAGTCTTTTTCTTCCAAAAAGCTTGTGACAAGATGTTATTGCTCTTGGGGCATTAAAAACAAGATTTTAACTTTAGTTTTTTATATAATATCTGCATTTTCTATTGTGAAAAACTAAGTCTTAGTTATTTAATATATAGCGCCATCTCCTGGTTAAACCCTGAAATTGGAGAATAGTGGGAGGGCCTAACATTCCTGAATACTGGTCTTTGGCAGGCAACTGGCTGGCAACTGGCTGGCAGTCGGCAGGAAGCTGTATGCTGGGGTCCAAAATAAGAGGCTCCATCTGTATGATAACAACCTGGTACTAAGCACACAGGCATCTTGTTAAAGTTATCTTATCTTAGCCAGCGCCATATAGATAGATTATATCTATATGGCGCTGATCTTAGCTATCTCTTAGTGGAGGAAAACAATTGTGACATCACTTACGCGACTCTGGGATTTGTAGTCTTTCTAGTTGCGTATTTTTCATAGTCTTATATTTCAACAGTTTTATGACAAACTGTGACTTTTTTGACATGGAAATTATTTTTTAAGATTGACAAACATCATATGTGTAATTCATGGCACAATTCAAACGGGATCGAAAGATAAGTTTTCTCTCTCCATTGACTTCAATACATTATTTTTCCGAAATAAGGTCCCATGGACCGGAAGTAGATGGGCGTGACTTCGCCACTCTATAGCAACAACCACTTCCTGTCAACAGCGTAAACTCGCCTTCAAAATAAAAGCATGTCCATACAAAATAGGAAGCCAAGCCAAATTACACTTAAGACATATAACTGCAACGAAAGTAACAAACACAATGCAATATCCTTTTCAATTTCAAAGAACACAAATTGGGTTATTTACAGGTGTTGTTTTGTGTGGTAGAAGGTCGCTGTCATTGATGCGTTTTGCACCCCGGGCCGTTGTTTTGATATTCCGCTGAAGTATACGCTGTGACGTAATAACTCTTTTTTTTTCGAGGGAAGGGGTGGGGGTCAGAGGGCCTAGGTATAAAAGTCACGGCTCGATGACCATCATTTAGCCACCATTTGTTTGCTACAAATGTTTATCCTCCTGCAGATCGTTGTCCTGCAGGACACAAATGAGAGGAGGACTGCTGCTCTCTTTGGTCTGTCATACTACATATCCGGCGAAAATCAGGCAAATGTCATCAGGATGTGTGACGTAAGAGCATAACTTTCTATAATTAATTTATGTAAAATTGTAATTGTATATTTTAACATAAATCAACCCAAATCACCCCGTGCCCCAAGCTGCCTTCAAAATCAATGTTTACAATTACTTTAATTTAAAGTGGACCTATCATGCTATATTTAAATGATATATTGTAGGGCCATACCTATATAAGGTATATTTATACGTTTCTGTTTTCAAAATACCAAACAGATCATGCATTTTAGCCATGCCTCATTTCGCTCTATTTGCTGTTCTCCAGCCCTGTTTTTGCAGGGGGCTGATTCTGTGAGCTGCAGCTGACCACGCCTGCAGGAGAGGGGAGCGTTCTGATCAAGTCAGAAGAGGGGGAGAAAAATAGATCTCCGTCCTCCGTGTTTTATTATAGCCTATTATTATATAGAGTCGTTATTCATTTGTTTTAAAGCTCAATAAATAACAAAGAAGACCTTTGACCGGCACTTTTCTAATTTTGTCCGGAAGATTTAAACTTTAACGGACATCTTGACCGGCGAAAGAAGACCTAACTGAAACTCTGCCGCACGGTCCCCTCGTTCCTTGGAAGAGGCGGAGAGGTGGGTGTTTGTCATCTGCTGGTGGACTAACCAGAGAGAATTACAGTGCTTGCCTCGACGGGGAGGGATTGCATTGAATTAAAGCAGCAGGAGCAAACGCTTGCCTCGGGGAGGGAGAAAAAAAGCCACAGCGGAGAATAAACAGAAGGGTAACCATGGTAACCATGCGCGGGAAGTCTTCTTCGCGGCTTTTGTGGCAGAATACAGCGCCACTTACAGGCCTGGCATATGTACTACAGCGTCTCCAGCGCTTTCGTGCGGGAATGGCCGGCCGTGGCCCAAACCCACATTCCCCTGATAGGTGGAGAGTTGGCCCAATAGCCGTAGCGCCACCGTCCTGACGTCAGGACAGTGTTCAAATCTGGATCAGTTTTTATCAGATCCGTTGCAGCCCCTTTTTTAGAGATTTGGGTATGGAGGAAAATAGAGAGGGCAGGGCCGTATCCACCATTGAGGTCACCGAGGTCCGGACCTCGGTAATAATTTCCGAGCTGTGTATATAACAAAACGTGTGAAATAACTGCACTAAACGGGGTTCTTTGTAGTACTTCCATTTACTGCAGATGCGGGCGCTGCATAACTACGTAGCCTCGATTAAAGCAAACAGAAGAAGACAAACCACCGCAGCCCGGACTTGTATCGGAGCAGCGGAGGAGTGATGAGGTATCTAGAGATCTGAGTCCAGCGGGCTGCTTGTGTTTCTGTTCCTCACAGGACATCATATGACCAGCAGATCCTGTGTGAACGCTCTACGTTAGTCAGTGGACGTCCGACAACATGCACACTAACTTATATTGCAGCTATAGGCTATACTTTGGTTTAAATTGCGTGAATAAACTAGCTAGAGAGCTAAAGTTAATTACATTCATCCAATGTCAGAAGGATTACCTTTTAACAAACGTTGTAATGGTTTTCTTTCATTTCAATTTGAGTAAAACATTGAAGATATAACATTGTATTGTTTTCTTTTTACACTGACTCAGATATAATGGAAAGACTACGTCAGTCGAAACTCAGCTTTGGTAAGGAAGAGACAGGACAGGCAGAAAGAGAGAGAGAGAGAGAAAGTGATGGAAGTCAGGGAGGAACTGCAGGTACAGTCACACAAAAGAATGTAGGCTTAATAACCCCATCTATCTATCTATCTATCTATCTTCATTTACAATATAGACAATAGGCATACTTTTAACAACATACATCTATTGCAGTTATGATGTCATAATAACATACAATTGTATAAAACACAATTTGCTTACATCTTTGTTCTCTTTTGTGAATCAAACCAAACAGATTTGTATTTAAAAGATAATGCAAACAAACAAGTGAAATGAACTAAATTGCTGAATTGCTTTTAATTCACTGGCAGGAGCGACAGGAGTGAGCAAAAAGTGAACAACGAGGGAGAGATTGAACAAAGAGAAAGAGTAGAGGACAGAGAGACTAAAGAAGATGGAAGAGAGGGTGCAGGTTATGGAAAGGAGAGAGACATGGAAAATGAATGTTGACAATGTTTTAGGATCATTTTAGCCTCTTCTGCATGTCCAGATCATTCATAGTAACAATCAACTGATTCTTATGCATTACACTTTCAAAAATAATTGATGCTGCAGCCCACTGACATGGTTTGAAATCAATATATTATCCAATTGTGACCCCCCACAGGACTTAAAAAGCACCTAACTAGATCATGAAAATCCCAAAAATCACGGGGGAGTATACCCCCGAACCCCCCATGTTTGGAGCTCGGTATTTAGGAAATCCTGGATACGGCCCTGAGAGAGGGTTGTGTTTTCTGACACTTGGTGAGTTCCCTGGAACACCGGGGACACATCACAAGTATATTTAGGTGTTTTTTTGTAAATAACAGACGGTGTCAAGAGGAAGATAAGTCCCCTGGTTTGTCGCCTATACTCTAACTGCCATGAGAAAACTCAAAATCAATTTTCCAAAATCCGACAATAGAGGTGGTCTTTAACGTACCGGCAGATGACAGCGCTGACAAGGTGTGTTATATCGCAGCGAGACGCTACAATACTAATTGTGGGCTTATCATGTTGATTCGGCCACAACAGAAAAAAAAAAAAAAAAACTCTCGCTCTCTCCAGAGGGGCAGGTCAGGGCAAACGGGCCGTTACCCGGGCAACAATAGCCCGTACCTGTGCACGTCCCTGTGTAGAACACATTGAGCTCACTTTTATTTCTCCTTTTTTAAGGCTCATGGAGACACTAGAGGAAGCATTGAAGGGGATGCAGGTTGGTCTACGGACAGGCTCCGAAGGTGACGGGATGCCTTTCCTCAGCAGGGCTTCAATGTGGCAGTTGTGCTCCACAACTTGAGAGATGTGGCTTGCGGCTTTGTGATGCTTCTTAGAATGATCTATTGTTCAAATCTTTAGTATCCTCTATTCATTCGAGTTTCTCCAGAGGGTGGTTATGAAAATACATGGACTAAAAAAGAAACTCTTGAGGTAAATCATCAATGTTCTTTTAACTGACTTTCTAATGCTGAGTTTAGAAAGTCAGTTCAATTTGGTGTTGTGTATTTGTATGTGTATCCAAGTGTATTTTGTTGAGTGCTTTAAAGAGGACTAATAAGAACCTGACAATTATGCTAATTTTCAGGTTCTTAATAGTATTTTGTGCCTCTAATGACATGTTTCCATGTTGTGACATTACATTCTTGAATGTTTATGTCTTTTAAAAGAAAAAAGTTTTAGGTTATTAGAAGCACGTCTTAATGTGTTTTTTGTGGATATCGAGGGGGTTTGAGAGGGTGCAGTGGAGGAGGGGGGGCCAACGAGATAATTCTGCACTCTCCTCATGGAGCAGATCCAAAGTTGTCCTATCTTCAAGGTCCTGAGGAGGCCCTCCATAGTGTTGGAGAGTAAACATTTTTATATTTCTTAACATAAAAATATGACACACATATTATGGAAAATGTATAATATTTAAAAAAAGTTTACATTTGAAAAGTTTACTGTGCTTAGTATTGTTTTCACTATTGTAGTGATATAACTTTCCCTAACGTGTGTGTGTACAATATCAGGACTCCTTGCATGGATGAAAATATTGTACGGTCACTGTGTAATCTTTTCTTTTCATATTCAGCCTTACAGAAAGGACACTACAAGATCGTGGCCAAAATGATCACGGTGCGCCTGCTACAGTGCTCGCCCCATTTATTTTCTGAAAGATTGTACCAGCAGGTATGTGGCTTGACACCTACCCCTGCTACTTTGGAGCTCATTTTTGACCAGGGACTCAAGGCCAAGCTCCAAAAGGAGAGTACCTTTGTTTTGTTTTTATTCATCCATTTAGCAGTTTGTTTTGTGCAAAGCTGCGTTCTCCTGTGTGCTTCCATATTCCATCCTCGTTGAATCATAATCTAGCGTATTTACTCTAGAGAGCTTGTTTTTAAATTTGTGATTTATGCAATTAACAAAAACACTTAATATAAATTGAAATTCTTGAGTATTATGTTATCCGTTTTAAGAATATATTTTGCAACCAAACAAACAAATTACATCGCAGAGGCAACAACAGTGGAGGCGGCCAGAGGAGCTCTCCCTTATGCATCTATCGTTTTCCATCCCATTTGGATTTAACCACGCCTACTTCTGCATTACGCAAGCATCAACGCGACAGAGTGTTTTATGACACGGTATTATGTGTGTGGATTTTAATGAATAGTTGTCTGTTTCCTACTTGTGGGTTTGGCTCCCAAGCGAATTGTGACAATATGAAGAGGTGGTTTAACTAGGAGACCACACTAGTTTTGATGCCACTTGCAGGTGGAACAGGTCAAGGATTGGGTCAAAAAGGTAAAGGGGTCGTCAGGGGTGACATGGAGGGTGGATGTTACCCGGCCCAGGTTGGGGAAGCATGTGCTCTTCAAAGTTAGTGTTGTCTCGTTGATATTTATTGAAGCTACCTTTTAATGATCCTTTTTACTTTGGCCTGTACTACAAGAAAAACAGCTTTATTTTGTTCAGGCAAGTTACGAGTGTCAGCATAGGTGAACACAAGAGATGATGCCTCTCTTGTGGAGAACATGATGGAGGACATGAAAAGCTGCTGCCAGGATCCACTTTTCACTGCTGGGCTATTGGCAATGGCTAAGCAGTATGATCTCCTGCGAAGCAACCCCTCCAAACTGCTGTCTGCCGTTCATACATTTGGGAAATCCAGCAGCCTGACCAGCAAAAGGGCCGCCATTTTAAGGTGGCTGCCAGACGTCAAGGCCCGATGATTGGCTGCCAGCCTACGGCTGTGGCACACAAGAAGTCAGGCGCTGGATCAAGGAGGCGTTTATCATCTGGGCGCCCTGTGAAAAGGCACAGCTTAAGTTCGGCAGTGGCGTTGAACACCAGCCTTGCAAAAATACATTAATGTAT
>NW_022987869.1:3825169-4035497 GCF_902827165.1 Trematomus bernacchii
TGCGGACAACAGCGAAACTGTGCAGATCGTAGAAGACCCACTCATTAATTATTGGTTAATTGCAATATAACAATTGCACATAACATAACTAAATACAAACTTAGAAATACAACAACAAAATAACAAACTGAAATGGCTTCACTAAAAGAGACCATTTTGTCCAGTGCTGACCGTGAGAGAATCCAGTCTCCTACATTAAACAAGCCCAAGGCCAAAACAGCCAGCCGTCACCAGAACGGCTCTGATAGAAACCACGAACAACAGAGAAATGCTGTTAAAAAAACACAGGATAAAGAGGAGATGAATTTTAGACAGGAGGAGGAAAAAGCTCGCCGGAGCCGCCTCTATAAGCAGGGAGTCAAGAAAAATCAGCTTAGAGAGGAAGACAGACATCAGAATAAGGAAGAAAGAGATAGACCCCGTGGCCTTGCCCAATTGCAGGCACGGGAGCTAAGACACCAGGAAGGAATAAAAGTGGAGTCAAAGAAAAGCAGTTTCAAATCTCAACAGGATGATATCTCCGGTAGAGGCAGCCGTAGAGAAAGTGTGGCACAGAAACTGTATTTAGAGAAGGAAGACAGGAAGCACTTACAGTGTGCCGAGGAAAGGAAGCAGCTGCAAATAAAAAATGCCCAGGCTGAAAAAGATGCAATGGAGGTGTCCCACTACCATGCTGAAGGCATAGAAGAACCATTGCCCAGGTATGGCACTGATCAAACTAGGACAATGAAGCAGAAGCTGGAAAGGAACAAGCTTTTGCTGTCTTACCTAGAGAACAGTGATTTTGATATGCAACAAAACCGCCTCCCACCCATTACCACAAAAGAAGTGACTGCAAGAACATGCATGGATCCACCTAGGACAGAGGCGTCCCACTACCATGCAAGCGGTATAGAAGAGTCATTGCCTAGATATAGTACTGCCCAAACTAGGGAAATTAAGCAGAAGTTGGAACGCAACAAGCTTTTGCTGTCTTACGAAGATCATTTTGATTTTGATATGCAGCCAAACCGCCTTCCACCCATTACCACAAAAGCAGTGACTGCAAGAAGATGCTTGGATCCACCTAGGACAGAGGCGTCCCACTACCATGCAAACGGTATAGAAGAGTCATTGCCTAGATATGGCACGGCTCAAAGCAGGGCCATAAAGCAGAATATAGAACGCAACCAACTGCGTCTAAGTTACGAAGACACCATTGAGGTTAGGCAGCAGGCAACACCCCTCCCACCCATTACCACAACAGATAAAACCGAATGCTTGGTCCCTGCTGGGATGGAGGCATACCAGTACCGTCCTAAATCTGTCGAGGAATTATTGCCCAGGTGCGGAAGTGCACAAAGCAGGGCCCTCAAGCATGAGTTGGAAGATATTAAGCTGCTGCTGTCTTACCTAGATAACAGTGATGTTTATATGCGGCCAACCAACCTCCTTCCTGTCACCACAAAGAATGTAGATGCAGAACGATGCTTGGACCCTGCTGGGATTGAGGCATCCCACTGCCATGCTAACGGGATACAAGAAACATTGCCCAGATATGGCACGGCTCAAAGCAGGCCCATAAAGCAGAAGTTGGAAGGCAACAAGCTATATCTGACTTACGAAGACAACATTAAGGTTAGGCAGAAGCCAACACCCCTCCCACCCATTACCACAACGAATGAAACTGAATGCTTGGTCCCTGCTGGGATGGAGTCATACCAGTACTGTCCTGAATCTCTGGAGGAATTATTGCCCAGGTACAGCAGCGCTCAAACCAGGGCCATCAAGCAGAAGTTGGAAGAAAACAAGCTGCTGCTGCTGCCTTACCAAGAGTGTAGTGATGTTGATATGCGGCCTACCCGCCCCCCTTACTGTCACAACAAAGAAAGTAGATGCTGGACGATTCTTGGACCCTGCTGGGATTGAGGCATCCCAATACCATGCTAACGGTATAGAAGAATCATTGCCCAGATATGGCACTGCTCAAACCAGGGCCATGAAGCAGAAAATGGAAGGCAACGAGCAGCTGCTATCCTACCAAGAGAACACTAAGGGTTATAAGCAGGCAACCCGTCTCCTACCCATTTCCACGAAGAAAACAACTGTGGGACGATGCTTGGACACTGCTGGGATTGAGGCGTCCCACGACCATGCTGAAGGTGTGAAAGAATCATTGCCCAAATATAAAACTCCTCAAACCAGGGCCATCAAGAAGAAATTGGAACAGACCAGAAAGGTCAATCTGCTTCCGAAACATCTTCCTCCCCTTTCCAAAAAAGAAGCACCTGCAGGACCACACTGTCCTCCTAGGGTTCCGGAGGGGTCCAATTACTTTTTTGAACAGACAGGTGAACAACTGCCCAGGTATGGCACAGCACAAACTAGGTGTATTAAACAACGTCAGGATCAAAACAAGCTGTTTCTCGGGCAGCCTTAAATGGGCTCACCCCACGCCACCCGGTTCCCTTTCGAATATCCTCTTTTGAACAAAAAAAAGAAACTTTCATGTGTACAGTGTTACAAATGTATTGAACATGTACATAAAAAAACAAAACATTTACAAACATAACTTGACAGGGATTAACTCTAATAAATTAGAGGTTGTTTCCATAAACCAGAGATTTTCTTTAGGGGTTGCTGTGGGGTAGCTTGACGTTTCAGAGGGTGCTCAAACATTTAGGGTTTCCCATTAATGTACCGGTCGCTTTAGTGGAATACGCACATACACAGTGTACCCGCGACTCTTACAATGAAGGCTCGATCAGCTCATGGCATATAGGTGTAAGCAGGGGTAAAGGCTATTTTTTACAAGTGGGGGCTGGACCTCATATCCTCTAGGGCAGGGCTTCCCAACCCCCGGTGTTACTGCCAGGCCGCGAAATAGCTGTGAGTTTATCGTAGGGCTGTGCAATTAATCGTATTTCAATCGCAATCACGATTTTGGCCTGCCACAATTACGAAAAAAACATAACCTGTTAGACCCCAAGCCTGTTTTTCAGGTTTCAGGCTCGAAAATGACACGCCCAGAACAAATGACTATAACTTCACTTCTAAAAGGGTTAAATTAATAATCTTTTTTCTCAAAGCAAGGTTACATCTGTGAGATGGATGTAGACGTGTCAGAATCAATATAGATGTTTCTGTGTCAGAGTGAAGTCAGATGGAACATAGTAAAAAAAGTGTAAATTCTTACCTCCACCTAACAAAAAAACATTACTTATAGTGAAAACCACCCTTGAATGATGGGTTAGTAGCCTAAAAGCTGTAGGAATCCAAAGTATAACATATAATAAGTACCCTGTATTAAGATTGAGGCAAAACAAGTGAAAATTGACCTTTTTAGAGATATTTAGGGAAAAAAAGTCCAGGCGGACTAAGCTTTGGGCACATTTGGGCACATCTGGTTCCATCAGTGCCATTTGACCTTTTTCAGGTACCAGACAGTAAAAATCATTTTATAACATTGAATCATCACTATAGTTATTCATTCCATCAAAAAAAAAAGAAAATAAATTATTGTAAAATTTAACCTGCTAATTATTGTCATGGATTTGAAAACTGATGTTGTTTATTTGCTATGTTCTGGCTGCTAGCTCAGTGAATTCTTGCCTGCAGTGATGGGGTGTATACCCATGGAATCTGTGGAATCTCAGCTTTTAGAGGATGTGTTGTTTGTGCAGAAAGTATAATTATAAATGATCATTTTTGTGAGTTATGAGCAGAAATAGCATTAGTCCGTATTTGCTAAGGGCTCATTGAAAGGCTTCTTGTGGGAATTATTATTATTATTATTATTTTTTTTTTTTGGATAGTCAGTTAGCTGAGTTTCTTCCCGTCAGCTGGGTGTGGAACATTAATAGTTTCATAAATGACACTTCAGAGATCACACTGGTGCTAGCAGATGTAGCATTTTCGGACCCTTCGGCGGGTCCGTGGGTGCTAGGTTGTGACAGTGCACTGCAACATATTTGATCTAATTAATTTTGGTCTCATTTATTTGTATTTATCATATTTATATATGTTTAGTAGCTTGTGGAAGTGCGCTCCAAAATATTTGTTGATCTTGTTTATTGGTATTTATTATTTTGATATTATTTATTTAAATGTATCATTTATTTTATTTATTTTTGTATTGGTTTTTCAGTTGAATTATACGTTCAGGGTAATCAACAGTTAAAAAGATACTGTTCAAATTATTATTTGTATTTGTTTTAAAGTTCAATAAATTGATTTTTTCAAAGTCAATGAATAATCGTATTTAATAATCGTGATATCAATTATTGACCCAAATAATCGTGATTATGATTTTTGCCATAATCGCACAGCCCTAGTTTATCGTAATATTTGCAGAATTATAAATATATACAAATATTTTATCATAATAATAATAATTTTTTAATGCTGTCGGAGTGCACCGGAACGAACGACACTATCATAATATCTTCTGAAAACAAATGCCAGTGTCACACACACACACACACACACACACACACACACACACACACACACACAACACACACACACACACACACACAACACACACACACACACACACACACACACACACACACACACACACACACACACACACACACACACACCCTGGCGACCGGACATCTCCTTCATAATGCGCCTTCTCCTCATTTTCCCAGCATTCACTGGATTATCCGTAAATCATACAAACAAAACCAAAACGTTGATTTATCTGTTTTCCCGTTTTGGTTTAAAAACTGAATAACGTCGGTATTTTGGTTTTCCGAAAAACCAAAAAACAACACCGGTTCTTTTTTAAACTTTGTTAATATGTTTTGGATGCATATTGTTCTAGTATTTGTTCAGGCTGTTACATACAATTAGTCTCTGTTGCTACCTGCTGGTGAGTAAATATTAAAATCAGTTAAAATTGACAACCGGTCCGCGATTTTTTTTTAATGTATCTGCCGGTCCTTGGCACAATAAAGGTTGGGAACCCCTGCTCTAGGGCAGTGTTTCTCAAACTTTTTCATACCAAGGACCACTTAACCAATAAAAAAACACTCACGGACCACCTAACTCTCCAAATATCCAAAAACAATAGGCCTGCTTACCACTCCAACAGTATATAACAAAGTACAGCCTAATAATGACAGCTTAACCTTCTCTTTATCGCCTCGTTCACACATTAAATCAACAATACAAATACAACTACATATTATATAAGCATTTAGTTCAAATGCGATTTAAAATGCTCAGGTTTTACACCTCTTATGAAATGTAGACTACATTTATTACGGAGTTTATGTCCGAGCCAACAGACTCTCAGAGCGTTGGCTACTGAGAGATATGCAAAATACACCTCATGTAGTACGACACAAACCTGCGCTGTGGATTTTCAAAACAAAATACAGTAAAACTATGGTCGCAGGCCCAAGTTTAACTCTCTGAGGTCTAAGCAATTTTTTCACATGTTAAGGCCGCTACACATTAACCTGAGACCAAAGAACGCGTACCGAAGGCGTCCCGACTTTTAGGTCCGCTACATCGCCTGCGTCGGCTACGCCGCCCGCCTACGAATACACCGCAAAGACTTCAGTCGACGAGTGGCAATAACTGTCCTTACCAGCAGGCAGCGGTAGTGTGTATTCGTCATTCAAAAGAGGCAACAACCGGAAGACAGACTGCGTTATACACCGAGAGAAGAAGAACAGACTGCGTGATATAAACAAACAACAAATAGCGTCTGGGTTCCATTTTCACTCTCTCTCGTCGATCGAAAACATGTATCGTACGGTACTGGCGTTATCAGCAGCAGTGTTGCTTGCGGCTGCAGAGATTAAGAAGCGGAAGCGAAAAATCAGGAGAAACCGCACTAAATGGGTGAAAACATGGATACTACAGCGAGAAGCTCAGGGGGCTTTCCTGAACCTGTGTCGAGAGCTGTCCCAGGAAGATGGAGACAAGACCCTGAACTACGGCAGGCCACCCTGCCACACGGCACCAATATTCCAGCTCGAGCCAAGCAGCACAGGGATGAACTATGCCAATATTTTAACGGTGTCGGTGCAGTGCCTTTTCAGTGGGATAAGATATAGCAAATATGTCTTAAGAACTGTACAATGTAAATAATCGACAAAAATACAATACGATAAAAATAGTGTGTAATACAATAAAAAAAAGAGTTTGCCAAATATGTCTAATGCTGTGTTATCAATGGCTGTAGTATCAAGGTACGAAATAAAGTTTTGTATTGCCTATCCTGCTATTTGTGTTTATTCTTTTAATCACACAGCGTTAATAAAAAATGTGCCTACATAACTGTCAGTTGCAGCCGTACATTATTATTTGTTTAACTACTAACAGTATATTTTTAACACATTTTAAAATGACCATCTTGAACAGCTACAACGTTAAAATACTTCTAGGCAGATTGTGGAGGATAATGGGAGAAAGACTAGAGGGGCAGACAGAAACACCCATCTGAATAATGGCCACTTCTTGCAAAATGTACATTTCCATGTGATGCTCACAATAGGTAAATAATAATAATAATAATAATAATAAATGGAATTTATAAAGCGCCTTTCACAGGACCCAAGGTCGCTGTACATAGTGGACAGACAAAACAAAACAGACAATGAGGAGCGAACAAAACAAGACAAAAATGCACAATGAACAGTGGTAGACAGTAGCTCTGTCTGTCTGTGTGTGCCTTCTTAATCGTTTGTTTTGATCCCTCACTTCCGCTTCGCTTCTCATGCACTGATTCGCTAAGCTGAACAGCCAATCAGAGTGATTTCTTTGGCCAACTTTCTTTGGCCGACTGTCTACCGATTAAACATGTTGAATCGGCCGCGGGAGGTGTGAAAATGTGCCGTAAAGAGACAACGGTGCGGGACACACCAACCTGAGTAGGGCGCCGCGGGTTGGTGTGTCAGGGGCTTTAGGCTCGCCTGGGCTTTTTTTGTAAAAATGCTATTAAAACATTAACCTTGGTGACCATCGGGCTGGCCTGCATGGTCTGCCTACAAAACAAAAATAAAAGAACGTTTTTGCAGCCCCAACAACAGCCTGTGATCATCAACAATCTTCATGCAATGCTTCATCTGCTAAAATAAAGTGACATAACAGTGATGTCCTTCGGCTTGTTGGCCCTAAAAGCTGAAACAAAAGAGAGGTATAAAGAAACACCAAAAGAAAAATCTTAAAATAATACATTTAAAAACTGCAACAAAATAAACAAGCAAACAAAAACATCTCGTTTATAGTTTATTATCTTTCTGTCTTGCAAAAGATACTTCACTTTATCAGGAAGCACAGAGTTGGTTAGGTATTCTGTTTCTATGTAGTACATAAGATAAGATAAGATGTACTTTATGAATCCCAATTTGCAGCAGCATAAAACAAAACAAGGCATTGCACATAATAACAAATTAAAAGAGTATAGAAATAAACAATTCTAAAATATAAACATCTCAAAAAATAAATAGAAATAAACCAGCATTACAGAGTAAGAAAAATGTACAGATAACTATGAAGCCTTCTTTAGAATATCTGTATTTGGATTTTAGTAGTATACATCAGTTTTTCCATTCAAGTGTGTACTTTTCGGTAGTTGAGTCTTCAGGACTGGCCAAGAAATGGGTGGGCAATCCGCGGCTCTTGAGCCCCTCTGCATCGGATGTCTGAAGCTTTGACAACAAATTAATTAGAAAGAAATAACAGCTATTTTTCTTTTTTATGGCACTGGACATTTTAAAATGACTATTTATCTTAGAGTTTGAAGTGAGTCCTGAGTTTCAGAGCCCTGGCCTTGGAAAACTGACCAGGGATAAATCAATACAAAGAAAAGTAACGTAGGAACAAATGTTTAATTCTGCGTTTATAGATTCCTCTGCTTTTACTGCCAACAATGCTGACTTAATTATATGCTTAATATATTGAGAAATGGGCCGCCATATAGCTCACCTGGTAGAGCTTGCGGCCCATTTCTAGGGACTCAGTTTAGTGCTGTCATTTTATTGAACGTGTTTGATTGGAACATGTAAGAAAAAAGCTAACTAATAACAGAATTCTCCCTGTAGAACTTTCAGGTCTGTCTTTTATTAGTGTTTGATCATACAATCTAATAAACAAATTAAATAACAGTATTTCTCATCAGAAAATGTTTGTGCAATGACTTTATTTAAGGTATGTTAATGTAATGTTTAAGACAATTGATTGAGAAGAGAGGACAAATCTGTAAAATCTTTAAGGACAATTCCTGTAAATTAACTGCACTGTAAAAGTTTACCAGCATTTCACTACATTTAACAGTATTATTTTACAGTGACATATTGTAATCAAGGCCCCCTGTAATATCCCAACAAATACATGTAAAAAGGACTGTATCCTTGGATTTCACAGCATTTAACTATTATTTCACAATAAGATACTGCAATCAAAATCCTCTGTAATATCACAACAACATTGTAAACATTGCAAGGATTTCACAGCATTTAATAATCATATTACAGAGAAATATTGTAATAAAAAGCCCCTGTAATATCACAACAACATTGTAAACATTGCAAGGATTTCACAGCATTTAAGAGTATCATATTACAGAGAAATATCGTAATAAAAAGCCCCTGTAATATCACAACAAAATATCTATAAAACTACAGTAAAATTGGATTTGACATTATTTAACTATTATTTCACAGTAAAGCACTGTACTCAAAATCATCTGTAATAGCACAACCCATTACTGTAAAATTTGAATTGTGCAGCATTGCACATGTGCAGAATAGACTATTCTAACCGGCGTGTGTCCTGCAGCATAGCCTACTTCTCAAACCGTCTGGAAGATTTGAACTGAGACATTCTATACACTGTAAAAAAATATCCTAATTTTACAGGAAATAATTATTTTTTTATAGTAATTATGTTTTTTTAAATAACTTGCAAAATCCCGTAAAATTATAGATATGAACTATAAATTAACAACCCAAAACATTATTTTAAGTATTTTGACAACAACAAATAACATTTATTTCATTTTTTTTTTAAAGTAAATTTACTATATCATATTTACAGTATTTTTGGACTTTCAGAAAATACATGCAGATGTATGTAAAATTTAAATTATTATCTGCAATTAAATATGTAACTCCTCGTAATATAAAAGTGTATTACTATTATAAGACTTTAAGATATTTCTTTGTAATTTTAAGGTACCTACACATGAAACTGTAAAAAAAAAGTGTCAAACATTTTTACATAAATAATTTTCTCAATATTCGATTGAATCCACCACAAACACAAAATATCCAATGTTGAAACAAAAGTAAAAATAAATATGTTTTCATGAAATTCCTAACTTACTATATTGTAAACATCTACAGTTGACAATATCATTAAAAAAAAAAAAAAATCATAGAAAGTGGAGAAATCTCTGCAGGGAGGACCAAGGTTTAAAACACACACTGTTATTTACTCAACAATAAGTCACAGTTATCCTTATTTTATTTATGTGTTATGTTGCTGTGTTTTTTTCCCCATTGGTCAATATACAGTAATAAGGGTTAGTTATAGTTTTACATGCAGTATAATGTATGGTTTTCGGATTCTGGCCGACAGCCAGAACTACGGCACTTGAAATGGAATTCAGCCATAACACGGCAGACAAGTCAGGTATGTTTGGAATGAGTCCACAACACTCCTGATTGGTTAATATAAACGTCATCGAAGAAACCTGCCAATGAGAACTGTCTGCGCCTGTCGTTCACATTTGAAACATCCACGTCAGTTTGAGCGGGTCTCCTGTATTTCTGCTGCAGGAGTTTATGGATTAATATCGGGATCGTTTTACATCTACACGTTAAATATGAGCATCGGGACGTCGTCAACAAAGAACAGAAGACTTGAGATCTGGTGAGTCCTGCGACTGTAATGGAGTTAAACATGTATTTAGAATATCCTTAGTTTGTGAATGTTTTATTTTTTATTTAAGGTTATGTTTCTTCTTCTGGTTAGCTGAGTTTCTTCCCGTTATGATTAATAGGTTGTTAAATGTTAAGAAGCCCTGAGATGCTGTTTCTTACAAGATGTTGCGCCCGGGCTTAACAGGTGGCAGCTAACATTAGTTTACAGTTTATTGCAATGCTGCTGCGCCACCCTCTCGTCTCCAACACGGGATAATTACACATAAACATGCAGCGGGGTGTCACAGTGTTGTCGCCAAGTTTATTGTAAAGTTTCACAGCTTTCTTACAGCGGAATCCAGTTAGTTAATGTTCAGTTATAGTTATAGTTATGTTCTAGTTACAGCTAGCATAGCATAAACGGCTAACCGCTAACGTTTAGCTAACTTGCTAGTTAGCTCTGCTCTATATATTACCAGCTAACATGACTAGCTAATGTCACACTGTGAACTAAAATAGTTTTTGTATTACTACATCATACTTGCTTGGTCCAAATCACTGCTAAAATTATAGTATGTATTTTTTTACATGTAACAAATACATGTAAAAAGGACTGTATCCTTGGATTTCACAGCATTTAACTATTATTTCACAATAAAATACTGCAATCAAAATCCTCTGTAATATCACAACAACATTGTAAACATTGCAAGGATTTCACAGCATTTAAGAGTATCATATTACAGAGAAATATTGTAATAAAAAGCCCCTGTAATATCACAACAATATTGTAAACATTGCAAGGATTTCACAGCATTTAAGAGTATCATATTACAGAGAAATATTGTATATATATTACAAGCTAACATGACTAGCTAATGTCACACTGTAAACTAAAATAGTTTTTGTATTACTACATCATACATGCTTGGTCCAAATCACTGCTAAAATTATAGTATGTATTTTTTTACATGTAACAAATACATGTAAAAAGGACTGTATCCTTGGATTTCACAGCATTTAACTATTATTTCACAATAAAATACTGCAATCGAAATCCTCTGTAATATCACAACAACATTGTAAACATTGCAAGGATTTCACAGCAGTAGTGAACTACTACACACTGTGAACTAAAATAGTTTTTGTATTACTACATCATACATGCTTGGTCCAAATCACTGCTAAAATTATAGTATGTATTTTTTTTTTGCATTTTTATCACACTTGGCCTAAACTATTTTAGTTCATCATTTAAGAACGGGAGAATGAAAATAATGATTTGTGGTAATCAAAAACAAGGCATTTAATTAATACTTTGAATATTAATGACTAAAGGAATAGATTTGAAAATGTATAGTAAAGAAACACTCAGCCATGCATGAAATAACATAGCAAAATAATACGGATCATTTTTTACCCATGTTGTGAAGTGTAGTGATACAAACATGATTTGTATTCAAAAAGTAAGAAAGGAAAAATTAAAATTTGGTGTTGATCCAAAACAGGTTAATTGAGGAATACCTGGAATCCTGAATGATTAAAGTAATTTATTGCAAAGATATTTACAATTAAAACTAATTCGGGTCACTTTTGACGCATGTTGGTTGTATGTTGTGTAACAAAGGGTTAACATGACAGCTGTGATGTTCACTCTTTTGACAGAGCACCAGTGGACAGTAAAGACTATGGAAGAGAAGATGTGATGGCTGTGTGGAAAGCTGCTGACGCCAGCCTGTGTTCCTCATCAGTTTCTCCAGGCAGCACCCAGCTATTCTTCCATCTTGCAGATGAAAAGACTTTGATATGTGAGTAATAACTTGTGTCTAACATAATATTCAATGTGGTTTAGTAAAGTATTTAAAAATACCCCACATTGTACATGTACAGGACAATCAGACCTTTTTCAACAAAGATCATCACACTACGGTGGCCCGGAAGTGCAAGACACCACAGCATTTCAGAAAACACAACAGCATTTCAGAAAACGCTACAGCATTTCAGAAAACGCAACAGCATTTCAGAAAACACAACAGCATTTCAGAAAACACAACAGCATTTCACAAAACGCAACAGCATTTCAGAAAACACAACAGCATTTCACAAAACGCCGCAGCATTTCAGAAAACACAACAGCATTTCACAAAACACCACAGCATTTCACAAAACACCACAGCATTTCACAAAACACCACAGCATTTCAGAAAACACAACAGCATTTCACAAAACACCACAGCATTTCACATTGGACGGAAAGGGTATTCCTTTAGGGAGAACACTTCTTGTTTGTGATTGGACAGAGCCAGCCAGAGAAGCACTGCTGTGATTGGTTGTTTTTGCTGCCAGTCAAGAAATGACACTTCGTGATTGGTCAGCACCCGAGCGCAACATGTCCCAACACATCAGCCGTTAGCTATTTGCACACACTCAGAGCTTACAGCTCCTCATATCTGTTCAGAAACTGGACAAAAGTTAAACAAGTACAAACCACAGACTGTCTATGTCATGGCGAATACAGTCGCTGCTTTATTTATGTCTGTATGACGCTGTTGTGAGTGTGGACGGAGCAGCTACAGGTTAGTTTAGCCTGATCGATCCGCCCCCTCTCCAGCACGTCTTGTTTGAATGACAGGAGTAAACACTGACAGCTGCGGTGAAACTCGACAACAAAATGAACATATTGACCGTGATTTAATTGTAATACACGTTTCAAAGTGATGCCGAAGTAACTACATACTGATACCGGTTAGTAAAAACCATGAATTAATGCTTTGACAAGTCTGCAGACAAGACGGCAGGCGAAAAGCTTTTAAAATGCGTGTTTTCTGAATGGAATCGGATCCATCAGGCTAAACTAACCTGTAGCTGCTCCGTCCACACTCACAACAGCGTCATACAGACATAAATAAAGCAGCGACTGTATTCGCCATGACATAGACACTCTGTGGTTTGTACATGTTTAACTTTTGTCCAGTTTCTGAACAGATATGAGGAGCTGTGAGCTCTGAGTGTGTGCTAACAGCTATATGTCCCAACACATCAGCCGTTAGCTGTTAGCACACACTCAGTGGCTCCTCATATCTGTTCAGAAACTGGACAAAAGTTAAACATGTACAAACCATAGACTGTATATGTCATGGCGAATACAGTCGCTGCTTTATTTATGTCTGTATGACGCTGTTGTGAGTGTGGACGGAGCAGCTACAGGTTAGTTTAGCCTGATGGATCCGATTCCATTCAGAAAACACGCATTTTAAAAGCTTTTCGCCTGTCGTCTTGTCTGCAGACTTGTCAAAGCATTAATTCATGGTTTTTACTAACCGGTATCAGTATGTAGTTACTTCGGCATCACTTTGAAACGTGTATTACAATTAAATCACGGTCAATATGTTCATTTTGTTGTCGAGTTTCACCGCAGGTGTCAGTGTTTACTCCTGTCATTCAAACAAGACGTGCTGGAGAGGGGCGGATCGATCAGGCTAAACTAACCTGTAGCTGCTCCGTCCACACTCACAACAGCGTCATACAGACATAAATAAAGCAGCGACTGTATTCGCCATGACATAGACAGTCTGTGGTTTGTACTTGTTTAACTTTTGTCCAGTTTCTGAACAGATATGAGGAGCTGTAAGCTCTGAGTGTGTGCAAATAGCTAACGGCTGATGTGTTGGGACATGTTGGCTGTCGGGTGCTGACCGATCACGAAGCGTCATTTCTTGACTGGCAGCAAAAACAACCAATCACAGCAGTGCTTCTCTGGCTGGCTCTGTCCAATCACAAACAAGAAGTGTTCTCCCTAAAGGAATACCCTTTCCGTCCAATGTGAAATGCTGTTGTGTTTTCTGAAATGCTGTTGTGTTTTCTGAAATGCTGTTGTGTTTTCTGAAATGCTGTGGTGTTTTCTGAAATGCTGCAGCGTTTTGTGAAATGCTGTTGTGTTTTCTGAAATGCTGTTGCGTTTTCTGAAATGCTGTGGTGTTTTCTGAAATGCTGTTGTGTTTTCTGAAATGCTGTGGTGTTTTCTGAAATGCTGTGGTGTCTTGCACTTCCGGGCCACCGTATCAGACAATTGTTTTGTCTTTTGAGGTACAGCCGCAGCAGAGAGTCTGAGTTTGAAGAAAACCCTACAATTGTATTCAGTGTTGTTTAATCAATCAATATTTACTGGTCTTGAATTTCCTCACTGGATTACAAAATGCTCGAATCTTATTGTACAGGGACATTATGCAGATTTCATCAACTGAAGATGAAAATATAGATTCAGCGATATGTACCATTTTAAGGAAATAGACTGTTAGCGGTATTGACCGAAGCTCCGCAGCTGTAGCTAGGCGCTGCTAATGAAAACTCAAGTGCTCAATTTGTTACTTTTGCTTTTTTATTAAGAATTGACCAAGCATATCTTCCTCTTCGAAATCCCAGTTGTACTTCGCTAACACGCAGTGCCTGCGAGAGTGCGTTTGATTGTTCCCACCCTTACCTCATTTATGGACTAGGTCATGTTAGACAAGCAATCCAGTGGTTAGTTTTAGGGTAAGGGTTTTTTTATTTATTCACTTTAAGAGAAAGGGATTTCAGAAACAAGTCTCACAAGTTTGCCTCAAGGTAACATTAACAAAAGCTAACTGTTGTTAGACTATGTTCCCCGCTTCTAAACTTATGAAATGAATGAGAAAAATATGAACAACTCTTCATAGAGCCACATCCACACAGCTTTAAAGTTGTAGGAAGCTGAAGCACTGCATTCGTGCCAGCGCCTAGTTGTAGTTTCTAAGGTATTAGAAAGTTGTTTTTTCTGGAAGGGGTTTAGCATTTGATCAATTCCCTTGGGATGCCATCAAGAACTGTTTTTACAATCAATAGTGTGTTTAAGTTTCCAACCCTGCTTCAAAGGTCCATCATACAAGATGGGGGATCTATTGGCAGCTGCTGATAATAACATTCATCATTATGGTTTACTAATTGTTGTCTTTTTGTCCTCTAGGTTGCACTGCCACATCTACAGTAGCGCAGAATGGACAGAGGAAACATGATTGGGCCTCAAGTTTTTTGCAGCCAATATACATTCTCCTACAAACTTGGGATAGGAGGGTGAGTGAACAAGTTATCCATTGGTTGGAACCTACCATTGTTAGACGTACTAAATCCTGCACACTGCTCCTTCAAATGGACAATGTGAACATATGTCGCCATTTTGTAATTTCTGTTATTTTCAGTTGAGAATGTTTCAAAGTAATCTTAAAAAATTAAACTTACTTTTTGTTTATACTGTTTATAAGTAGATGTTTAAATATTAAATGCTGTATTCATTAATGGTTGTATAATTCTACAAATATTTTTATATTTTAAGTTTTAACATTTTTATAGTAATTGTTCCCTACAGAACATTTTGTGCTGTCTTTTTATTGAACGTCTTTGATTGGAAAATGTTAGAAAAAAGCTGTAAAATAACAGTATTCTACCTGTAGAACTTTAGGTTCTGCATTTACTTTTGTGTTTGATCATAAAAATCTAATAAAAAAAATGTAAAAAACAGTTTTTCTCATCAGAACTTTATTTAAGGTATTTGAATGTAACATTTTAAGACAATGGATTTTGAAAAGAGAGGAAACATCTGTAACACTACAATGTTTTCCTGTAAAATCTTTAAGGACAATTCCTGTTTATTAATTGCTTTAGCACTTTATTTCAGTGAAAGTATTTTACTTTAATTTAAGGGTTTTTGTTTGGCAGTTTTCTTTTTTACAGTGTAGCCTATTTGATTTGACCCAACTGGACTCACGGGTGAGATGCTTTTTGTGCATTTTTGCTTGCTGTATGTGGATGACGTGATTAGTCATGTCATCCAATAGTATTTGACAGGAAACCATTGTATGAGCTTCCTCCAGGAAGGACCGGAGCTGGGGACTACAGTTATGCACGTCTATCATTGTAAATTGATAGTAAATTGCTGGCTACTCATCTGCATTACTTTCACAGTACACATTGTACATTCACAGTAAATTACTGGCAACTCTTTTGCATTACTTTCACAGTACACATTGTACATTCACAGTAAATTACTGGCAACTCCTGCATTGCTTTCACAATAGAAATGTAAAAGTACAGGCCCTTGTTGTAATGCATGTACAACAAAATGATGTAATTCCCCAGTAACATACTGTAATATCACAGTAATTCCTTAGTCATTGAAGCTGTGAAGTTACAGTATACAGTTTTACCTTTACAATAATGCATTGTAATATCATGGGTGTGAAATTACAATACATTGCTGTGAAGACATTCACAGCAATGTATTGTAATATCATGGGTGTGAAATTACAATACATTGCTGTGAAGACATTCACAGCAATGTATTGTAATATCATGGGTGTGAAATTACAATACATTACTGTGAAGACATTCACAGTAAATTGCTGTGAATCTTACTGTGAAAGTCATGCAAAATTTGGCCAAGTATTTATTGTGAATTCACGGTGAATATTTTTACAGTGTGCTTTTGCACTTTATTTCAGTTAATATATTTTACTTTAATATTATGGTGTTTATTTGACTTTTTTTTACCTCTTTTTTTATTTACAGTGTCACAAATAATCAGATCAAACCCAGATGTATAAAATATAAATAGAAGTACATTTGTCAATAGAAATATAATGTTACAATTCATTTAAACTAACATATCAAATTACGGTTAAATGAATGTTGGCGAGACTGGTTGTCCATAATGTATTTTTTGCACTATGAGTGAAAGAGTGAGCAGGTGGAAGCACATTCCAATGTCTGATGGCCGTAAAAACAGGTTTCTGTATTGTTGATCTAAAAAAATTTATGCAACAAAGTAGTTCCATTATATAACTTCATAAACTGTCTATCAGAAATATTTGTTCAGCTCCAGACAAACTGTATTTTTAAAAAAAAAGTTGCTGACCCCTGGGCTAAGATAAAGGACAGAAATAACATCCATAGATCTGATCATTATGTAAGTGCAGGAAAGGATATTGATAAATGGAGGTTACATTCTGAGAAATAAGTATATATTACAAATGCAATGTCGACAATTTTTTTACATATATCTTACTATGAATATATCCTGTAAAATAGAAATAAAAACGATGGGAGATGCTTTTCCTATAGAGAGTCCTCATCCATCCTCTCCTCCCCTTCTCGATGTACGGTCAAAGGGGGGAGGGGGATACACACACACACACACACACACACACACACACACACACACACACACTCTGCTGATGTCAGGCTCCAGTCATGTCGACCCTCCTCAGCACCATCATCTCCATGGCTGTTCTACAGAGACGTGAGTACCACCGTCGTGTTTCTCCCCTTCTCCCCCGCTCCCCTGTGTGTGTGTGCCGCTCCTGGCTGCAGGTAGCCCGGCTTCTCTCTGCTCGGTACCGGGACGAACTGGGGAGACCTGTCGGTGTTTGTGACGGGGCAGGCGGGATGCTCGGTGCGCAGCAGAGAGCATTGACGCTGTTATGGTTATTAATAAATATTAAGGACAGCAGACATCCCATAATCATTAGAGGGAATGTGTCAGAGGATTAATGCAGGAGTCTACATGATTACTGATGCACTGAGGCAGTATTCTGTGCAGGGACAGTGTGTGCCATGCTCATAACACACATTATAATTCACTGCCGACAACGATGCGTTGCGTTCACGTGTTATCGGTTTTCTAGAACAAATCTAGGCTATGCAATATGGAATGAGAGAAAACAACATGAAACCTCTCAATCACATGCATGCTATTACAGGTAGCATGTGCTTCTCGTCAGGGCTGGAAAGTAACTGAGTGCTTTTACTCAAGTATATACTTAAGTAAGTAGGCTAACAATTATGTACTTGTGTTTTACTTGAGTATGTTCACATTATGCTGCTTTTATACTTTTACTTCAATACATTTTGTCGGCAAATGTTGGACTTTTTACTCCATTACATGTATTTTACACACACTGTAAAAAAACAATTGTAAAAAAACGGAAATTTTCTGGCAGCTGGGACACCAGCAAATGTCCGTTAAAAAAAGGAAAAAAACTGTAAAATAAAATACGGAGATAACATGTAAAAAAGTAGCCTCTATTACTGTAATTTTACATGAAATATTTTTCTTTTAACATATATTACTTGTTAAAATAGAGTCATACACCTCTAAAAACAGAATAAATATTTTTTTAAATGATAAAAAAAAGCTTAAAGACAGAAGATTACTGTTGTTATTTTAAAAAATACCGTAAATTCAAGATTCAAGATTCAAGGCTTTATTGTCATTTGTACATTAGCTTCAGTGTAGATATGTCAATGAAAAACTGAAGTCACAGGCTCCTCCAACAGTGCAACATATATATAGAACTTAGAACAAATAAAACAGATAAAATAGTGCAAGTAAATACAAATAAAACAGAATATAAATAGTGCAAGAAGAGTCTATATGCAAGTCAATGGAATATGATTGCACTGCCGTACCAGGCCGTGATGCAGCCAGTCAGGATGCTCTCTATGGTGCACCTGTAGAAGATGCAGAGTATCCTGGAGTCCATGTTGAACCTCCTCAGCCTGCGGAACAATTACCTCATAATGTCCAGGGACTTTTCACATGGAGAGAAAACATACACATGTTGAGAGGAAACTGAATTTCTTTTTAAAACCACCCATACGAACAAATTCCAAACTTCATTGCATCACAACAGAAGGTGTTCATCTGTGGAATAACTGTAATGATGAGCTGAAATACTGTGCAACTTTATCTAAACTAAAACTCTTATCTAGAAACCAAATCCTGAATGGTTCTGAGCAGGACCTGTGAAGTGATGCTTGCTATTTCTTGTCGTTGTAAAAGTTATTTATTTTTGGTTGTTTTGTACAAAATAATGATTTGTTTAAAACAATGAATCAAATATGACGGATGCTGATGACGATGACCTAAACTTGTATTTTCATGAACAATGTACGCTAGGGGGGGGTAGGACCAGAAACGTTTTTAAGCTTCTTCTTGCCCCTTTTGCCCATTTTATACCTTGAACCTTGAATTATTATTATTGTTTGTTTTGTTTCTAACATGTTCAATAAATTGACTAATAACATTTTTTTTAAAGAGCCGCTGTCTAGCTGTTTTGGTGATGGTGTTTGTGTGATGAGTCCATGTCAGTTCCTCAGTGATGTGGACACAGAGGAACCCATCCCATTTCGGTGCAAGAAATAGTTGCGTCTTCCTCGTCAGATTCCATTGTCATCAGGTGCTGACACTCACGCTAAGCCTTTACTTGGTGGTACAAGTACAAGATTCTAATTATACTTGTGTGTTTCTCTGTTATAGACCACACACATACACTAAACCTGCTCCATGGCTTTATTACTGTGCTGTTGTGTTGATATTAATAAGTTAAGGAAATCAACCGCTACCAAGAATCTTGTGTGTTCTTACCGACACCCCAAAGTGTAAGTCACTCTGAGTGAAACCTTCCCCTATACAGTCCTACCTGAATCCCTATTCAATAGGACTCCTTGAAAACAATTCCTTTTTCCAAATAACTGAATTGGTTTTCTTTAGTTGTCGACAAAAAGCCCTCCTTCCGTCATTTTCATTGAGCTGAAGTAAACATACCACCGATTGGCTAAGAGTGAGTTTGGGCTTTTAGGGAGGAGCCAAAGCACACCACTGCAAAGGAAAGGGGTACGCTGAATTTTCAACCCAAGACAAAACGAGAGCATAATGCGAAACAGAATGCAGCACAATAATCTTTTTATCTCGATTATCTTGTATTGTCAGGAGCACTTATCGTGTGTCAGAAATGTGCACAATCCTCTACTCTGTGGTTTAAGATGGAATTACTTAATAATTACAATTCAAGTCTTACCTCTGCAAGAACTCCAGGGTAGCTCCCAGTTCTGAGCGATAACTGATGTTGAGGCAGTAATATGCTGCAAACATCAGTATCAGGGCGTCGACAACATTCAGGACACTGCCACTGACGTCTGGTCTGGTCCTCTGCTATCATGTAGTCTCCAGCTGTCAGGGGAGAACTCCCTTAAGGTACACAACAAAGGGAAAAGTCACAAAAAAATTATAAATCCCAAAAATATTTGGTGCAGATTGTTTATATTTTTTTTTAATGGTGATCACATGGCCAATTGTATTTGAGGAATTATCAGCTCCTGCAGCTTTCTTATCTTTCTTAAGTGTTTCCTAATGTTAACAGTGTAGAAAATGTCACATCATAAAGGGATAGTTTGGGTGTTTAAAGTGTGGTTGTATAAGGTACTTATCCATAGTCAGTGTATTACCTGGGGTGGTGGGAAGGGAGAACTGGGCCTCGGCATCGGCAGGAGTTGTAGTCGCCTATGAGTATTAGAATTTAGATGAATAAAGGCATAGAAAAACCCTGAAATATGTACTGACACAAAGCTACAACCATGGGCGGTGCCAGGATTTTTTTTGCTGCAGTAGCTTAGCAGTTGCTATATGACAGCACGGTGTTGCTAGTTAATTTTCAAAAGTGTATAATACCATTACACCCTAAGCGTACACAATAGCGATCGTTCACTGTTTCAACTGGCATGCTGTGGCATTTAACCTCATCACCACACCGCAAACAGACAGACACACACAAACACACAAACACACACACACACACACACACACACACACACACACACACACACACACACAGGGTTGTCCGGTTGGACCGGCTCCGTTGGAGATCGCGGCCGTTTACGCTGACTTGTGAGATCTTTCCATTTTCGATCTGTGTTCACATACTGAGAATTTTAACAACATTAGCCAAGTAACAGTTCGCGCTTTAACTTACAATGACCCCTGATAGATCTCGCGAGAATGTGTATAAATATATATAGATACATTTTCATAACAAAACAATGGGGTTGCTAAGCCGTTGCTAGGCCAATTGTTGGAGTTGCTATAGCAGACGGTTTTAACCAGGTTTCAAAAACTACAACAATATCAGGCTTAGCAACTAAAAACCAGGTCTTGAAAACATCTAATTTGGGCACTAGGCTTCTAGCATTAACATGCAGAAAACCCAATCCTTGCCTACAGCTAAACTCATTCGGAGTTGGCAAATGATGCAAGGAAGCAGAGAAACACTCAGGACCAGGGTTAATGTTAACGTTACCAGAGAGTAAAAGCAGTAACAATATTAACAGTCTGGAAGATGATTGGAAGTCAATGCCAAAAAAACAAAAACGAGAATGAGACAAACACTAACAGAGACAGAGACAGAAACAAATCAACGTGCTGCCATCTTGGAACACACACCTGGGTGCAATCAATGGCTCTGTTCCAGCAGCCAATGGGAGCCAATATCTCGGTGGGCATGCATAACACGGCATAACGCCGCCCCCCCGTTGACAGTTCACAAGCGTGCTCTCTCTCTCTCCCCCCCATGTTAGTGGCGAGTTCAGACCCGACGGGTAATAATGGATTATGACGGAAATTTTACGATCCTGTCTGTCAAAATGACGGACAGCGAAAAAGTCTAACGCCACCTCTGTGGGACAGAGAGATATGCTTTGGCCATGGGTGACAGCAGTGGGTAAAACTGTGCATTGTCTCTCCACCACTTCAAAAACAATACAGTTTTTGCCAAGAAGGTGAGGCTTATTGACAGGGCGAGATATAAATATACTGTTGGTACTTGTCAATGTCTCTAGGTATGTAAATGTAGCCCTGTAAATACGATGTTATCTGTTGTTTTATGTTCATGTTGTAACCTACTTGCTGCCATGTTGGACAGGTCTCCCTTGAAAAAGAGATCGATGATCTCAATAGGCGCGTTCACACCGGAGTACTTTTCCCCATACTTTTCCCGTTTAGTTCCGTTAGTACACCTTATGTCGCGTTCACACCAAAAAGAGTACTTAGTGCCGGGAACTTTTACCCCCATTTTTAGTGCCTGCTAGAGAGGTGGTACCAAAAAAGTACCAATTTCTATTGGCTGGGCGAATTGCAAACCACGCCCCGTAAAACTCTGAAAAGTTTTTTGAAGCCGCCATTGTATTTGCTGGCATTAGCATTACTAGCATTAGCCCCGCGCACCAACGGAGAGAGAATAACTTATGGCAACACAAAAAAAAACATGGGAGCGGTGGAGTGATGAGGAGGTGTCTGCGTTCTGGCGATTTACTCGGAAGGCTTCAGTAGAAGCTGCTGGGAGTCCCAGCAGCTTCTACTGAAGACTTCCGGCCGGGGACTTCGGGTGGTAGTTGTTTGCGGCCTGCCAGTAAACCCAAAGCAGAAGAAGACGAAGTGACGTCAGTGGCTCATTTGCGTCATCTTCCCTCAGGGAAAAGTACTCCGATGTGAACGCAATTGGTACTTAGTGCCCTGGGGTACTAAGTGCCGGGGCACTAAGTGCCGGCACTAAGTATGGCAAAGTACTTGGTGTGAAAGCGGCTAATGGGACCACCTGGTTAAATAAAGGTTTAAAAAAATTAATAATAATAATTAATGAACCATGTAATATCGCGGTAGATTTTGTCAGTCTCACGACGGTATTGATACGTTTATTTATCGCGATACCGCGATATTCGGTATATCGTTACATCCCTACTTCGAAATCATAAGTGAATGGTCAATGTTAATAACAGTCAACTTTTTTTTGTTTGTATTTAACTGGTTTTACACAGTTTTTATAACCTGAAATTCACATATTTAACAATTCAATCCTCAAAGTAATACAAGTCAAAATGTGTTAAAATGTATTTTTTTTTACTATAATAGGATAGTCAATACCTGTGTTTTTTCAGTTTATCAATGTAAAGTAGTGGTTAAATTAAGCAAAATTACAAAATATTTCTTTCTTTACTCATATATTTTCTTGCAATTATACGTTTTTTTAAAGAGTATTAACAGTATTTGTTATGTATTTGACAGTGATATATAGCCATAACAAAAGTATTTTTTAGTAAAATTGCAGAAAATGCAGCTAATTTTGCCAACAGAAAATCATTTATTTTTACGGTTAGTTTTGTTAAATTCGCATTTAAAAACGGCTAAAAAAACAGATAAATAATGTATTCCATTTCTACTGTTTTTTTTTGTTAAAATACATGACACATTTCAATAAACCGTTTATTCTTGTAATTTTAATATAATTTCCTGTAATTATTAATTAATTTTTTGGGGGAAAAACTGTAAAAAAACATTTATTTTTTTATAGTGCAGTTACTAGCTACATTGCATATTTAAGTTATTAATACAACATATGAAACTAGTACATACATTGTTATACTGTAGGTTAAGCTACCAGATGGTGTATAAAGTCAAATAAACCACACTGGCACCAAGTGCAATATTGAAGTGATGATCACATTAATACATTCATAATGTTAAAACAATAATTTAATATACAGCCCTGGAAAATATTAAGAGACCACTCCAAATGTTTCTTAATTCTCAAGCTCTGCATGTATGGCAGCCATTCCAGTGTCTGTTGAATTCCAACACAGAGAAATGTTGTCAGTAGTTTATAGAATAAAATAAAAAATGTTACTCAAACACATACCTATAAACAGTAAAACCAGAGAAACTGATAATTTCACAGTGGTCTCTTCATTTCTTCCAGAGCTGTATATGGTGCTTTAATGGGCCATTTTGCCCAATGAGTAGAATTACTTTTGGTACTTAAAGTATATTTTAATGCTTATACTTTTGTCCTTTAACTTAAGTAGAATTTTGAATGCAGGACTCCTTGTAACTGAGTGTGAGTATACTGTAGTATTACTACTTTTATTTAAATTAATAATATGATTACTTTTAAGGTTAGGTTTTAAGGCTAGTTAATATGGTGGCCCTGAAGTGCAAGTCAAAACAACATTTCACAAAACACTACAGCATTTCACAAAACACTTCAACATTTCATAAAACACAATGACATTTCAAAAAACACTACAGCATTTCGAAAAAAGCTACAGCATTTCACAAAACGCTACAGCATTTCACAAAACGCTACAGCATTTCACAAAACGCTATAGCATTTCAGAAAACGCTATAGCATTTCATAAAACGCTTCAGCATTTCACAAAACGCTACAGCATTTCACAAAACGCTACAGTATTTCATAAAACACTTCAACATTTCATAAAACACAACGACACCTCAAAAAACACTACAGCATTTTGAAAAAAGCTACAGCATTTCACAAAACGCTACAGCATTTCACAAAACGCTACAGCATTTCACAAAACGCTATAGCATTTCAGAAAACGCTATAGCATTTCAGAAAACGCTTCAGCATTTCACAAAACGCTACAGCATTTCACAAAACGCTACAGTATTTCATAAAACACTTCAACATTTCATAAAACACAACGACACTTCAAAAAACACTACAGCATTTCAGAAAACGCTTCAGCATTTCACAAAACACTACATCATTTCAGAAAACACTTTAAGATTTCAACTTTTACGGAAAGGGTATTCCTTTAGGGAGAACACTTCTTGTTTGTGATTGGACAGAGCCAGCCAGAGAAGCACTGCTGTGATTGGTTGTTTTTGCTGCCAGTCAAGAAATTACGCTTCGTGATTGGTCAGCACCCGACAGCGCCACGTATTTCCTGTTTTGGTACTATTCTGCACGAATTTTAAACTGAGTTGGAAAGAATGGAAGAAGAGATGGAAATCTTAAGGGAATATTTTAACAGCGGATATACATATGATGTTATCCTTGCAACCCGGTATCACGGCAAGACGTGAACATGTGACGATCTACCATGCTGGGAGACGTGAATATGTCACGGTTTCGTCCCTTCAAACGTGACAGTTACACGGTATTGTTAACATGGCCCAACCAGTGGAGAAATACCCGGAAGTGCCAAGCAAATGGTCTACCGCGCCTATTGGTCGGTTTTTATTGTCAAAATTAGATGTTTTTAATTTATTTTTTAATCGTCACACTCGATTTCGCCGATTTTCTTGTTGCCCTAGCTGGTCGACATCTCTTTTAGCAGAAACAAAGGCTACATTAATGTATTAAATCGATGTTAATCCATGTGTGTGGATCATAGACTGTATAACAAGTCTGACAAACAGGAAGCACTGCCGCCAAAACTGAAAATGTGACGTGGATCATAAATATATCAGCAATTAAACAACATCTTACATTTCTTTTCACACAATACAGTATCGCATTGCAGTATCAATACTAATTCGGCTGACTTTTATATTTGATCCAATTGGTAGATAGGTTATATTTACACCATAACGGTGCACAGCTGATAGAAAAGGACTTGTCGTTTTTAAAGATATTACTGATTTTCTTTGAATATAAGAATGTAAATACTGAGTTGAGAGAATAGTCAGGGGATTTGGGTGATGGGAGACACATCTATGGATTCAGAATTTCAATAGCTTACTGTTAAATGACGGATATACTGTACCTTTCTGTCTGTGATGTTTTACAAATCAGATATTAGAAGTAAAACATGTGAAATAATATAGCAATATCCTGTACAATTATGTGAAAACATGAATAAAACTACACATCTTCAGATGTTATACATACACAAGTGTCCTACACTCATAATACAAAGTTATTATGGCTGTGTGTACCTTGTGTGCACCGCCTAGTGGTTAAAGCACGTTATTGAATTAGTTGTGTATATGATATGTCAATGAACCTTAGAAAATCTTGAAATCTTGAAAGGGATGTGCAAAATAGCCATTATATACAGTCTTTAATTAACTATTAGTAGAGAATAACGAGTAATGAATATACTTTATAGGGATCTGCAGATAAATGTTTAGTCTTCTCAAGCAGCAACTATCAAATATCTCTCCTGATTGTTGGCACTTGACAATCACCTTTCCCTGAATTTTACTCAGGTGTAACTAAAGCCTGATTTAAGGGTTGTTTATATTTCACATCATTAATCAGAATCTGCAAAGTAACTCAAATAAATGTAGTGGAGTAAAAATACCAGGTTAACCTCTGAATTGGAGTGGAGTAGAATTGCTGTTTTGTTTAGTAATGGATATTGAATATGGAATAAAGGTTTTGACAAGACCTGGTGTAACAATAATCAAAAAGGACATTAAAAGAGCTCCAGATGTTAATGATCTAAACAAAACAGCACACCTGAAATGTATATTTAAATACTTTATTAAGGGCAGTGAATTAGTTTTTTCTGTATGTTTTTCAAATCAGTGTTATACAGTAAGTGTCATAGACAGTGTTACATTGCTGTTATTATCTTTAAAATATATGTAAAACAAAACCACTTATGATCTTTTTATTTGAGTGGTTTACTAATGACAGTTAATTCTGTTTTTGCTATTGATGGTTTCATTTTTGTGAAAAATAATAAAATTATAAAATGCAATAACGTGCTTTAACCAGTAGGTGTCCCTTCATCAGCTGTGCACCGTTATGGCGTAAATACAGCCTATCTACCAATTGGATCAAATATAAAAGTCAGCCGAATTAGTGTTGATACTGCAAGGAGACGTATTGTGTGAAAAGAAATGTAAGATGTTGTTTAATTGCTTATATATTTAAGATCCACGTCAAGTTTTCAGTTTTGGCGGCAGTTCCTGTTTGTCTAGAAGTCTTGTCATCAGGGCTCTATACATAGTTAACTACGGCAGATATGTCATATTTAATGCAGCCGAAACGTGTATTACAATGCCGTTATGTGATGACTTTCAAAGAGAAAAGCAAGCACACTCGGAATAATGTATTATTTAATTGTTTTATACAGTCTATGGTTGCTACAAAGGATTGTGGGTAATGTCATGTCTTCGGCCATCCAAAACTCATAGAAAACGACTTGTTTCTCAGAATTGAAGGGGAAAACGTGACAAAAGCATTGTACACACACTAAAACCTATCAATGTCGTTTAATTAACAAGGATAATCTGGTGTTTTTGAAGAGAAAAGCAAGCACACTCGGAATAATGTATTATTTAATTTTTTTATACAGTCTATGGTTGCTACAGAGGATTGTGGGTAATGTAATGTCTTCAGCCATCCAAAACTCATAGAAAACGACTTGTTTCTCAGAATTGAAGGGGAAAACGTGACAAAAGCATTGTACACACACTAAAACCGTCGTTTAATTAACAAGGATACAGTAATCTGGTGTTTTTGAGTTGATGAGTAGTGGAGATATCACTGTCAAATCAATCGACAGTAAGGGGAATACTTACTTCCGGGTGTACAATTCTCCGTTATCCAATGGGAATGGACGCTCACATTGCCTTTAACAGCCTCCGACACAAACGAATGCCGTGCTTCCCTAAGCGTCAAATACCGCCGCCGATGAGAATACATTGCAATCAGTTGAAAGCTGTTTGCGTCCGTTTATGAAGCTGAAGGAGCCTCGGCGCGTCACAACTGGACGCCACGGGATCCTGACCAAGCGTCGCTCCTGGACGCTTAGGGAGTGAGAGTGTGTTGGACTGTTTCATTACACTCAAGGGCAATAACAGACCAGTGTAGTTGTTACAAACTAAACATGCTATGAAGCAGCTTGCATAGTGACAGACTGAATCAGATATGATTTTAATTAAACAGAGCACTAGCTTGGACACACGGGACAGCAGATAATACGCTTTCCTTATCTGCCTCTGCTCTGTGCCTCCTGTCGCTCCATCAGTGATTTCCACTCTGTCCACATCTCTGTGTACTGTCATTAGGTGGGGGCAGATAGATTACTTTGTGCAGTGACCTTCTAACTATACTACTTATACACATTAGAAAACACACACACACACATACACACTCACAATAATGAACATTCTTGAACATTCTTCAACAGCTGCAAAATATGCAATTGGTTCAGCCACAAGCCAATTCTCAATGTGTGTGTCTGTGTGTATACTGTGTGTTGGATAAGGTCAATCTGTTTTAATTCAAAACAATTATGAGAGGTTCCACAATTCAGCTAAGCTGTGTTTCAATGTGGGTATTATCTGCACCATTTTCAATTTCAGGATTTAACCAGGAGATGGCGCTTCATTCACAAATACAGAAAGACAACTTTTCATGGACTTTCAGTTGTGTTTAGAAGAGCATTTGAACACATCAATATTTTAGATCAAATAAAGTATATCTAATCTTGTAATTCAATAATATATAGTCTTTATATATTAAATAATCATAATTATAATGTAAATGTTTACATTACACTTCTTTATTTGTCATGCGGTCTACCTACGCTGTAAAATGTATTATCTCTTCGATTTACACACGGCATCTATTGCACTTCTGTCCATCCTGGGAGAGGGATCCCTCCTCTGTTGCTCTCCCCGAGGTTTCTCCCATTTTTCCCTTTGAAATGTGGGTTTTTCTCTGGAAGTTTTTCCTTGTACGATGTGAGGGTCTAAGGACAGAGGGTGTCGTTTTCTCATACTGATATTCTGAACAAACTGTGCTGTTGTATTTGCTGTAAAGTGTCTTTACTGTAGGGTATTTTTATTATATGTACAGCACTTTGGCTCGACCAAAAATCGTTTAAAAATGTGCTATATAAATAAAACTTGATTTGATTTGATTTGATGCTCATACTTTTACCTTTACAATCGTTTGCTTTAATATGCAGTATATTTTTTGTATATTTTTGTGTTTGCTTCCTCCTGCTCCCTTTCGGACACATACTGTATGATTGATTATTATTATTAATATGAAGATATTATTAAGATAAGATAAGATAAGATGTTACTTTATTGATTGAACATTTTATTTTAGAATGTGCTATCCCACGGTAATTGAGAAGGCTCACAGGTCACATTCCGACCATTATTTAAAACAATAGGTGCTTTCATAATAATGATGAGAAACTATGAAATAAGAAATGAATCAAATTAAAATGTAATTATCATATCATATATTATATAGTGTATTGTATTATTAAGTAATATCATACATTAACCCCATTATAGCAGATGCCACATTGAATGGATGAACACATTTATGCATCAATAATTACAACAGAGTATTTCTAAATACAAGTTGTAAAAATACTTATATGTATTTAATACTAATAACATAATGATTAATTTCAGATGATAATACTTTTCAGTGTCTGTCTCATGCAGCAGCTGATCCAGTAATGAGTGACCCGGCCGACAGTAAAAATAAACATTTATAACTAGTTTAGGTAGTTTGAGAGGTAATTAAAATAGCTAAGGGTGATGATCTGACTTGAAGTGTGTGTTTTGCTCCTCCCGCTGCATCACAGCATATACTGTGTATATCACCATTCTTTAATTAAATGTTTGATAAGTGCATGCAGATCACAGTACAGTAAAACATGTACACAGATACATTATTTTGTATTTTTATTAAATTTGACAATGTCAATTTCACTTTCCACTATGTACAGGTATCTTGGGTCAGTCTTGTCTTCCAAAAATCAGGAAGTAAAGTCCCCTGGTTTGTGACAAGATGTGAAGTCAACAGATAGTCACTCAGAGGGGGGTACTATTTATTTTCAAATGCATATAGGCTATGCCACCCATTTACATGTAGGCTACACTGCTCTTCCAGTCAAGAATTTGAATTTGAATGGGATGGGGAGACGTGTGTGATTAAAAATGAGTGGCCAGTTTTCAAAAGAGAAAATGCATATATTACACTCAGAAAAGAAATGGTAGACATATCAGTACTCTTATGGCGCATTTCCACTACACGGCCTCGCTCGGCCTCGCTCGGTATGGCTAGGCCTCGTTAGGACTGGCTCACTTTATGGCGCATTTCCATTACAGTTTAGGAACTGGGGTAGTATCTATAGTAACGCAGTGTAGGCGGAGCCGTGACGTCATCTTCAATGAGAACCCCAGATAAACAACACAGCCGTTAGCTGTTAGCACTCAGAGCTCACAGCTCCTCATAACTGTTCAGAAACTAGACAAAAGTTAAACAAGTACAAACCACAGACTGTCTGTGTCATGGCGAATACAGTCGCTGGTTTATTTATGTCTGTATAGGCCGTTGTTGTGAGTGTGGACGGTCAGAGCATATATTGCGTTAGCTTAGCCAATCTCCATTTAGAAAACACGCATTTTAAAAGGTTTTTCGCCTGCCGTCTGCAGACTTGTCAAAGCATTAATTCATGGTTTTTACTAACCGGTATCAGTATGTTGTTACTTCGGCATCATTTTGAAACGTGTATTACAATTAAATCACGGTCAAATATGTTCATCTTGTTGTAGTTGTAGCCCCCTTGCCAGCGATTCTCTCTCTAGTTTAGCATACTCAGCCCGACTCAGCCTGGTTGTTCCTGGCCCTAGAACCACGATTGTATGGGGCCAAAAAAACTGAATTAGGACCCGCTAGCCGGTACTAGGCCAAGTGGAAACGCAACCAAAGACGGGCCGCTGACGTCACAGCTCTCTTAAACGGGGCTCCGCGCTGTAGTGGAAACGCGCCATTAGTGCCAAGTTGTCTCAGACAATCTGCATTTCCTAATGTGGGACAGTTCTGTGCAAAACCTTACACAGGTTTTCCCATAGTGATGAAATGTTTAATATTGGAAAGAAGTCTACATCCAAACGGAATAAATATAATTAATTATTATTAATACGTTAAGTCTTGTTCATTGTTTTTTCACTTTTATTAAATGTTTGATATTTCCGGCACAGACCCTTTCATACCGGCAATGCGCGATAGAAACAACAGGAACTGCGGCAGCATAAATATGCGAACACAAACCTGCAGACTGCTGGAGAAGAGATATCACAGGGGGGGGGGGTTGGGACACACACATTCCGATGGCCAATTAGTTTTAAACAAAGAGTATACTCAACATACAGTAGGCATAGGGGGGTGGGGGCTGGTGAACGGTATGGTCAATGTTTGTAAACACTGTGAAATGTTGACTTTATTTGATCATTTCAGTTAAAAACTAACGTTCATATTTCTCTTTTTGAGAAGAGAAATATGAATATGTTAGTGGCTGACCCAGCCCCATGGTCTGTCACAGTAGTGCGGGAAAGAGAAGTGCAATGTTTTGCCTGGCTGGACCTGTAATTTACAGGAAAGGAGTGTGCGCTACTAAAGAGACGCGCTACCATGGAAACCAAACAATGGTGTAGCTGTATTGAAGTCCGAGTGAAAACAGTAACATTTGGAGCGTTATGTTAGAATGAAACAGCCAGGTCGTGACTCACAAAAAAAAAGTGTTACTTCACTAACTGTAAGCTTGTCACTCAGAGTAACCTACAGTTAACTTAACTGCTGGAGAAGAAAGATCAGGGGGGGGAGAGAGCTGTGGCTGATGGGCCATTAGGTGTGTAAATACACAGCTGAGAGCTGCCGTTTCATTCAGACTGTTTAAAAAAGTCTGACGCAAATATATCATAGTTCTGATGAACTATTGTGGGAAAAGTACTCCGGTGTGAACGCGCCAACTCTTTGTTAATCAGAAATTGTGGTCAAATTTGCCAGAACAAACATAGAAATATTGAGTTACAAGGGTTTGGGTCTTAGATTTTGCATTACCATTAGGTTTCGTCAAGTCTAGCTAGGCTCTTTGCTTTAGGCCCTTGCAGGCATGGGCGGCGCCAGGATTTTTTTGCTGCAGTAGCTTAGCAGTTGCTATATGACAGCACGGCGTTGCTAGTTCATTTTCAAAATAAATAAACAAACAATACCAGTGGGCCAAGCACGAGCCTGTTCATATTGTAGCGTTCACCGCTATTCAAGATCACAGATTACGAGCCTTCAATGTCGAAAACGTTCTCTTTATTTTATAGTATTGACGGCCACAGCCACGCCTTACAGAGCCAATCAATAGTATAACACTCATTATGACTTTTCAATCCCCACACTCGAACACAACTCCTACCGTCTCGTACTCCCACACACACACCAGAAAACGCACACACACACCTGGAAGGGGCGGTCTCTCCCTAACTCCCGCCAACAACATTGCCTAAATAACTTTACAAATGTACTAAACTGTGCACATCTGATAACTGAAATAACTATTAACTTGGACACGCTACAATATTATCATTAATATTTACATTAATACATTCCTTTGACACTTATAACATTACTTTGTAAGGTAAGCACAACCAAAATAAGTTTGTAAAAGCAGAATTTGAACACTGTTTCTGTGCTCCTACAATATTTGTGTATAATATCATTACACCCTAAGCGTACACAATAGCGATCGTTCACTGTTTCAACTGGCATGATGTGGCATTTAACCTCATCACCACACCGCAAACAGACAGACACACACAAACACACACACACAGGGTTGTCCGGCTGGACCGGCTCCGTTGGAGATCGCGGTCGTTTACGCTGACTTGTGAGAAATCTTTCCATTTTCGATCTGTGTTCACATACTGAGAATTATAACAACAGAATGTTGCGAGAATGTGTATAAATATATTATATATAGATACATTTTCATAACAAAACAATGGGGTTGCTAAGCCGTTGCTAGGCCAATTGTTGGAGTTGCTATAGCAACTCCAAGCCACCCCCTGGCGCCGCCCCTGCTTGCAGGACACTATTAGTTCGTAGAACTGTTAGCTATGGCTAATAATCACTGATCATTTGACAAATGTACCTGAATTAGACTCAATGAACCAACCATAGTAAAAAAAAAAAAGGCACTAGATGACTGAAATTGATATCAGCTCTGAGCTTTTTTATCAGCTGTTTATACTCAACTTTCATATAAGCACAACTCATCTGAAAACACTTTGGCTTCTTCTTATCCCCCACACTACATCTGCATTAGTGTTGGTTTTAAAAAGGCCGACCCAAACACATTTTCCCTACCTGTCGTCTCTCCTTGTTAAACTTTCCATCTGAAAAACTAAAACTAGCTTGAGGTGGGTGGTCTGCAGCTGGATGCAGTCCAACAGGGCCAAGAGCGGCAGAGCTGTGCTGAGCATGTGTTCCTCTCAACAGCAGAGTGTTTTTGGAGAAGGTAGAGATGAGGAGATAAAGGTGAGCACATTTCAATATGTATGTGTGTACATGTGTGGGGGGAGAGGGCAGAGGATCACCTGCAACACTACAAAGTAGTATGTTTTTTTAAATGTTGTGCTTTGTGGAATGTTTTGACCTTAAGAGCCCCCGTACATCAGTCAGTAGAATCATCCAAGCAAATGTAGGACATGAGACTCAGACACAGTCACTTTTTGTAAGAGGACATATTTTATTGTGCGGTGACACAAGCTTAGACAGAACTTGAATTATTGTGTTACCAAAAAATGTAAGCTGGCTGAACTCGCTCACATGAATGACTATGCAGAGAAACAAATATTGTATTGGGCAATAACCTTCAGGTGCTAATGAATTAAAAGGGGGCTGATTAAGTGTTGATTTACCTAAAAAATATTATTTGTAATTTACAGATGTCTCTAGTTTAGATAATTGTGGAAATGTATTTCGGCCCTATGGAAGAACATGACGGAACAAGGACAGTATCTTCACCAGATTTCAACGTTTTTAGCAATTTGGACACATTTTTTGTATTTTATCCGCTGATTGACTGACAGGCATAGAGTGGCCCAGGGATGAGTTAGCCTTGCAAAATGGGATATTTCTGTTGGTTTTTGGATTATTGCAGAAAATGAGATATGTAGCAAATGCACATTTTGTTCACGACTTATAAAAGTTGAAGTGTCCATTTTATTTTTATATATGCTAATGTTAGGCTATAATTCAATTCACAGTTCATTTCACATCAACACCGCTAAGCTAAATGTGAGCCACATGTTAGCAACCCCCATTTTTAAGAATTGTAAAAGGTCAGACTCAACCAGATGTGTATTCACTGATGTATTTTATTTTTATTTTTATTTTTTGTTGAGCTTGCAACAGACTTATTTCAGGAATCTAATAAAAACAAAAAAAACATTGACTTCAAGACGAGGATCCAGGAATGCGGTAAAAACAGGGCAGCTCACAGCCAAAGTGCGAGCGAGCCTCCGAGCGAGTAAGAGAGAGAGAGCATCGGTATCGCGGATTGTTGTTGGATTGAGGCTGATAACTACAGCTCAGTGAGGTAAAGGACTCTGAGTGTTTAGATAGTTCACTTTAGTCTAAGTTATCTCAGTGGGTCTCAAACGGTTTGGTCACAATTTATGTAAACAAATATTTTCAAGGCACACCTTTATAATTATTAGGATAAATAACAACAGGTTTTAAATCATTCCAATGCATACTATAGGACAGTAACCAAAAATATTGTTTAAAACTGGAGATATTAAAAAAATTGCATGAATAAATAGATGTTAACTAGGTAAAATAAGATATAAATGAACAACAAAAATAAAATACGTTAAAATACATTTATTTGTTATTGGCTATGGTAGGTTATTGGTTATGTTCACATACTTATTTGGTTATTAAAATGTAAACCGATCTTTTTCATATGGGTGTTTAGAGTTGTACCCCCTAGATCTAGTCTCTTGTAATTCTGCTCAAAGTGCACCAGATTGAAGCATTACCCCCCCAATTAAAACATGTTCATACAATAATGAATACATTTGAAACCTTCTTTATGTATATAACTAACATGTCAATACGTTTCAGTTGTTGTAGTGTATTGGTCTTTTGTAGAGGTTTGTCATTTATTCTTTATATATTCTATTGTGTATTGCTTGGAGGGGGGGGGGGGCACCAAATCATAATCTCGTCTAGGGCACCAACATGTCTAGGACCGGCCCTGGGTAAAAAGGACACAGTTAATATATCAACACTACTAGGGAGAGAAATACAGCTTAACTACAGCTAACATCTGAAATATAAACATACCATAGTAAGTTTTCTAAATAACTGATGACTGTGCATTTGTTGCAGATTGCTCAGAACGCACTGCAGCTTTAATGACCTAATTTCATTATCCCCCCACCCTCCTTCTCTCTCCACGTCACATTCTTTCCTCTTCAGTTTTTATATTTCCCTCTCTCATGTCTCTCTCTGCTCTGTAGATGACTGCTGACACTGTATGTGTGCCCCCCCCCCCCCCCCCCCGAATTAGCCTTCAGCAGTGCTTATATATGGCGCCATGTCCTCAAGGACTCTCTTTCACTCTCTCCCTTTCCTCTTTTCCACTTTGCTTTTATCATGATTGAGTTTATTTCTGTAGTGATGTTAAGAAATGTGCTTATTGTTCTCACTTTGCCTTCCTATTTAGTAGAAGTGGATTAGAAATATGCATACTGTGTCAATGTTCAATGTTGCATCAGTTTTAACTACAAAGTAAGATTGATATAATAATGTGTATGTACATATTGTGACAATCGGTATTATGATTGGCTGGTGCTTGCCAATCATGGTATGGACCACATTTCAGAAAACAATGTGAAATGCCAAACTAAATCAGAATTGAGCACTGAGGCTTGCAGTCTTAACATAGCCTTAGCCTGTAGATCAGGCTAAAGCATCAGCGGTCCCCAACCTTTTTTGTGCCACGGACCGGTTTCATGTAAGACAATATTTTCAGGGACCGGCCTCCAAAGTATGGGGCTGTAGTGCTGCCAGAGCAGGAAAACCAACATTTGCAGTAACCACAAGGCGCCTTTCACATGCACCGTTTTTGCGTGCTCAAATCAACTGTTGTCAATGGTGACGCTACTTACGGCTGTGTCCTTAGTTGAAAGTAGTTTAAAGGGGACCTATTATGCAAAATGCACTTTTTTATGTCTTTTATACATAAATATGTGTCCCCGGTGTGTAAGGAGACTCACAAAGTTTCAGAAAATACAACCCTCTCTCTTTTCCTCCTTACCCACATCTCTAAAAAATAAAATAAACGGGGGTGCAAACGAGCTGATCCAGGATTTGGGTCCTATGACGTCATTGGTCAAATGTGGCACACGTGACACGTCCCAACCTATCGTCTCCGTATACAGTCGTCTAGCTGAATCCCCTCTCGCAGCTGTGTGTATCAGAAACAATGCACGGCGTGTTTTGGGAGTAATATGGTCTGTTTACATTAGCAAGCATCGCTAACACTCAGAGCTAACGCTGTACTGGAGAGAATATGTGTAATGTAATGTCCTTGCGGTACACCCTGCGAGAGAGAAATGTTTGAGCTCCATACTGTTTCAGAAATAATGCTTTTTAGTGGTTTGGAACATAATATGGCATTTAACCTGTTAAGCCCGAGAGACCCCGGTACCGGGGCATTGCCGCAACATCTTGCAGGAAACAGTGTCTGAGGGCATGTTCATTTAATAAAACTATGAATGTTTTATTTCCATGTAACGGGAAGAAACTCATCTAACTGATCTTTTTTTTTTTTTTTTTTAAAGAAAACCCACAATGCTAACACTGAGCCTCTGAATTAGCAACGAGCGAAAAATGCTAACACCTTACTGCACCGAAAATCACTCACAAAACCTTATTATTTATCTTTTCACCACATCCAACACATTGATTCACATCGTGAGGTGACACAGAATCTATTGACAGCGACATTACCACTGAATTATACGTATTTGCGACGTTATAAGCAAAACGGACATCAAAACAGGTGACGCTAGGTAGCTAAAAATGCTAACATTTTTACCTTGGCTCTGTAGTCTCTCCAAAGTGGTCTTCAATGGCATTAAAACGATAAGAACGCTGCTGAAGTTAATCCATAGGTTAATCTAATGTGTCTGTGTCCCTTTGAAATGATTTCTGATAATCCATAAACATTGAAACTGCTTTTCCGTTTCCAGATGTCAAAGCTAGAGATAGGTTCACTCTGATTGAAAATTACATGCGCGAAGCCCCCACCTTTTCTCTTCACAACGTGTGTGTGTGGGGGACTCCCCCTTCGATTCTATTGGCTCTAACGGTCAGAAAGAGGTGTCAACCATCAAAATTGAGCAAGGGGGGCCAGAGATATGGAAAATCCACCCAAATGACCCCAGAAGTGGTTTATTTTTGCTAAATCTCTCTAAAAAGGTCAAATGTCACTTGTTTTGCATCAATCTTGATACAGGGTACTTATTATATGTTGTACTTTGGATTCCTAAAGCTTTTAGTCTACTAACCCATCATCCAAGGGTGGTTTTCACTATAAGTAAAAAAGAATTTTTGGACCGACACTATAATTTACAATTGTTTACTATGTAAAATCTGAATTTTCTTTAAAATAAAAAACATCTATATTGATTCTGACTTTTCTACATCCAACTCACAGGTTATCATTACTTTGAGAAAAAAGATTATTAATTTAACCCTTTTAGAAGGGAAGATATGGTCATTTGTTCTGGGAATGTCATTTTCGAGCCTGAGACCTGAAAAACAGGCTCAGGGCTTAACAGGTTAATCACGGCAGCGTTTAGCTGAGTTTCTCCCGTTAGAAAACTCTCTTAGCAGGGGAAAGCTGCGTGACGCTACAAAGGGGCGTGGCTGGCAGCAGCTGTTCCATTTAAAGCTAGGGTCACAGAATCAGCTTTTTTGGAACAGGGTTGGAATAGAGGGGTATGAGGCATGGCTACCATGGGTGATCTGGTTGGTATTTTAAGCAAAAAACTTCACAGACATGTTTTGTATAGGTATGGCCTTACAATATATTTTTCAAATATAGAATAATAGGTCCCCTTTAACTTTCGAGCAGCAACGCGCACCGCTTGTGAAGTGACGACAAACACCCAATCACAGCCGGAATATATCTTTCCTGTCTTCCGTAAACATCAGGCTTCGGTCTACATTTTATGAGCTCTGCTGCTAAAATATCACAATATCTTCTTGAAACTAGTACTGGTGTCCTGCAGACAAACATAGGCCAACAAACACACAGAGCTCAGCAGAGAGTGCTAATTTCTGAATGTTACAACACTGTAAGTTAGATAACACATTGAGTAAAGATTTGATGGTTGCAATATCACTTTAGCTATGAGGCTAAAGCTTGGTAGCTAAACATGGAATATTACTTCACACACAACGATGATGAGGCAATCCGCTGGGCTTTGTATTTGACCGCAGGGGGTTGTGGGTAAAGCGGGCTGGAGCGTTTCATTAATAAATTAAACAACCATGTGATGAAGACATATGGCTCCTCTGATCTGCCCTTGGTTGGCACTGTGTGTGTGTGTGTGTGTGTGTGTGTGTGTGTGTGTGTGTGTGTGTGTGTGTGTGTGTGTGTGTGTGTGTGTGTGTGTGTGTGTGTGTGTGTGTGTGTGTGTGTGTGTGTGTGTGTGTGTGTGTGTGTGTGTGTGTGTGTGTGTGTGTGTGTGTGTGTGTTCCTGCAGGAAAAGTTAAACAGAACTGAGGGAGGTAAAGAGGAAGAGGTGCAGAGAGAGACAAAAGACACAAGCAGTGTGTGGGCCGATGTGTGTGTGAGGGAGTGGGAGTTATCTACAGAGACTCTGACCTCTCTGCTTCTGCAGCTGCCTTCAGGCTCCATGCAAACACACACAAGGGAGTAATATTGTATTAGTTAAAAAGAGACAGGGAGAGTTAGCTTTGTGTGTAGCTTCAGTTAAAATGATCAGAATAGTGTTCATTTCCTCTGGCCTCGGACTGGACCAGGATTGTAACCACCGCTGCTCCTAAGGAACATTTTTGAATAACCAATATTAAAAATAAAATCATTTATTGCATTGTATCTAGAAATATTTTCCTTTATCCTTTCCTTCCTTCTTCCAAGTATTTTCAGCCCTCTCCAACACTGGTGTGCTTCTATAGAGTGGTGCAGGGATGACGTATTCACCCGGAAATAAACTGCGCATGGGTTCCCTCGACAAAAAAGCAATGGGATTTCTCCATAGGATTTTGGAAAATAGCTCGAAATAAGGTCTGTGGAAAACGAACCTGTTTGATAAATACACGTTTTGTTCAGCCGGATAATATCCACATTACTTCAGAATCAGAATCAGAAACAGGTTTATTGCCAGGTATTGCACATACTAGGAATTTGACTTGATGTCATGGTGCATATATAACATATAAAAAACAAGAAATCTAATATAAAACACAAAATCTTTTACACCGTAATAAAATACAGTTAGATAGCAATAAAATAAAAAATAAAATAAAGCAGTAATTTACATGGAAATAGAATGCTATGAATGAATTTTTGCATATAAACTATGAAATGTGAAATCAGAATATGTGCATCTAGGAGTATGAGCATTGTGTGCATTAATGTAATGCATATAGAGTCTATGATGTGGCTGAGGTAAAGTGTCAGCGGGGGGGCCGGGCCTTGTTTAAGGCGCCGTTTACACGAGGAGAAAACTGCTTGTATCTGCATAGTTTCGCGTGCGTATAGCCCTATTATTTACACGAGGCCGATAGAAACTGACCCCACAAACGATAACGGGTCCCAAGGTGGATAGATTTGCAAACGAAACGCTCTGGGGGGGTCAACCGAGTCCGTGTAATCACCTCTATACGAATATTTCCTGAAGAAATAGCGATAGCCCCACCTCTCCCCACCTCTCCTGCTCACTGCTGTAGCAACTATCAAAAATAGCTGTGTTAATTAAACGCACAAGGGGTTCTTGAATGAAATAATATTATAAAAGGCAAACCAGAATTGTTAACGCCCAATATACTCCTTAAACAAAATAAACAGAGTCAGATTTCATGCATTGATCCATTATATTGACAATTTTCCAGCCAAACAACACAAACAAAATTAAAAAGTCCGCTCTGCGATACACCAAACTTGTCTTTACTGCCTAATCCAGGACATTTTTGTTCATTGCTCCTGCGCCCGTCGGCGGCAAAAAGAGAAATGTTTGTAGGCAGAGGACCGGCGTGTCCCAGAGGAGCGATCTCACCCGGTGTTTGTAAAGAATATCTCTCTTTCTGAGCGCGTCCTCTCCACGGAGACGTGCTTCTTGGTCGGTCGATGCAATATCCACAGATTCGGTTTCTTTCAGTTAACTTCCCCGTTGCATTTATCCATATGCTGAGGAAATGACTATATCCCGCTGAATACCAGCAATCGCCACACACACTTCCTCCTGTCAGTAGCTACTGCTAGTGCTACTGCTACTGACCATGCTACAGATATTAGTGCAAAATCTACAGCTCCTCTACCACAACCATCAGCAACAAGTGGAGATGGAGAATTACATGAACTACATGTTGCTAAATCCACCGCCGGGGCATAAACAGAAGGGTAGCCATGGCAACATTGCTGCGGGGCTGCTCCGGGCTGCTCTTCTTCGCTGCTTTTGGTGTATTTTGGCGGAAGTTACAGCGCCACTTACAGTCCCGGCATATGTACTACAGCGTTTCCAGCGGCCTCGTTTGAACAGACACGTTAAATGAAACGAATGCATGTGAACGGAAGACTTTTTTGAATACGCATACTGTGCATAAACGCAAACGTTCCCGTGTGAAGGAGGCCTAAGAGGCTGGTTGCGGAGGGGAAGAAACTGTTCAGGTGCCGAGAGGTTCTGGTCCCGATGGAGCGCAGCCTCCTGCCAGAGGGGAGGGGAGAGAACAGTTTGTGTCCAGGGTGGGAGGGGTCGGCCACTATCTCCCCTGCCCGCCTCAGGTTCCTGGAGGCATGCAGGTCGTGGAGGGATGGCAGATTGCAGCCGATCACCTTCTCTGCAGAGCGGATGACATGCTGCAGCCTGCCCTTATCCTTGGCTGGGGCTGCGGCGTACCAGATGGTGATGGAGGAGGTGAGGATGGACTCGATGATGGAGGTGTAGAAGTTCACCATCATCGTCTTTGGCAATTTTCTTCAGCTGCCTCAGGAAGAACATCCTCTGCTGGGCTTTTTTGATGAGGGAGCAGATGTTCTGCTCCCATTTGAGGTCCTGGGCGATGATGGTGCCCAGGAAGCGGAAAGACTTCCAGCAGTTACTGGGGAGTCACACAGAGTGATGGGGGCGGGTGGGGCTGCGTTCTTCCTAAAGTCCACGACCATCTCCACTGTCTTGAGAGCGTTGAGCTCCAGGTGGTTTTCCCCACACCAGGTCACCAGATGGTCCATCTCCCACCTGTAGGCAGACTCGTCCCCACCAGAGATGAGTCCGATGAGGGTGGTGTCATCTGAACTTCAGGAGCTTGACAGACTGGTGACTGGAGGTGCAGCTGTTGGTGTGCAAGGAGAAGAGCAGAGGGGAAAGAACGCAGCCTTGAGGGGAACCGGTGCTGATGGTCCGGGGGTCAGAGACGTGTTTCCCCAGCCTCACGTGCTGCTTCCTGTCAGACAGGAAGTCTGTGATCCACCTGCAGGTGGAGTCGGGCACGTGCAGCTGGGAGAGCTTGTCCTGCAGCAGAGCCGGGATGATGGTGTTGGAGGCGGAGCTGAAGTCCACAGACAGGATCCTGGCGTAGGTTCCTGCTGTGTCCAGGTGCTGGAGGAGGAAGTGAAGGGCCATGTTGACAGCGTCGTCCACAGACCTGTTGGCTCTGTAGGCGAACTGCAGGGGGTCCAGGAGGGGGTCTGTGATGGATTTTAGGTGGGACAGGACAAGGCGCTCAAAGGACTTCATAACCACAGAGGTCAGGGCGACGGGTCTGTAGTCATTTAATCCTGTGATCCTTGCTTTCTTGGGAACCGGGATGATGGTGGAGGTTTTGAAGCATGCTGGGACGTGGCATGTCTCCAGTGAGGTGTTGAAGATGTCTGTAAACACCGGAGACAGCTGATCAGCACAGAGCGTCAGGGTGGAGGGGGAGACATTGTCAGGGCCAGCCGCTTTTCTGGTATTGAGTTTTCTGAATAGTCTGTTTACATCCCTTTCATTGATTGAGAGAGAGTCTGATGTGTCGGGGGAGGTCAGTGGTGTAGGAGAGTGGGACACTGAAGGGGAGGGGGATGTGGAGGTGTGAGACTGAAGCTGTTGAGAGGTGTCATGGGGGATGGTGTCAGGACTGAACTCTCTGTCTTCAAATCTGCAGTAGAACTGATTCAGGCCCCGGCTCCACGAGGACAAATACGGCAAAACGCATCGGAGCAACGCAAATGCAACCGCGAAAAACCTTCCGCCCCCACGCAATATACACCGGATTGTGTCAAGCTCCACGAGACGGCTCCGTTTACATCCAAACGCTGGAAAAGCTGCAGTACATATGCCGAGCCTGTACGTGGAGCTGTAACTTCCTCCACAAAAGCAGCAACTTCCTCCACAAAAGCAGCGAAGAAGAATGGTTGTCATGGCTGCACTTCTGTGTATTCTCCGCGGTGGGGGCCGACAGAACCGGGCAGAGTTTTTCGCCGGTCAGCGTGTGTTAAAGTTTAAATCTTCCGGACAAAATTATAAAAGTGCCGGTCAAAGGTCTTCATTGTTATTTATTGAGCTTTAAAACAAATGAATAACGACGATATAATGATATATAATCATCAAATACATCTCTTTTTCCTCTCTTCTGACAGCGTCAGTGTCTGTCTCATGCAGCAGCTGATCCTGTAATGAGTGACCCAACAGTAAGAATGAACATATTTATAACTAGTTTAGGTAGTTTGAGAGGTAATTAAAATAGCTAAGGGTGATGATCTGACTTGAAGTGTGTGTTTTGCTCCCGCTGCATCACAGCGGCAGGAGCTGCGTGTCTCCGTCCTGTCAGATTAGACTTCACTCGCGTTTATGTCCATATCGAGATAAAGATAAATAATCTGAATTCAAGGAGGAGCTCCTGTAGATGTTGCACAAAGAACTGTAGCATGGTCAGTAGCGACTGGAGCACGATAGCAACCCCGCGGGGGAGAGGCAGGGAGAGGCGGGGCTATGAAAACGAATGACCGTATAGTCGACTCCACGGCCCCGTTGGACCCCCCAGAGCGCTCAGTTCCCAGATCTATCCACCTTTGGACCCGTTGTCGTTTTGCGGGGTCTGTTTCTACGTTTCCCTTACGGCGTCGTGGAGCTTAGAGGGCTATACGCATGAGAAATATGCGGATTCAACCAGTTTCCGTCCTCGTGGAGCCGGGAGGCTGTTTGCAAGGCGTCGGTCGTTCATGGAGAGGGAGGCTTTTGGCTTGTAGTTTGTGATCTGTCTTAGACCACGCCAAACCAAAGCAGAGTCGTTTGCTGAGAGCTGATGTTGAAGTTTCTCCGAGTATTGTCGTTTAGCATCTCTCACCGCCTTGCCAAAGACGTACTTCGACTCTCTAAAACGTGCCTTATCGCCACTCCTAAACGCCTCCTCCTTTTGCAATCTTAGCTGTTTCAGTTTTGGTGTGAACCAGGGCTTGTTGTTGTTGAAACTCACCCTGGTGCGTGTTGGTACACAGCTGTCCTCGCAGAAGCTAATGTATGATGTCACAGCCTCTGCATATTCATCCAGACTTTGCGTTGCAGTCAATGTGTTCAGTACAGTCCAAACACGCCTGAAGTTCCTCCATAGCTTTACTGCTCCACTGCCGGAATGTCCTCACTACAGGTTTACACAGCTTGAGTTTCTGCCTGTATGCAGGAATCAGGTGGACCATGGTGTGGTCAGAGTGGCCCAATGCAGCGCGGGGGACGGCGTGATAGGCTCCCTTGATGGTTGTGTAGCAGTGATCCAATATGTTCCCCTGGCTGAGTTCGTGGCTGAGGTTGCCTTTGTTAAAGTCACCAAGAACAATAACTAGGCAGTCCGGATAAGTCTTCTCCACACACAGTATCTGGTCGGCGAGTGTGCGTTGCGCATTCGCATGCGGTGGAATGTACACACCAACCAGTATGAATGAGGAGAACTCTCTGGGGGAATAAAAGGGTTTGCAGTTGATAATAAAAGTTTCCAGAGTGGGAGAACAGTGCTGCAGAATCACTGTCACATTGTTGCACCAGCCAATGTTTGTGTAAAAACATATTCCTCCACCTTTTGATTTGCCAGAGAGCTCCGTGTCACGATCCGCTCTGAGCAGCTGCAGCGCCAAGTCAGGAATCGATCCACACAGCCAGGTCTCAGTGAAGCACAAAACACAAGATGAAGAAAAGTCCCTGTTTCTACTAACCAGTAGCTGAAGCTCGTCCAGTTTATTGCTTATGGAACGCACGTTGGAGAGAAATATTCCGGGTAGCGGCGTGCGAAGTCCGCGGCTCCGGAGGCGCACCAGTGTCCCGGCCATTTTCCCTCTCCTGTGGCGTTTGAGTGCTTGAATGCAGGTGAGGGAACCTTTTACGAGAATGTCCAGTAATTCCACGGAAGAACAGAGAAAAGTGGGAAAGTAATCCGCTGGAGTTGTTTCTCTAATGTTTAGGAGCTCTTCCCTAGTGAAAGAGTTCGGTGTACAGTATGTAAACACTGAATTAACGCACAAAACAAGACAAAACAAAGCGCACCGTAACATCGAAGCAGCCATCCGCGGCGTATTTTTTGTATCTTTTGTATCTTTCTACTTTTATAATTTTCTAATCATAAATCTAATCGCCAGAAGCAAAATGCTAACGTTATGCTATAAACGAACTACAGCAGGGTCGCACGACTTCAACGTCACGCCAACTTAAGATCCATATTCAAACATACAGATTCAAAATTGTACAAGTTGAAGCGTTTGTTTTAACAGTTTGCAGGAGGCAGGTACTTGCTTTCAAACAGAACAGGGGCAAACAAACTTAGCGGGGGTGTTTACGTGTTCGGCGTAATGACGTACAACGTCCTCGACAACTTCTGTAGTCCTATTCAGCCACTTGTTAACAACCATCGTTTTTCAGACACGTCAACTCTTCAGAAATCACCAGTGGGGTCACTGCTGATGTATTTAATGTCGTAGAACAAAACGTGATCCGTCTCTTAAATTTGTGTCAACCACAGACCTTATTTCCAGCTATTTTCCTAAATCCTATGGAGAAATCTCATTGACTCCGAGACGAGGGAACCGGTAGTGGTAAAATGCTAACTCACTTCCGGGTTGTAGGACTCGTCACTGCACCTGTTGTAAATTCCCCTTGTTTTCCTTGATCTGCGTTATATCGTTCGTGTTTTAGTGCAGCTACGGGTCCTCAAGCTGGTTACACATGTGCGTTCATGACAGGACATTATTGCGGTCGCATCGTCACATGCATAATTACCATCGTCACAGAGAGAATGCGTTCGTGAAGAATGTGAGCATATATGCAGATCTTTAGTGTTGGTAATGTTATAAGCAGGGGTGCACATAACTGGTATGCAGGTACGCTTGCGCGGCAACAATCTGAAATGCGTACCGTCACTTGTGTCACAAAGCGCATTTGCGTACCGACGTAAATGTGAAGCTTTCCAGAAGGCGGTTAGTTCACCGGACGACAGAGTCGGTCTCCGTGTGCACAGACAGGGCTGCTGTTAACGTCGGTCTGTACAGCAGCCCTGCGCCAAAACAGCTGATCACAACGTTCACACGCTCCGCGGTCACGAAGCTCTGTACTCTACTACCACCCCCCCCCCCCACCCCCCGTCCCCCGTCCCCCCGTTGACACTCGCGAAGCGCTGTACTCCACTGACGCCACCTCCCCCCCCCCCCCCCCGTTGACAATCGTCAGAAGTTGGAGTACCAAACACTGACTCCAGGTACTCATCTGAGTACCTCACTGAGAAAGTTGTGTGCACCCCTGGTTATAAGATTGTATGCATAGTGTCCTGCTGAGTCAGTGTGTTAATGAGTCTATTGATGTCCCGTTTTTAGCTGCTATGTTGTTCAGGAATTGAGCTAATGCTAGCTAGTTAGCTAAGTTAAGCTATTCAGTGATAGTGTGTGGATGAGATGCTAACTTAGCTTTTATTAGCCATGTGTGTGTTTGCAACGTGTCTAATGTGTTTTAGCAACAATTAGTATTGCTGTTGCTTATTATTAATAACCATAGTCTGGTTAGTTATTGTAATTTGAACCTTATTTCTATTTCTGTGTATTTTGCAGAAACCATTCATTCATTCTCTACTCTACGTTATCATTATCATTATACTCATCAACCCATTCAACATCCTGTATGTGATTCCACATCAAGCATGATGTATTCTGTGTTGATGATCAGAACCAAGCTAATATAAAGTCCAACGACTGTACTTCCTGTCTCCGTGTCAACTCTCTAACCGGAGTGCTGTTTTGGATAAAACGGCTCCATCACAAACATCACAAAACACATAAGATTCCCCAATATTGGTCCTTCGAGCCGGATAGCTTCACCCACGACAGCGCCATGGATGCACAGGAAACAGCAGCAGCTACGATTGGAGATCATGGAGGAAGACAGCGACAGCTTCCAACACACCTGCAAGGCTATAAGGTCAGTTTACCACAGTCTCTCTTGCCTAATCCTACCCCCCTCCAATATGACAGTGCGCGACAGCTGCGGTCACTTAGCCTGCAAACCGGGTTAGCAGCTGAGAGTGACCAGCTACACACTGCAATTGGACGCCCTCCCTCTTACTCCTTGCCAGGAGCAACAAATAAGGCAAATGTGTGGGACATGGCACCTTATGCTAGCAGCATGCCTGACTTGCAGAATATGTGTGTGGTGCCTCGACTGCCATCTCCCTCAGAGCAGAGCTGCCACAGTCACCAATCGTCAGAATACAGCCTCAGTGAGAACGGATCTAGCCCCCTCTCGTCCCATCCACCTCCAACCCACTCAAACTGGTTGGACTCACAAGCAGATAACCGCATCTTCCAGCAGCAGCCGTTATCCATCCAGCTGGGACAAGCCACCAAGCATCAGGATAAGCTGCTAACGACAACACTGCTGTGCACGACTACAGCGACATTCCAGTCTCAAGCCCTCCCAGCCTTCATGCAGAGTCAGAAGCAGGAGAGAAGCATATTGACTCAGTCTCTACCACCAACAGTCACATCTGCACGGTTGTTGGGAGTTGTTTCTAAGCCAACAGCAATTCTGGCTAGAAGCACGGCCATGTCGTCACCTATCGTCCAAGGGATGCAGGCAGCCGGTCACGTTGGCCAACAACTGCCGACAACTACAAGGTACTAGCCATACCAGCCTGTGCCTCCTCCTGTGGCAACCATGTATGGCAGCATGCAGACGGCAACACAAATCCCATATCAGGCTATGACGACGACATCCGCAGCAAATCAATATGTTCCGGCTGCACCTGTCCAACCACCATATCAACCACAGTACGCACCAGCGCTGTACCCGGCTCACCAGCTACCAGCTACACAACAGCCAGTGGCCCAACATCCAGTTGTTATGCCTCAGCAATCTTCCTACGGGCCACACAACTGGTCTGTAGCGCCCTCACCTTATACACAGTCTGCTGTCCCCCAGCATACAGCGTATCAGTCTCTGCCTGTCCTTCCGGCACAGTATGCATATCAACCGGCGCAGTACCAGCAGGGCCATCTACAACTAGTGTACCAACCGCCACAGTACCAGCAGGGCCATCTACAACCAGCGTACCAAACGCCGCAGTACCAGCCGCCGCAGTACCAGCCGCCGCAGTACCAGCAGGGCCATCTACAACCGGCGTACCAACTGCAGCCTGGCCCATCGTCTCAGCCAGCCTATCAACTAGTGCCTTCCACCCCATGTCCTTTAATGCAGCAGCCTGTACCAGCCCTGCCAGTCCAGTATTCCGTTCAACCACAGCAGTCACTGTACGGGTCAAGTGCTCCCCTGCCTCCGAGACAGCCAGTCCCAGTACCTAAACTGCCTAAATTGGTGCGTGACAGCGAAAGAGAATTTACTGACCTAAAGATGGCGCTGGACCACTTACTCAGTGACCACACTGAACTGTCTGAGCATTACAAGTACCGTGTTCTCATGGAACAAATAGTTCTGGATGAGGCCCAGCTAATAGCCCAGTCCTGCAGGCATTACGCCCAGCCTTACACGGCCGCCATGCAGGCCTTACAGCGGCAATATGGACAGCCACACCAGCTCGTACAAAGCGAGATCGCAACTATACTGAACTCTCCTGACCTCAAAGCTGGAGATACCAATATTCGCGCTAAGCGTTGACCTATTAGTAGGTATGTTGACGTCGCTGGAGGGACCCAACGGGATGGAAGTGATGTCGACTGGCCATGTCGATGGGCTCCTTAGCAAGCTCCCTAAGCAAGCTCCCTAAGCATTCAAGGGACGGCTTCGTGGAGCATCTACAGGTTCAAGGTCGCCTTAACAAAAACAGCTTAAACTCGTACAACCTCCGCGACCTCTCCAACTGGCTAAGGGTGAAGGCCGAAGCTCAACGACTGTCCGAAGGGATGGCACAGCGCCATCGGACTGCTAAGCCAAGTCCACGTGTCTACCTCATCATGCCAAAGAATCGTGCTGTGCTCTCCAACTCCAAGCAAGGAGGGAAGGTCTACCTCAAGGTGGTGCCAGTCATCATCAGCCATGGGGACAAGTCTCTTGACACCTACGCGATCCTGGACGATGGAGCTGAACGAACGATGATACTGCCAGCTGCAGTTCAACACCTGGGACTCAAAGGTGAAGCTGAGTCTCTCTTTCTGCAGACCATCCGCCAAGATGTGGCCAGTCTCACTGGTGAGTCTGTTGACTTCCATGTGGCTTCTCTGACACAGCCTCCTAAGCAGCATCTCATTACGGGTGCCTTTACAGCGGGTCAGATAGCCTTATCAGAGCAGTCCTACCCTGTGACAGCACTCCAGAAGCGTTATCGCCACCTGAAGGGGCTTCCGCTGAAGAACTTTAGTAAGGTTCAGCCGCTACTGCTAATTGGCTCGGATTGCACCCACCTGATCACAGCCAGGGAGCCAGTCAGGGTCGGCCCCAAAGGTGGACCCACAGCCATCAATACAGCACTCGGCTGGGCACTTCAGGGTCCAGATGGGCTAACATCTCAGTCGACTTCATGCTACTTCACATCTGTCAAGCCAGCAGCAGATGACCTCTACCAACATGTTGAACGTCTCTGGCAGCTTGATGTACTCCCGTTCAAGAGTGAAAGGCTAGTAGTACGGTCCCGATTGGACCAGGAAGCTGTGAGTATCCTGGAAGCCCGCACTGAGAGGGTGAAGGTGGGCGACACACTAAGGTATGCTACACCTCTTTCCCGCGTCAGGGACGCTCCACCCTTAATGGCCACTCCTGAAACAATTATGCCAATGCTTCGCAGCACCGAGCGCAGACTCATTAAAGATCCAGCTAAGGCCAAAGTTCACAAAGCAGAGATCCAAAAGCTAATCGATGGAGGGTGTGTGACCAAGCTTTCTACCGAAGAAGTGGATGAGTCCCACGAATCCTGGTTCATTCCCCATCACCTCGTCCATCACAATGGCAAGGATCGTCTAGTCTTCGACTGTTCCTTTACTTACCGTGTTCTCTCACTTAATGAGCAACTCCTTCCTGGTCCAACACTTGGACCATCCCTTCTCGGCGTACTCCTGCGATTCCGGCAGTATGCTGTCGCCATCAGTGGGGACATACGAGCAATGTTCCATCAGGTTCGTCTCCTGCCTGAGGACCGGCCACTGCTGAGGTTTGTCTGGAGAAACCTGCAAAGGGAGGAGAAACCTGACGTGTACCAATGGCAGGTCTTGCCATTCGGCACAACAAGCAGCCCCTGCTGCGCAACGTTTGTGCTGCAAAAGCATGTCAAAGACCACGCAGAGGGAAATGAGGACGTGCTGCAGTCAGTGGAGCAGTCGTTCTACGTGGACAATTGTCTTCAGAGCCTTTCAACACCTGAGTCTGCCAAGCTCCTTGTGGACAAGATGCGTCAATGTCTTGCCTCAGGGGGTTTTGAGATACGGCAGTGGGCAAGCAATATCACTGCTGTTGTCTCCCATCTACCATCCACTGCCAGGTCAGAGAGTACAGAGCTATGGCTAGCAGAGAAGAGCACTGACCCTCAAGAGCCAGCTCTGGGCTTGCTGTGGCACTGTCCGACTGATCGACTTGGTTACCGGTCAAGGCCGATGGAGAGCGTGACTCCCACTATGCGCCACATATATAAGGTGCTTGCCCGGCAATATGACCCTCTCGGAGTCATTATTCCTTACACTACGAGGGCCAAAGTGCTTGTTCAGAAGTTGTGGGCGAAGAAGAGGAGCTGGGACGACACAAACCTTCCTCTTGACATTGTTCAGGCTTGGTCCAGCTGGGAGAGGGAACTCCCCAGGCTGGCAGACATCACCCTGCCATGAACCTACATGCCACTGGAGGCTGCAACTGAAGCCACCGACTACAATCTGCACGTCTTCTGTGACGCCTCCGAACAGGCATACGGTTCTGTAGCTTACCTCGCAACAAAGTCCATGTGTCATTTGTCATGGCAAGGTCTAGGGTAGCCCCGAAGCGCCAGCAGTCGATGCCAAGGTTGGAACTCTGTGCAGCGTTGACAGGAGCTCAGCTATCCTCTCTCCTCCATCGAGAGCTCACCTTAAACATCACCCAGACCTATCTCTGGACTGATTCCACCACAGTCCTGACTTGGCTGACGTCAGAGTCATGTAGGTTCAAAGTCTTCGTGGGAACCAGGGTATCTGAGATCCAGGAATTGACAGCCGAGCACACCTGGCGGTATGTTGACACAGCCAATAATCCAGCCGATGACCTCACCCGTGGCAAGACAGTAGCTGAGCTGGCGGCACCAAATCGGTGGATTCAAGGTCCAACATTCCTACGTGGCCCGTCTGACCAATGGCCGTCGCTTCCTGCCCCCACAGAGCCCGAAGATACTGACGAGCACAAACGAGCTACCTTCTGCGGCCTAACGCGAACCAGTTCAGTACCTCCAACACCAGATGTCACACAGTTTAACACATGGACAGACTTGGTCGAGGCAACCAAGCAGTTCCTTCACGGGGCGGCAACTGACCCTTCCTTGCCTCAGTCTGACCTGCGTGACGCTGAAAGCCTCCTGTTGCAGCGCAGCCAAGCAGAATGCTTCCAAGAGGAGATTGAGTGTCTCAAGGCTGGCAAACCAGTAAAACCTGGCAGTAAGCTCAGTATGCTTTCACCGGAGATTGATCCTGCAATGGGTCTGATCCGCGTCAGTGGAAGATTTCGCCGCATGGAGACTTCCTGTGCTATGGAAATTCACCCCATCGTTCTCGATCCCAGCCATGCAGTTACAAAACTCCTCATTAAGGACATGGACGAGCGCTTGCTCCATCCAGGGCCCGACAGGGTCTTTGCTGAGACTAGGCGCCAGTACTGGGTCCTGCGTGGGAGACAGGCCGTCAAGCATCATCAGAGGACTTGCATTGGATGCAGGAAGTGGAAAGGGAAGCCAGTGATACCGATTATGGCCGACTTGCCTTCTGCCCGTCTGCGGCTCCTTAAGCCTCCATTCTTCTCTACTGGGGTCGACTGTTTTGGGCCATATACTGTCAAGGTAGGGCGGCGCGGTGAAAAACGGTGGGGAGTCATCTTTAAATCTCTCACCACTCGCTGTGTCCACCTAGATCTGCTTAATAGCATCGATGCAGACGCTTTCCTCTTGGCCTTGAGGCGATTCATCGCTCGGCGAGGCACCCCCTTCGAGATTCTCTCAGATCAGGGGACAAACTTCCGGGGAGCAGCTAGGGAGCTTGAGGAGGCGTTTGCTGGAATGATGCCCCAACTGCAAGAGGAACTTGCCAGGAAACAGATCAAGTTTCGCTTTAACCCTCCAGCATCTCCCCACTTTGGTGGTGCCTGGGAGCGTGAGATACAATCAGTCAAGAAGGCTCTACAAGTGGTGATCGGCACTCAGTCTCTCCAGGGAGAACTCCTCCTCACCTTGTTAGTTGAGGTGGAAGGTATCTTAAATGCCAAACCCTTAGGCTATGTGTCATCAGACCTCGCAGATCCAGATCCTGTGACGCCAAGCATGTTGCTGATGGGGCGGCGGGATGCCTCCCTTCAACAAGTATCATACGCTACAGACACCCTCAGCAAGAGGCGGTGGCGTCATTGTCAAATGATGGTTGACCACTTCTGGGTGCAGTTCATCAGAAGCTACTTGCCATCCCTTCAAGTTCGCCAGAAGTGTCGGCAGCACACTGATGGTCTTCTCCAAGGTACTGTCGTGATGATAGTTGATCCTCAGCTTCCACGTGCCCACTGGCCAGTGGGGAGGGTCGTCAAGCTGAATGCCAGTGCTGATGGATGCATCCGGTCGGCTGAGGTTCAAGTCGGGGACAAGACGTACCTGCGACCCGTGGCACGCCTTGTGTAGCTACCAGCTCTACCGGACGACGATGCTGATCCAGGGACTTCTGCTGCACCTTAGGGAATTTATTCTGTTTTACATAATAGCTATGCTATTCTGGGGACGGCTGTTGTAAATTCCCCTTGTTTTCCTTGATCTGCGTTATATCGTTTGTGTTTTAGTCAGGCACATTTAGGGACAGCTAACGTAGTGCAGCTACGGGTCCTCAAGCTGGTTACACATGTGCGTTCATGACAGGACATTATTGCGGTCGCATCGTCACATGCATAATTACCATCGTCACAGAGAGAATGCGTTCATGAAGAATGTGAGCATATATGCAGATCTTTAGTGTTGGTAATGTTATAAGATTGTATGCATAGTGTCCTGCTGAGTCAGTGTGTTAATGAGTCTATTGATGTCCCGTTTTCAGCTGCTATGTTGTTCAGGAATTGAGCTTATGCTAGCTAGTTAGCTAAGTTAAAGTGGACCCATCATGCTATATTTAAATGATATATTGTAGGGCCATACCTATATAAGGTATATTTATACGTTTCTGTTTTCAAAATACCAAACAGATCATGCATTTTAGCCATGCCTCATTTCGCTCTATGTGCTGTTTGCTGTCTATGGGTCTGATTCTGCTGACCACGCCCCCCTGCAGGAGAGGGGAGACATGCTCTGATCAGCTGCTGGGCTGTCAGAAGAGGGGGAGAAAAAGAGATCTCCGTCCTCCGTGTTTTATTATATAGAGTCGTTATTCATTTGTTTTAAAGCTTAATAAATAACAAAGAAGACCTTTGACCGGCACTTTTCTAATTTTGTCCGGAAGATTTAAACTTTAACGGACATCTTGACCAGCGAAACAAACTGAAACTGAAACTCTGCCGCACGGTCCCCTCGTTCCTTGGAAGAGGCGGAGAGGTGGGTGTTTGTCATCTGCTGGTGGACTAACCGGAGAGAAATACAGTGCTTGCCTCGACGGGGAGGGATTGCATTGCAGCGGGAGCAAACGCTTGCCACGGGGAGGGAGAAAAAAAGCCACAGCGGAGAATAAACCGAAAGGTAACCATGGTAACTATGGGCGGGAAGTCTTCTTCACTGCTTTTGTGGCAGACTACAGCGCCACTTACAGGCCTGGCATATGTACTACAGCGTCTCCAGCGCTTTCGAACGGCAATGGCCGTGGCTGTCTCCTCCTGATTGGTGGAGTTGGCTCAATAGCCGTAGCGCCACCGTCCTGACGTCAGGACAATGTTCAAATCTGGATCAGTTTTTATCAGATCCGTTGCAGCCCCTTTTTTTAGAGATTTGGGTATGGAGGAAAATAGAGAGGGTTGTGTTTTCTGACACTTGGTGAGTTCCCTGGAACACCGGGGACACATATTCATGTATAAAAGACGTACAAAAGTGCATTTTGCATGATAGGTCCCCTTTAAGCTATTCAGTGATAGAGTGTGGATGAGATGCTAACTTAGCTTTTATTAGCCATGTGTGTGTTTGCAACGTGTCTAATGTGTTTTAGCAACAATTAGTATTGCTGTTGCTTATTATTAATAACCATAGTCTGGTTAGTTATTGTAATTTGAACCTTATTTCTATTTCTGTGTATTTTGCAGAAACCATTCATTCATTCTCTACTCTACGTTATCATTATCATCATACTCATCAACCCATTCAACATCCTGTATGTGATTCCACATCAAGCATGATGTATTCTGTGTTGATGATCAGAACCAAGCTAATATAAAGTCCAACGACTGTACTTCCTGTCTCCGTGTCAACTCTCTAACCGGAGTGCTGTTTTGGATGAAGCGGCTCCAGCACAAACATAACAAAACACATAAGATTCCCCAATAGCACCACTCTATAGCTCCTGAACAGTAATGATGAGTCAAATGCACAGGGCACATTTCCCGATTATTCAACAACCTAAAATACATAATGAAGTTGTGTCGGGGCCTTCCAAAGGAAAGATGTGACCAAACAAACCGGGAATCAAGAAGAAATCACGTAGCCACATTGTTATTTTAACCAAGTTGTGTGTCCTCCTCAAAACCAGTCATAAATCTTGTAGGGCGATTTGTGCTGCATATGTGGTTGGCTGCTGTAAATTAAATGTATGGCTGTTGTGAAACCATGCTAATGTATGACATATTAATAATATCCGCAGAGCTTCTCTTATTCCGCTGCAGCGCATATCTCCTCAGGCTCAGTGTCTGAACCCTGTTTTACATGAGGTCTGCCGAAAGGCTGAATAACGTTTTAAAGACCTCTGTGTCACACACATAGATTATAAAACACCACACACACATCTGTGACTTCACTAGCAGCTTAATTAGGTAATTCAACTTTCTTGTGGAAAATCCATATTAGGCACAGTTCATTTAAACAACATTCTAAATTAGGATTATACTTATCCAACCAAATTGGATACACTCTTTATCTACGGCTCCATGACAATGCTACATTGTGAACAACAGGTCAATGTTTGTTGTTAGCATCTCTGCAAAATAACAGAGCTAACAGCTAAAAGAAATTCCATAGAGAGGTGCAGTGATGACGTTTTTTTGTAGGCCGACCCAGGGGTTAGAATCACAAGAGCTCCCTGACAAAAAGCAATTGGATTTTGGAATATTACACATTACACGTTTTGTTCAGCAGGATAATCTCCACATAATAACACTTTAGGATTTTTGAAGCATAAATACAATTGGCAGAAGTTAAAATCTAACGTTAAGCTATAAACACGGTCGTCCGCATCCCCACGCTAAGCTAAAGGCGACTAAAGTTCAATAGTCTCATTAGCCACTTGTTAGCAACCGCTGTTTTTTTGACACATTAAGCTTCAACATTCACCAGTGGGGTATTTACTGATGTATTTATGTTGTAGAACAGAACATGAAAATCTCTTCAGCTTGTGTTAACCACAGACCTTATTTCAGGTATTTATGTGATTCTACTTTATTCAATTAAATAAATGTTTCACAGTAACCATGGAAACTGCTAGTGAGAGACACGGCAGGCAAAAGAGGATGTACTTACAGTAAGTGCAGCAGATGGGAAACAACAAACCTTTGGCTTGCAGGCTCAATGGGCAGGTTGAACCCCCCCCCCCACACACACACATACACACACATACTATCAGCCACCTCTGCCAGGGCATGGGGCTGGACAGGTTGTTTGCCATTTAGTGCACGTGCAGTGCAGACTGCAAAGTGACTGCCTGTTCTGTCCGTCTCTCTCTGAGTCCAGTCTGTGTTTACTGCACTACATTTCACAGAAGTAATCTCTAACTCTTTCTCTCCCTCTCCTACAGCCAACTGATGATGGATCTATTCCGCAGAGGAGAGCTGGGGCTGCTGGGAGGAGGAGAGGGTCTGAGGGATGACGTGGGCATTCCCGGCATCAGCTGGTCAGCCAATCGGATGCCAGAGGACATGTACCCGGCGTCAGGATTGGCCCTGGCTGCCGCCTATCATGATATCAAACCCGGCTTGGCCAGCTGGAGAGGGAGAACAGCAGCATCAAGAGGAAGCTCAAACACTACGAGGTCAAGGTGTAGAGCAGCACACACACACACACACACACACACACACAACCACACACACACACACAACACACACACACCACACACACACACACACACACACACACACACACACACACACACACACACACACCCACACACACACACACACACACACACACACACACACACACACAACACACACACACACACACACACCACAACACACACCACACACACACACCACACACACCACACAACACACACACACACACACACACCACACATCAACACAACACACACACACACACACACACACACACACACACACACACACACACTTTACATTTAAGACATTAATAATAAGTCAATGCATTCTTCTTCTCAGTTTCCTATAATCAGTGAGTTTGGGGAGGAGAGGTTACTGTGCTGTTCCTGTGATCCCCTCATCAACGACACCAGTGTGATCCAATCAGAGACCACCAACCTGCAGCAGAGGATCAACTCTCTCACTCAGGAGGTACTGGGAACATCAAGTATTTGTGATGGAGAAGTAACCAGATACAGAGCTGATAGTTTAGACACAACTGTGGAAGGGTGTGCATGTAAGGCAGGTCACAGAAGAACCTGGAAAGGGTTATTTAAAGTTAAATACCTGTTTACTAATCACAATTGGGGAAATAATTGTACTGCTAAGCTTTACATCCCCCAAGTATTTCTGACGGACCTGAAGGTTTGCTTAAAATGGTAGGAAGTAAAACAAATCCTTGGCCCTGGCCCAGTTCTGCTGCGACTGGTGTGATTCCATCGCAAGATAGTTGTTAGTTTAGGGGCCATTGTGGCTCAGTGGAATAGTTATCCACCAATTGGAAGGTCGATGGTGCAGTCAACATACCCAAGTGTTCATGGGAAAGATACTTCACAACAAATTGCATTAATGGCATCGTCAACAAAGGATGAATGTGTCTCTCTGTAGTAGGGATGTTAAGATTCACCGATTCGCATCGGTGCACCGGCATAAACGTTCAAGATGCGAGTGCACCGGTTGAAAGAGTGCACATCGGCTACAGTTTGGGTTGAACTCGCGATGCATCGATTGTAGCGTCTTTGCATCGGTAAAAAACCGATTCATTCATATAATATCCTCTCATCCTGTCAGCACTCAGCAGAGACGATCTTTGATCTTTGCTTCGCACTACGGAGGCCGAGAGTCTCAGTTATCAACACACATGGAAATCGAGGAGAAAGAGAAACACAGCGCACCGAAAAATACCTACAAATCAAACGTTTGGCAACACTTCGGATTTTTCAAGAAAGACGGTCAACTTGAAGAATCGCTCGCAAATTGTAAACGATGCCGTGCCGCTTTAAAGTAGTACTAGGAACTTAGCGACGCACATAAAGAGGCGACATGGGGTCTGCAGCTGAAAAGAAAAACCTGAAAGTAAGACATATGAGTTAAATCACTCAGTGAGGTGTTATGTCAGAGAGAGTGGTGTTTACTTTACAACAGCCTGTGACTGCCAATAATAGTTTAAATGTCTTCCTTACAATTGTAAGCAGTTATGAAATACCTGTTTGTGAAAGGTTATTTGTATTCTTTATTGTTCATATAGAAACCACACCACTGCTTTCTGCTCACTGGTGAGTTAGCATATGAATGAGTGTTAAGCACATCAGGCTGGCAGTTGTATGGGCATTGCACTATGGTAGTTGTTATTTGCACATTGTTAATCATGGGCAATGCATCCTTAAATTGTTTAACTGTGAGGTGTTATACAATTGTACTTTACTCTGGAGAGTTTTTTAAGGTAAAAAAGGTAACAAAGAAACAGCATGATGGGATGCGCAGTACTAGTAGAGAGAACCAAATATGTAAAGCACTTTTTTGTTAATCTATGATTTGCTGCATATAAGGAATAAAACAAAAATCCTCTGTCGTACCATATTGAAGTATCATTATTTTGCATCGTGTTGAATCGCATCGTATCGCCCCGTATCGCATAATGTTGAATCAAATCGTATCGAACTGTATCGCAACAGGGGTGAATCGTATCGTATCGCATCGCCTAGTGTTTCAAATGTATCGTTAACGTATCGTATCGTTGGCAACGTATCGAGATGCGCATCGCATCGGCCTTAGTGATGGAGATGCACATCCCTACTCTGTAGGCCTCTGAATGAATGTGTGTGAAAGAGTAAATGCTGAATGTAAAAGCATTTAGGAGATGACAAAGACCAGAAACTGATATATTTAAACATTTACCATTTTCATGTGAGGTATTCGATTGTAATGGTCTCTGGGGCTTTTATGACTGTTTCAGTCAACTTTAATGTACACTGTAACACATATTCCCGTTGAATTACATAAACTACTGGCAGCTATGTTTGCCAGCATTAATCTGTTTTTCTACAGTGAACCTACTGTAATCTGCAACAGTTCATTACTGTAAAACATATTACAGGAACGTATCGAGTAAAAGCTTTACAGTATAATTCTCTCAGCTGTTTGGTTACCGTTATACTGTTTTTTTAGTGTTCCTACTGAAATCCCTACATTTGATTAATGTTAAAGGCAAGGCAAGTTTATTTATATAGCACCTTTCAACACAAGGCAATTCAAGGTGCTTTACAAAAATGAAAGACATTCAGAAAAAGGCATTTAAAAACAGTCATTAAAAAGCAAAGATACAAAATAAACATTAAAAGACAAAAAAAGACATGAATAAAAAGTTACAGTGCAGTTTAAGATATGAATAGTTCACACAGAAGTTCCACTTTACTGATGCCTTTCTTTAACCTGTTCCACTCTGAGCCTGTTTTTCAGGTCTCAGGCTCGAAAATGACATTCCCAGAACAAATGACCATATCTTCCCTTCTAAAAGGGTTAAATTAATAATCTTTTCTCAAAGTAATGATAAACCTGTGAGTTGGATGTAGAAGTGTCAGAATCAATATAAATGTTTTTTATTTTAAAGAAAATTCAGATTTTACATAGTAAAAAACTGTAAATTATAGTGTCCGTCCAAAAATTATTTTTTACAGATAGTGAAAACTACCCTTGGATGATGGGTTAGTAGACTAAAAGCTTTAGGAATCCAAAGTACAACATATAATAAGTACCCTGTATCAAGATTGATGCAAAACAAGTGAAATTTGACCTTTTTAGAGAGATTTAGCCAAAAACTGGGCCATCTGGGGTCATTTGGGTGGATTTGACCTATCTCTGGCCCCCCTTGCTCGATCTGGTTGGTTGACATACCCTTGTGACCGTTAGAGCCAATAGAATCGAAGGAGGAGACTCACATAGACACACATTGTAAAGAAAAAATGTTGCCGCTTCGCGTGTGGAAAGCGAAACTAAACTGGAGGAATGTCTCCTTCTGGAGTTTGGAAACTAAAACGCAGTTGTATTGCTTATGGATTATCAGAAATAATTTCAAAGAAGGCACAGACACATAGGATGAACCTATGGATTAACTGCAGCATCGTTTTTTTATCGTTTTAATGCCATTGAAGACCACTTTTGACCAAGGTAAGCCATATTTACATGTTTAGCTTCTTGGCTCCACATGTGATGATGTACGCTTTCGTTGATAGCGTCGCGAATGTTTATCACTGAGTGTTGAGGTGGGCACCGTTAGATTCAGTGTCTCCAGGACACCAAAAAATAGTGTTTGGTTGTGCATCTAGGATAAGTAATAAGGGAGTTCTGAGTGAGTTTATGTGCCTTTGTCGGTCCCGTTTTTTCGATCGAGGCTAATTCAGAGGCTGAGTGCTAGTATTGTGGGTTTTTTTTGAATTTTTTTTTTTAAAAAGATCAGTTAGCTGAGTTTCTTCCCGTTACATGGATATAACACATTCATAGTTTTATTCAATATTAAGATTCCTTAGACGTTGTTTCCTGCAAATGACGCGTTTATCCGCCCGGTACCGGGGGGAAGGCGTGAAACAGGTTAAAGGTGGGGTAGGTAATTTTGGAGAAACCAGCTCGAGATCGCTAGAATTTGAAAATACACAGCCGGAGAAAATCTGCCACTTCCTTACAGAGCCCCTCCTCCAACACACACGAACGCGCACATGACCAATGAGGGGACAAGATAAGTTTGTGCACAGATGGAAGGCTGACAGGCAGGTAGGCCATCCAGTTATTTTAGCCGGGCCGGCTAAAATGATTGGTCGTGCTTTTTACAGTACTACGGCTTCCACAGATGACATTTTTTTATGGATTTTTTGTCAAAGCACTTAAGATATTCATTGCTATCGGGATGTTAAGAGCATTCCATGGAATATAACAAAAAGTGTATCTCGAGCCGGTTTCTCAAACTTACCTACCCCACCTTTAAGGTTTCTCCGAACATGAGCTGTGTACGCTTGTATGGCACATACGTCCCGAGCAGCATACACAGAGAAAACCAGCCAGGACAAAGTCCCCAGACACTGATTCCCTGGGGTTACTAGCCCCAAATGTTCATTAACCAAAAATGAAACACAACCGCTCAGTTTCAATTAAAAGCAGCGGCAAAAAGATAAGTCTTCAGCCTGGATTTAAAAGTAGTAAGAGTTGCAGCGGACCTGCAGGTTTCTGGGAGTTTGTTCCAGATATTTGGAGCATAATAACTGAACGCTGCTTCTCCATGTTTAGTTCTGACTCTGGGGACAGAAAGCTGACCAGTCCCTGAAGACCTGAGAGTTCTGGATGGTTCATAATTTAGCAGTAGATCAGAAATGTATTTTGGGCCTAAACCATTCAATGCTTTATAAACCAGCAGCAGTATTTTGAAATCTATTCTTTGACACACAGGAAGCCAGTGTAAAGACTTCAGAACAGGAGTGATGTGATCCACTTTCTTAGTGTTAGTGAGGACTCGAGCAGCAGCGTTCTGAATCAGCTGCAGCTTTCTAATAGATTTTTTAGTGAGACCTGTAAAGACACCATTGCAGTAGTCCAGTCTACTGAAGATAAAAGCATGGACAAGTCTTTCCAAATCCTGCTGTGACATTAGTCTTTTAATCCTACTGTAGATATGTTCTTTAGGTGATAGTAGGCTGATTTAGTAATTATTTTAATGTGACTGTTGAAACTCAGGTCAGAGTCCATGACTACACCTAGATTTCTGGCTTTATCTGTTGTTTTGAACATTGCAGACTGAAGCTCAGCGCTAACTTTTATACATTCTGCATTGGCTCCAAAAACCATTACCTCAGTTTTATCTTTGTTTAATTGGAGAAAGTTCTGACTCATCCAGTCATTGATTTGTTCAATGCTCTTACTCAGTGTTTGAATTGGAGCATAGTCTCCTGGTGAAGTGGTTATGTAAATTTGGGTGTCATCCGCATAGCTATGGTAACTTATTTTGTTGTTTTTCATTATCTGAGCCAGTGGTAGCATGTAGATGTTAAAGAGAAGAGGCCCCAAGATGGAGCCTTGAGGAACCCCACATGTCATATTTGTCAACTCAGATGTGTATTTACCTATAGAAACAAAGCTGTTTCTGTCCTTTAAGTAGGATTCAAACCAATTTAGAACTGTTTCCGAAAGTCCCACCCAGTTTTCCAGTCGGTCTAGTAATATGTTGTGGTCAACAGTGTCAAAAGCAGCGCTCAGATCTAATAATACTAACACTGAAGTTCTGCCACTGTCTGTGTTTAAGTGGATGTCATTGAAGACCTTTACAAGAGCAGTCTCAGTGCTGTGGTTTGGATGAAATCCTGACTGGAACACATCCAAACAGTTATTTAAATGCAAGAAATTACTCAACTGTTGACAAACAACTTTTTCAATGATTTTACCTAGAAATGGGAGGTTTGATATGGGCCTGTAATTGTTCATTACTGAAGCATCGAGATTATTCTTTTTTAATAGCGGTTTAATTACTGCAGTTTTCAGGGCCTGTGGAAAAACACCTGAGTGGAGAGACTTGTTTACTATATGAAGTAGATCTGAGGCCATGCAAGGAAAAACATTTTTGAAAAACCCTGTTGGAATAATATCAAGGCAGCAGGAGGAGGATTTCAGAAGTTGAATAATGTCCTCCAGGTTTTTATTATTAACCTGATGGAATTGTGTCATGGTGTTTGAATTGATTTTAAGTGGACACAGAGACAAAACATTTGCTGTACCTGATACAGAGGCACTGACTGATTGTCTGATTTTCTGAATTTTGTCAGTGAAGAAGGAAAGCAAAGTCATTGCAGGTAGAAATTCAGAGGCTACTGACACTGGGGGGTATGTTAGTCTGTCGACGGTAGCAAACAAGGCACGTGCGTTGTTTTTGTTTTTGGTAATGATGTCAGAGAAGAAAGACTGTCGGGCAATTTTCAATTCCAAATTATAAAAGCCAACTCTCTCTTTATAGATTTCAAAGTGAACCTGGAGATTTGTTTTTCGCCACCTGCGTTCAGCTTTTCGACACTCTCTTTTTTATGTTCTCACGTTCATGGCCTTTCTCCATGGAGATATTTTCTTGCCAGTCACTTTCTTTACCTTAGTTGGAGCAATGGCATCTATAACATTTTACATTTTTGAATTAAAATGATCTACTAGCTCATTTACTGAGATGTTAGCAGGGGCAAGTGTGGAAGAAAGATTCTGAGTAAACATTTCCCTAGTATTTTCAGTTAAATATCGCTTTGTGGTTACCTCTTTTTGAACATTTTTGTGAACAGAAATAGAGCTCTCAAAGAAAACACAGGAATGATCAGAGAGTGCAACATCAGTCACCACAACCTTAGAGATATTCAGACCCTTTGAGATAATTAAGTCCAGAGTGTGCCTCTTATTGTGCGTGGGCTCCGTCACATGCTGAGTCAGTCCATATTTATCAAGAACACAAAACAGTTCTTTAGCCCCTCTGTCCTGGGGGTTGTCAACATGGATGTTAAAATCACCAACAATGACTAGACGGTCAAAGTCAATACACACTATAGACAGCAGTTCAGTAAAGTCATCAAAAAAGCTTGCACAGTATTTGGGTGGCCTATAGATATTTAGGAACAGAGCTCGAGAGGAGCATTTCAGCTGAAGGGCCACATATTCAAAAGAAGCAAAGTTCACATAAGATGTCTTCCTGCATTGAAGGGAATCATTGAACAAAATAGCAACTCCACCTCCTTTCTTACCATATCCTTGGGAAAACAGAGTACTTTGGTGTTGTTCTTACTACACAGACTTTGTACATCTCTTACAGCAGAGTCACCCACAATCAGAGTTTCAGGCCCAGTCGTTAGCTTTCCCTCTAGCCTTTTACTTTTGGAGTAGCTATTGGTCCTTACCCTGCTGTTTGAAGAGGACAGGTTATCCAGGTCATCAGAAAGAGATCTCCGGTTCTGTGTCAGTGGAGCGTATCTGTTCTGGATTGGCACACTCGGTGGTTTAGGAGGATTGTTTGTAGTTCTCCCTTTAGCAGCTGTCCACGGCTGTTTCCTATTATGAAGAGGGGTTGAAGAGGCGCTCTTCCTGGGTGATAACAATGCAGGCCAGCCGGTCGCATCACAGATTTCAGAGCGCTGGGCTCTGCCTGTTATTCGTTCTCCCAAATCCCACGGAAATGATTTACTCTTAAGCCTTGCACCCAGACATTTCCAGGGAGGACTACCACTTGTAGATTTATTACCCGGTTCACAGCCCTCCTGTTCCTTGGAATCCTTGTAGCTGCTAACTAGCTGTGAGTTAGCATGCCTTTGTCCATTCTTTTGCAACACTGGTAAAGTGGTGTCATTCCAACCTGGTCCATTCACTTCCACGTTAACTTCCAACCGTTGCATTTTCATTTCCAGCACGGCTATCTTCTGTAGAAGTTTGTGGAAGTCATCTGTAGAGAACGGAGGCATTTTGCAGCCAACTAGCTTAAGCTAAATAGCATGCAGTACCAGGCTTTAGCTGTTGCTAGGCCACGCTACTGTAAGACTGAGGTCGTCGTAAAAATATTGAAATATGGCTGAAACCCTCCGTCTATTTACGAAGAATAACTGTCCCAGTGATAAGTTAATGTTCAGGAGCCGCTGCTCGAAGTTTTCAGAAAAGAAAAATAGAAAATCAGCATAAAAAAGTAAGCAGAGGCAAGAGCAAGCAGAAAAGCGTCTGCACTGTAAGAGGGAGGGAGTTTAAGTTAAAGGGGACCTATCATGCAAAATGCAATAAATGCCCACACTGGGTTATATTTGAACTCTCTGCCTCTGCCTCCTTGCTTGGTCGGGCCGCTCAACGGTCAGCCTCACAATTGAACCTCGCGCTGGGTCCTTACACTTCGTGAGCGCGCCATGAGCGTGCCGTACCAGGAAGGGATTTCTCCCCACTGTTGATTCTTGTTGATGGCTCTGTGGTAAACCTTTTGGAAGGAATAGAACACTTTATTTAGTCTTCTTTTATTGTACACACTACTCGTGTGCTGCTGTGCTGTGCTGTTGATCATTTACCACGGAGATATTCGCGGAGAGACCGCAGCGCCTCCACGCTCGGGCCGGGGCCTGCTTTCGCCTTTCTGGTGTTTCTGTGCTCAGGAGGTTTTACCCCGAAGACATTGCGGAGAGACCGGAGAGCCGCCACGCCGGGCTGCTGTGCAGTGGAGTTTTCTACCCCTGAGACATCGCTGTGAGATATCGCGGTGAGACCTGGAGCGCCTCCACGCCGGATATATCTGGCTTTGGGATCTGAAGGATCTCCGGGCCTCCCACCTCCAGTGCCCCGGGCTCGGTGAGTGACGCCGCTTCACTTCATAACGGGAAGGGAACATCGTGGATGCTGTGCTGGCCTGGGGAAATGGCCACTATCGTGGCTCTGCTGTGCCTTTTGGCTGTCTTGGACGGTGAGAAGATTTCTAGTCATCCTGAGAAGTCTACTGGATTCAGGTCTGTTCTGCCGTCCGCGGTGAGCATCCCCTGCAAAGGATCGGGAGTGCTACACAAACAATTACCGGTTACCTTGTCACAGGCAATCAGTTCGACAAAATATGTTTGTCTTTTTTGTTTGCCTGCGATGATGGTTCTTCAGGACTGCTTCTTAAGCTCTAATCACACTCTCGCAGACTTTTCCGGTGATTCTAAAGTAGATGACAATGTATGTGTGTCGTTTAAGAGGAAAAGATGCCTGTTTTTTGTTGTTGTTATTACTGTCAGGAAATGTACAACCTAACCCTGGTCCGCCCAGTAGTAGTAGTCAGATCGCTACTCCTGCTGATTTTAAAGCTAGGTCTGGGTTGGGTTTCATCCACTTGAATGTGCGCAGTCTGTTAGGTAAACTAGATTTTGTCCGCATTTGGGAAAGCTCGACTGACGCTGACGTCATTGTTTTATCAGAAACATGGCTAAATAAAACTATTTTGGCCTCTGACATATCCTTAAATGGTTATAATGTGTATCGTGCCGACCGGCCTAATAGTGTAACCACATTAGTTTCCAAATCTATCAGTAAGCAATTCGAATTTTTAGCCTTAAATATAGAAGTGGCAAAGGGTCAACAGGTCATGGTGGTGGGCTGTTACAGACCCCCCTCAGCTGTCAAGGACTCCTTGTCTTCGCTAGCAAATCTTTTATCGCAACTAGACTACAAGGAAATAGTGCTACTTGGTGATTTTAACTGGGACTGGTTAGCTGCAGTATCAGAGGAGTTTAAGAACCTTTGTATCCCTCTGAATGTTACTCAGATTGTTGACAGTCCTACTCGCCCTAACATTAAGTCCCCTAATAAATCCTCCCTAATTGATCTCATTCTAACTAATGTTCCCCATAAATACTCATCTGTGGGAGTATTTGCGAATGATGTGAGTGACCACTGTGCTGTAGCAACAATTAGGGACACTAAGGTCCAAAAGGTTAAACCTTGTATTATCATGAAGAGAGACATAAAACATTTTGTGGAGCAGGGTTTTGTTCATGATCTGTTTGGGTTTGATTGGGGAAAAATCGATCTGTGTGCTGATGTAGAAACTGCATGGTCTTATTTTTATCTTGGTTTTATGGAGATCATTGATAGACATGCACCCCTACGTACATTTAGAGTGAAGGGACGTGACAATCCTTGGTTTTCTGCTGAATTATCTAGTCTCCTACATGAGAGAAACAAGGCCTGGGCAAAGGCTAGGAAATCAGGCTCAGAGGTAGAATGGCTGCGTTTTAGGCAGCTAAGAAATAGCTTCACTTCACATGTCAAAAGTGCTAAGTCGAAGTACTATTTGTCAGTTACCACAGAAAACCTAAATAATCCTAGGAAATGTTGGAAAGCCATAAAATCGATATCCACCGGTGAGATCCGAAATGAGCTACCTCCGTGCATTACCACAGCATCTGGCTCTATATCGGACAGGGCCACCATGTTAAATTGCTTTAATAAGCATTTTGTGTCCTGTGGCTCTCTGTTTGATTCTGTCACTAACTCTGTTTCTGTGAACACCTCAATCCGTGACTCTGAACAATGTGATTTGGAAAACCCCTTCAGTTTTACTCCTTTTACTGTAAATGTTGTTCATGAAGCATTATCTAAGTTAGATCCTAAGAAACCGTTTGGCCCGGACAACGTTGAACCTTTCTTTTTAAAGATAGCTGCAGATTTTATTGCTCCACCTCTCACTACTCTTTTTAACCTCTCCCTCAGCACAAATGCAAATCCAAAAGTATGGAAGTCAGCTTATGTCTTGCCTTTACTAAAAGGAGGGGAGGCAACTATTTTAAATAACTATAGGCCAATCTCTAAATTGTCAGTTCTGGCGAAGGTGCTCGAACGCCTAGTGAGTGAACAAGTAAAGGAGTTTTTATGTAAAAATGATATCCTGTCTAAACATCAGTCAGGCTTCAGAAAGCAACATAGCACCATCACTGCGACAATGAAAGTGGTGAATGACATTACGAGTATTTTAGATAATAAGCAGAATTGTGTATTTATTGACCTTTCCAAAGCGTTTGACACCGTCGATCATCGCATCTTAAAGCAGAGGCTACTCAGTATTGGCATATCCAGCCATGCAGTGGGGTGGTTTGTGAACTACCTCTCTGAAAGGTCCCAATGTGTTCACTTTGATGGGCTCACTTCTGAGTGGTTGAACATTGCTAATGGTGTTCCCCAAGGTTCTGTTTTAGGTCCACTTTTATTCTCCATATATATCAATAGTTTAGGTGAAAATGTGGATGAAGCTACTTTACATTTTTATGCGGATGATACCGTGATGTATTGTGCAGGTCCCTCCATTAAGGAGGCTGTTGTTAAATTACAGGCTGTTTTTAATATTATCCAGATGCAGCTCTCTGAGCTTAAGCTTCTTTTAAATGTTGAGAAAACTAAGGTAATGCTTTTTTCAAAAGCTAAAAAGACTCCAGAGACTGCTTAGGATATTGTTACTGTGCAAGGACAAGTACTCGAAGTGGTTGTCTGTTATAAATACCGAGGTATCTGGCTTGATGATTGTCTTACTTTTAAACTTCAGGTCATTAATCTGCTTAAAAAGCTGAGGGTTAGACTAGGTTTCTATTTTAGAAACAAGTCCTGTTTCTCGCTTGAGGCCAGGAAAAGGCTAGTCACTGTGACCTTTTTACCTGTGCTGGACTATGGTGATCTGATCTATATGAATGCACCTGCCCATTACCTGATCAAGTTAGATGTCGCCTATCACAGTGCTCTGAGATGTGTTACTAACTGTAAAGCACTTACACATCGCTGTACCCTGTATGCCAAGGCAGGTCTGCCTTCACTTACTGTACGGAGGCTCAGTCATTGGTACATGTTCATTTACAAAGCCATGTTGGGTAAACTACCAACTTATATCTGCTCTCTGATCTCTCGACGAATTGAAAGTACTTATTGCCTGAGATCTCATGATGTGGTTTTATTAAATGTGCCAAGTGCTAGGACTGTCTTAGGGAAGAAAGCTTTTAGTTGTGCAGCTCCACTAACTTGGAACAGTCTGCAAAAATGTTTAAAACTGAGCACTTTGGTTCCCCTGCATCATTTTAAAACTCGGCTGGGTGACATGCTGTTTGATACTCATGGTACCTGTCACTGTAAATAGAGTTTGTAAACTGTACCCTGTAATTTATGTTGTATGTCGTCCTTATTGTTGTTCTGTTATTTTTACATGTTACATGTGTAACCAATGCAGGTCACCCTTGAAAAAGAGATATTTTGATCTCAAGGGGCTTTCACCTGGTTAAATAAAGGCTACAAAATGCACTTTTTGATGTCTTTTATACATAAATATGTGTCCCCGCCCCGGTGTGTTGGGGAACTCACGCTGCGTCAGAAAATAAAACCCTTTCTCTTTTCCTCCATACCCAAATCTTTTAAAAATGGGGGTACAATAGAATTATAGAATTGGGAGGGATGAAACCCTCTTTAATGGTCACACATGCAGAGCACACAGCACACACAGTGAAATGTGGCCTCTGCTTTTAACCCATCCTAGTACAAGGAGTCTAGTACTAGGAGCAGTGGGCAGCTATTGTACAGCGCCCGGGGAGCAATGGGAGTGGGGGGGAAGGGGGGTGTCCGGTGCCTTGCTCAAGGGCACCACGGCAGGGCAGGAGGTGAACTGGGACCTCTCCAAGTAGAAGTCCACACTCCATATTTAGGTCTGGTCGGGGACTTGAACCAGCGACCCTACGGCTCCCAGTCCAAGCCCCTACTGACTGAGCCACTGCCGGACAACGAGCGGATACAGATTTGCTGCCGATATTACGTAATTTCGGATGGTGGACCCACAGAGAGTTGCTATCAGAAACAATGCCTGACGTGTTTTGGACGTAATCTCGTCTTTGTTTACATTAGCAAGCCTCGCTAACACTCAGAGCTAACCTGTACTGGAGAGCACATGTGTTTAAAAAGCAGGAAATAAAAAAAGGAACTCACCTTGTGATAAACCCGCAAGAGAAAAAGCATTTGAGCTCCATACTATTTCAGAAATAATCCTTGATGTGGTTTAGAACAGGATGGCGTTTTATCACAGCGGAATTTTACTTTTTCTCCGGTAGAATTCTGATCAGGCATTAGCTCCGCCTCCTCTTTTTTTTTTCTTTTAAAGCTAAGGACCCAAAATCCGCGTTTCTCTAACAGGGCTGCAAAAGAGGTTTATGAGCAGTATGAGGCATGGCTGCAATGGGTGATCTGTTTGGTATTTTAAGCAAAAAACTTCAAAGACATGTTTTGTATAGGTATGGCCCTACAATATATTTTTCCAATATAGCATAATAGGTGCACTTTAAATTATTCAAATTTAAAATGTATTTTTAAGCAAATGATACAATAAAATATATCACATTTGTAAAAGTAAACATTGTGTTAACACATTAGGCGCTTTCACACCAAGTACTTTTCCCAGGAATAGTTCCCGGAACTTAGTTCCCCGGAAATCTTTAGTTCCGGAACTATCTAGTTCACACCTGAATAAGTCCCTGAGGGAGCCGCTGACGTCACTTCTTCTTCTTCTTCTTCTTCTTCTTCTTCTTCTGCTTTGGGTTTACTGGCAGGCCGCAAACAACTTCACGGCGTATACTGCCACCCGAAGTCCCCGGCCGGAAGTCCCCGGAGTTGGGGACTGTCTTCAGTAGAAGCTGCTGAGAGTCTTCCCAGCAGCTTCTACTGAAGCCTTCCGAGTAAATCCACAGAAGCGCCGACACCTCCTCATCACTCCACCGCTCCCATGTTTTCTTTTGTGTTGCCATAAGTTATTCTCTCTCCGTTGGTGCGCTGGGCTAATGCTAATAATGCTAATGCGAGCAAATAAAATGGCGGCTTCACAAAACTTTTCAGAGTTTTACGGGGCGTGGTTTGCAATCAGAAATTGGAACCTTTTTCTCCCCAGGAAAGTCCCTGCTCTCTAGCAGGGACTAAAAAGGGGGGAAAAGGTTCGCAAAAAAAAGTTCTAGTTTCAGATCTTTTTGGTGTGAACGCAAAATCCCAGGAACTATCGGAACTATTCCTAGGAAAAGTACTCCGGTGTGAAAGCGCCTCTTGCTAGCATAAAAAGGGATTGGACAAGAGATGCCCTTACAACATTAGACTTTTATTAAATGCCTCTGTTCCCATTTCGGGGTTGATGTCAACAAGAGCAGAAAAAGCAGATGAGATATTGATGTAGTGAGTAAAAATTATTTTCACTTAATACAGAGCTGAATACTTTTTGGCTCCATATTGCATTAGCAGGCTTTCCTGCCTAGGTGGGGGAAAGTCAACATAACACATTCTAAAACAAATTGTAGTTGAAGTGGCCACACAACAAATAGCAAAATAGAGTCCAGTCTCTCATATACGTTTTGCAACAAATAATAAAATAATTGAGGACAGACAAGGCTAAATTAAAGTTTGATTACTTAAGAACTCAATGCTGTGGCTCTGAGAAGAAAATGTTAAAACAAGTAACTAGCTAGAGCAAGCTAACGTTAACTTAAAACATTTCCAAGCAGTAGACAATCATTTTGGCAAAAATCTGTCAAATCAATGTCATTTCAGATCAAAACTGTGCTAGATTGACTTTGACAAAAGTGTTATTACCTTGATAAGAGCAGGACGGATCCTGATTGTTGAGGAAGAAATGCAGCATGTGGTAAAATGACGACTTCAATGTGCTGCCAAGGTTGAGTCCAAGCTGATGATCATCCTCTTACAATCTTACTCTTCTTCTTCTTCCTCTTTCTTATACCGTGACAAAAATCAGCAATCTTCTATATTCTATGCCTTTGGAGAAATTCCTTTGTGTTGAATGTGAGCTAAATAAGATGGTAGATTACTGTATGAAATTCTCTGTATTTGTGCAGCTATTTGTTACAGTGTGAATCACAGCTGAGCTGACAATGTGTACTGAAGGACACTCTTTGTGGTCAATCCTGGTTATTATTTTTATATGAGACTATTGAAGTATATATAGTGCCTATAGCCATGTCGCTAATTTAGCTGATTCCAGCCCTTAAATAAGTAAGGACTGTGTTTGTTAACAAGATGAATGATGGACAAAACTAACTAAATACGACCACATTGGTTTTTTACTCTAATTATCTCTTATAGCAAAGTCTGAAATGTTTCTCCTTCCTGTTTCTGTGTCAGCTCCAGAAGAGTAAGGAAAGAGAGGAGAGGTTGGAGGAAGTCATCCAGGCTTATGAGAAGATTCACCTGGAGAAGAGCAACGTCCAGAGGGACCTGGACAAGATGGTAAGCACACACACACAGACACACACTGTTTGGTGGTAATACAACGTTTGTGTTAAGTGTCGAGCAGCAGTTTGTGCTTGAGTTTCACCGTAATGTGTGTGTTTGTCAGACCTCTCTGGCAGAGCAGCATGTGGAGCAGATATGCGGTCTGGAGTCGGCTCTCAGACAGAGAGAAACATCTCTGCAGAAGCTCAGCGTTCAACTCCGCAGCAAAGACGCACACAAGTCTCATCTGCAGCTGCACGCCAGCCTGGACGTTCCCCGAGGTGGGTTCTGTGTGGAGCAGCAGACAGAGATGCACTGTGCCCCGGTGGCACACTGTGTGCTTACATGTGCTATTTTGAGTGCATAAGTGCATCCCAATGTGAAGCATGGTGAAATGCTCTATGATAACCCAGATGGTGCACTCCTAACGGTCAAAGAGTGTGGATCGATGCACCCTCCTCATGCTTAACAACCACCGGCCGTGATTTCGGTTGCTTTGGTAAACACAGCACTATACAAATAAAAGTTAACATATTTTTTCTTACACCAACTATAATAGTGTCAAAAATAAGTAATAGTAAATAGTTTGGGTTTACTTAAAAGACAGATGTCAACGCTAGGAGCTCACAATCCTCAATTTGTTTCCATATAGAGTAAGTTAGCCCTAGTGGTAAGTATATAAAGAAGAATGTAAGATTTTACTGTAACACTATTAAGCTGCTTGGCTAAGGTACGTTACTTGGCCTTGAAGTAATCCTGGTTCAGGTTACAATGTCAGGTATTAAGCTAGTTAGCTAACAATTGCAGCTTACAATAAAGCCGACAATACTTACCCTCGTACTTCTGGTTGTGGAGGCAGTAATCAAAAGGAAACTGCCATCTGAATCCTTTTAAGCTTATTCCTCCATTAATATGGGGGCGGCAGTAGCTCTGGGACTTGGCTTCAGAACTGGAGGGTCGCCAGTTCAAGTCCCAGAACGGACCGAGTTTGGACTGTTGATTAGTGCTTTGAGAAGATGTATAAAAGCTGCCAACTGCTCCGAATACAAGAACGGGTTGAATTCGTATTCTTATTTGAATTTTTTTTTTCAACTTTATTTAACAATTATCCCATTACATCAGAAAAAGCTCTTAAAACATCAGGATTTAGTACATTCATTCAAAACTGAGGGCATTATTAACAGAAAACATTAAAAAAAACACAAGTTGTCACTCAGGAATTAAGGTGTTTAGAAAAATAAATTGTTGGGCTTTTTTACTTTTTCACAATTTAATTAATTAATTATATAATTTCACGTTATTAAGAAATGCATAAACACTAGGGAAATATCAATAAAATAACATTTGTGTATGAAATATCTTGTTAAAGTAATAAAAGGAATCATTCCAAATTCAGTTTTTGGTTTTACAAAATGCAAAGACACATTTTATATTATCACACGTTATGACCGGAAAGTTCTTCTAATTTTAAACTGGAAAGCATCCCAAAATATTTGAACTACATTGAAAGAAAAGAAAAGATGTTCTAATGTTTCAATAATCAAATTACAAAGAGAACGGGCTAAATGCAGAGACTTATTTTCACGTCCTCATCATTAGACCAGTGTCCTGTACTGATGTGTGTGTGGTTCTGTCAGAGGGCCGGGGGGGGCAGCTGCAGAGCTCCCGCAGCCTGGACGCTCTGTCCGACCTGAAGCTGCAGCGCCTGGAGGCCGAGCTGGAGGGGGCCCGGCACCGGGAGGAGGGGGCCTGCCACCGGGAGGGGGAGCTGAGGGCCGAGCTCAAGAGGCTGCAGAAGGAGGTCGCAAAGCTGCAGGAAGCACAGAGACAGGCCCAGGAGCCCCCCCCACACTGTGAGCACTGCGACGTAGAGTGGATAAAGAAGGCCGGGGACGAACAGTAAGTGTGACTCGGAAGCAGTGTGTATATCTGTCAGATTGTGATATGTTGTTATTCAGACTGTGTTGTTGTTGCAGGGTTAACCTAGCATTAGCCTACACAGAGCTAACGGAGGAGTTGGGTCGTGTTCGCAGTCTGGCTGTGAAACAGAGCGACCTTCTGCGGCACGTCTCACAGGAGCCTGGTAAGCACCCCAGTGGATTCTTGTGTAATTAACTTCATGGTATCATTAGATATCATGAAGAAGAGGCTATACTAATGAGAAGATATTGAGAAAGTTCAGAGAAATCGACTGGAGGCAGGCATAAGCACACAGAAACTAACCACTTGACAAAACACAGCTGGAAAGGGCAGGTCAAAACACAGGAGCAGCAGGTGATTACACACAAGTGGAAATAATCAGGGCGGGGCAAACTAAGCACAACAGGCGGGAAACTCCAAAGACAGGAAGTGAAACAGACAAAAGTAAGGTGTTTGACGAAACACACAAAAGGTTGGGGTAGGTCCCATTGGAGAAGCCAGCAAAACTAAGTTGGCTTTTTTAAACTGTCTGACCTGAGAGACCCAGCCCAGTGTTGCCAACTATTTTCCAATAAAGTAATAGGAGCTCAGTTTAAAGATAAAGGTGAAAAGGTTCAATAGGCATGTTGATGGTGAATTTTAGGCTTCTTCACGACCACAAACGTTCTTTTGTGATCATGTACGTTTAGTATTCAAACTGTTTATTACAGTCGAAGCAAAGCACATGTGGCTCAGGGGGAATATGGGGCATCTATCAATTCGAGGGCAACATGGCCAATCACAGAGACATAATCCTAATAATTAGCCTCCGCTAGGTATTTAATATTAGCTGCGATGATACAGACCTGAGCCCGAGTTACAGGGACAATCATGTATTTTCATCACCTTAATAGTGTTAGCATGTGTGAAACGTACATGCCAGGATATGACCTGATGATCAGTAATGCATATTTTGTTAAAGAATTGTATTGTTCTCATGCTTCTGATAAAGATGCTGTGCAATACGGTTTCTTTTATCCCTCATACCTTTGCTTCGAAATATTCACTGACAAGAGGCCACTGACCTGAGTGGGTGGGATGGCAGGGGTGCAGTAAGAGAGAAATGCTTTATTTTCCAATAATTCTATGTCTTGTTTTTCTCTTCAAGTCAACCGTCCTTCCCCAGCCCCTCAGCATCTCTCCCCCACCTCCCCCCAGCGCCCCTCACTCTCCCCTGACCGGCTCCACCCCACCCCCTCCCCTCCTCACTCCCCAACCGACGGCCCCGCCTCCTACTCCCATCAGCCAACCTGCAGCCGTCTACGGGCCAAGTTCCAGGGCCGACGCAGTTATTCTGAGGTGAGGCTGGAGAGTTCAACTTTAGGTGATTAACTACAAATGTGAAGTTTGATCATGTTAATTGTGACGGGGTTCTCTTTGTCCGTTCGTAAACATAGGCGTAGTCAGTTGATTTTAAAGGTGGGGTAGGTCATTTTGGAGAAACCAGCTCGAGTGCGCTAGAATTTGAAAATACACAGCCGGAAGAAATCTGCCACTTCCTTACAGAGCCCCTCCTCCAACACACACGAACGCGCACATGACCAATGAGGGCACGAGATAAGTCTGTGCACAGATGGAAGGCTGACAGGCAGGTAGGCCATCCAGTTATTTTAGCCGGGCCGGCTCAGATGATTGGTCGTGCTTTTTACAGTACTACGGCTTCCACAGATGACATTTTGTTATGGATTTTTTGTCAAAGCACTTAAGATATTCATTGCTATCGGGATGTTAAGAGCATTCCATGGAATATAACAAAAAGTGTATCTCGAGCCGGTCTCTCAAACTTACCTACCCCACCTTTAAGGTTTCTCCGAACATGAGCTGTGTATGGCACATACGTCCCGAGCAGCATACACAGAGAAAACCAGCCAGGACAAAGTCCCCAGACACTGATTCCCTGGGGTTACTAGCCCCAAATGTTCATTAACCAAAGATGAAACACAACCGCTCAGTTTCAATTAAAAGCAGCTGCAAAAAGATAAGTCTTCAGCCTGGATTTAAAAGTAGTAAGAGTTGCAGCGGACCTGCAGGTTTTTGGGGGTTTGTTCCAGATATTTGGAGCATAATAATAACGGTACCGGGCGGATAAACGCATCATTTGCAGGAAACAACGTCTAAGGGATCTTAATATTTAATAAACTATGAATGTTTTATATCCATGTAACGGGAAGAAACTCAGCTAACTGATCTTTTTAATTTTTTTTCTTCAAAAAAACCCCACAATGCTAGCACTCAGCCTCTGAATTAGCCAAGAGCGAAAAAATGTAACCTAAAACGGCACTTAAACTCACAATAACTCCCTTATTACTTATCCTAGATGCACAGCCAACCACTCGTTTTTGGTGTCCTGGAGACACAGAATCTGTGTAAAAAATCTCAATACTCAGTGATAAACATTTGCGACGCTATAAACGAAAGCGTACATCATAACATGTGGAGCTCGGTAGCTAGAAACGCTAACATGGCTTACCTTGGTCAAAACTGGTCTTCAATGGCATTAAAAACGATAAAAAAACGATGCTGCAGTTAATCCATAGGTTCATCCAATGTGTCTGTGCCCTCTTTGAAATTATTTCTGATAATCCATAAGCAATAAAACTGCTTTTTCGTTTCCAAATGCCAGAGGGAGAGATAGCTCACACTCTGCCCTGCATTTACATGCGCAAAGCCCCCACCTTTTCTCTTCACAATGTGTGTGTGTGTGTGTGTGAGCCTCCCCCTTCGATTCTATTGGCTCTAACGGTCAGAAAGAGGTGTCAACCATCCAAATCGACCAAGGGGGGCCAGAGATATGGAAAAAAAAACATTTTCACCCAAATCACCTCAGAGGTGGGGTGGTTTTGGCTAAACCTCTCTAAAAAGGTCAAATGTCACTTGTTTTGCATCAATCTTGATACAGGGTACTTATTATATGTTGTACTTTGGATTCCTAAAGCTTTTAGTCTACTAACCCATCATCCAAGGGTAGTTTTCACTATCTGTAAAAAATAATTTTTGGACGGACACTATAATTTACAGTTTTTTACTATGTAAAATCTGAATTTTCTTTAAAATAAAAAACATCTATATTGATTCTGACACTTCTACATCCAACTCACAGATGTAACCTTGCTTTGATAAAAGAAATTATTCATATAACCCTTTTAGAAGTTAAGTTGTAGTCATTTGTTTTGGGCATGTCATTTTCGAGCCTGAAACATGAAAAACAGGCTTGGTGCTTAACAGGTTAACGGACATCTTGATCGGCGAAACAAACTGAAACTGAAACTCTGCCGCACGGTCCCCTCGTTCCTTGGAAGAGGCGGAGAGGTGGGTGTTTGTCATCTGCTGGTGGACTAACCGGAGAGAATTACAGTGCTTGCCTCGACGGGGAGGGATTGCATTGAATTAAAGCAGCGGGAGCAAACGCTTGCCTCGGGGAGGGAGAAAGAAAGCCACAGCGGAGAATAAACAGAAGGGTAACCATGGTAACCAAGTCTTCTTCACTGCTTTTGTGGCAGACTACAGCACCACTTACAGGCCTGCATATGTACTACAGCGTCTCCAGCGCTTTCGAACGGCAATGGCCGTGGCTGTCTCCTCCTGATTGGTGGAGTTGGCCCAATAGCCGTAGCGCCACCGTCCTGACGTCAGGACAGTGTTCAAATCTGGATCAGTTTTTTATCAGATCCGTTGCAGCCCCTTTTTTAGAGATTTGGGTATGGAGGAAAATAGAGAGGGTTGTGTTTTCTGACACTTGGTGAGTTCCCTGGAACACCGGGGACACATATTCATGTATAAAAGACGTACAAAAGTGCATTTTGCATGATAGGTCCCCTTTAAATCATATTTAAACCACGGAAGTGATGCGCCTCCGTCTTTATCATATTCCCCTTTGCTGGGGAGACGCCGGCGAAACTGCAGTTCGCTGCCCGTCATGCGAGTATCGCGTACTTTAGTTTAATGTATGTTTAAATAATTGTACACTCACAAGCGTGCACTCATGGTCGCGCTACAGAAATGGGAGGGGGAAAAGGGGACGTTTAGTGGCGATTTAAACCTTATTTATTGACGAACGGAAGGGAGCATGAAATGTTTGGTGTGTGTGTGTGTGTGCGCCACCGGCTGTCAGTGGCGAGTCAGTGGCGTAACAAGGTTGCGATTGGCCCCGGTGCAAATATTGTTTTGGGCCCCCCCCCCAAACATAAGCGCACGCTAATGCGCTCACACACGCACGGACATACACAACCACTCAGAAGCGCCACATGTATAGGCTATCAACAACAGCCTGCCCTGGCCTCAGACCACCACAGCCTGACAACGGCACAGTGAACTAAGAAGAGGATTAAACCTGTTTCCTTGATGTTTGTCTCTGGGGAATGGGCCGGTAGGCCTACATAGACCAGTTGCTATAATATAGCTTTTGATCTTGGCGTCGGGGGTCTCAATAGCGCCATAGAGTCCCCTATCGGTTGGGGCCCTTGGGGGAACTGTTGGACCACCGCCGGGCACAGCCACATCCAGCCTCTCCTCCTGGCTGGCTGGAGAAGAAGGTTGCACAGCCACGGCCACGGATACAGCTTCACTTGTGGAGCTAGATGGCAATGATGGTGGTGAGCTATCGTTAGCCTCCGGCTGCCGCTGCACGTCAACATTGCTAACGTTAGCGCTCGATTTCGAGGACGATGTATGACAAAAAAAAACGGTCTAATTTTGTAAGTTTAGCTGTTACATCTCCTTGCTCTCTCTTGTCCTTTCTCTTTTGAGCGCTGCTCTTGTGCTTTGGTTTGCTGTACATTATAAATGCAAGCTATTACATTTTTTATAATACTGCCGAACTTGCTGCTGCTAGCTACAGTACAGTACAGGTTGATTAAACGGTTCGCTCGTCACGCAAGGTATCACATGACATGAAAGGGAGCAAGGTCATTGGACAGACAAATTACAAATTAATTTAGGTTGCTTGGTCACTTTGAAGACTGCGTGAACCGGTCAATGCCATTGGGGCCCCAAAAAAATATATTAAAAAAGAATATTAAATAAATATATATACCATTTTTTTTACCTTTGCCCCTCTCCAAGGTATCTGACCCCTCAGGCCTCCGCCGGCCCCTGGCTTGGCTGATGAGGGATCCGGTATCAACACTCCCCAAGCCCAGGACCCTCCTGGGGGAGAAGCAGAGCTATGGACAAAACAAACCCCAGCTTCGTACCTCATTTGGGGGCCTGGTCAGACCGACGTCGGCTCACGGACCTGGAGGGGAGAGAGGAGGAGAGAGGGGAGGAGAGAGGGGAGAGAGGGGAGGAGGAGGCAGTCTGAGCAGCAGTCCTCATCACTGTCCTCTGGACCTGGGCTTCCCTCTGGCTGCTGAGGTGAGACTTTCAGGGACTTACTCAGTGCTAACAGTCCAATGCTGCACTCCATTAACATTGGACTTCGGAGGTCGGATAAGTAGTGACCTCACATCTGAGTTGACTGCCTTCCAGTAGCACAGCTCCAAGCTGATGCTTTACATTGCATACAGTGATCACAGGCCTGTGTGCTGCTGCTCATGGAAACTGTGCTGACACTGTTTCCCCAGGCAGTTTGGGATTGGTACTGAGTGTTTCAACCAAGATCATGCCATTTTGATATGCTAAGTATCTGAGCACGGTGCTGCTCTATGAGCTTTACTGTGACCTCCATTTGATGAACTGACCCAGTGGAAAGATGGCCCCTTATGACGGTGCCTGTTGAGAGTCATTGACTGCAAGAGTATTTTCAGGTTATCACCCTTGATCGATTAAACTCTCTTTAAAAGGTTGCTCAGTTTCAAAGCTAGATTTAATTTACTGGTACTCTTACTACAAATCCATTGACACTAAATGATTCTCCAAGGTTAGGCTAAGTTTTGGCGAACCTCTCACCTTAAGATATCTGAATGAAAAGGGGTTCCTTAGATTCCCTCAACTCGCGGCCACTCTAGTCAATGGGTGCTATTCCACCACACGCGGCGCGTTACGGCTCAGAAGCGTCCCAGAAGCGTCTCGGCGCAGGGCTCCTCTAAAATTAGGATGATCATATATAGCATATATATATATATATATACACAACACACAAACTAATTTTGCAGACCTATCCCTCCGTAGTCTTTCAAGTAGGAGGAGAAATGCCAGCGTTCTCCTCCGGTTTACAGGCACTGTGTAAATTATATATATAGAATAATTATGATGATGAATGCATTTTTTTACCACTAAAATACAGCAACACATCTTTGATTCATGTCGTTTATAACTGGAATATTACAGTTATTATTAACTTTGTCTGTACAAAGTAGCCTGTCCAGGAAATATGCCCAAATCAACAAAAACTGCGAGCCGGCAGGCAAGACGCTCCGCTTCTGAAATGCTTCTGAAACGCGCCTGGTAGGGTATGACGCCGGAGGAGGTCGGACCAAAACCGCGGCGCAGACGGACCCGGTGGAATCTAGGGGTAATGGTTACACAAGCCGAAAAACATTATGACATCACAAAGTGGCCAAAATCTGATTTTCAGTTTTTATATAAATGGATCAGGACAAAAAGTGAGAGAATCTTTGTTCCTGAAACTTTCAGAGTCTCTTTCCACAGAGGGGGGGACACGTGTTGATGTATAAAAGATGTGAAAAAGTGGATTTTGGAACACTGCATTTAACATTTAATATATTGTATTATCCTATAAACTGCAGTAGTAACGCTGATGCCCTCCCCCCCCCCTCTTCTTCAGGTACATCACTTCTGTCGCCATGATAACCCCCCCGAGCCCACCCCACTGGTGACCCCCCCACAGTCCTCTGATGATGAAGAGGTAATGACGATCTTAATGTTTGTGGCTCTTGTCATGTCTTAAATCTTGATGATTGATTCGGGGTGTGTGTGCTTCACGTACATTCACAGGACGTTTGTACCTATCTGTCTCCGGCTGCCAGCCCGCCTCGGACGCTCGGCGCCATTGGGATTGGCTCATTGTCACCGAGGGAACAGCCCCTACACTCCTCATTCCCATCTCCTAGGAAACAGCCCCGCCATCCCTCCTTCTCGTCCCCTGAGGGCCCCTCCACCCTCTCCTGCCATCTGCCTCCCTACATGAACACTGAGCATGCTCAGTCGTGGCCCTCCATTAACGTGAGTAGAAACAATGATGAGGATTACATAAAGCAGCTGAAAGGCTCCCTGCAGTCCTCGAGGGGAAACCAACTATTACGGCAAAAAAGAGGTTTAAAAAAACAAGTAATTCCCAACGGAGGACCAGACACATGAAATATGTATAGCAGTTGAAAAAGAAACATAAACTTAAAGAGAAAGGTATTTAGATTTAGAAAATGGTTGCTGCATTAACCTGGGAAATCATTTTCAGATCTGCAGACCAATCAGGAACCACGACTCTGACACCAACCATGTCATGTTCTAGCTAATGTGATGCTAACTGCATGTCGTTGTTTAGCACTTGTGTGATGACTATAAAGTTGAATCTAATCTCATCTGATTGTATCGCACCGTGGTGCTCCATCAATCGAGAGAAAGCTGAAACAACAGAAACGAGAACACAGGAATTGTATTTGATCTTTAGTTTGTCCTCTGATTTGTAAAAGTCAAACTGCTGTCTAGACACTTTTACCAGGATGTATTAAATTGGATGATTTCAGTGCCATTAGAGGTATGGACAGCCAATAAATGCAAGAATTTTGATTCTTTAAAACAAAAAACTGAAGGATGTTAAAGGCATTGCAATCTTGATAGATCTTTGGATGAAGAGGAGATAAATGACTGTCATCTGTATACAATGACGCTAAAAGGCTGGGGAGATTTCTCTGTGTGTTCATCACTACAAGCAAACCGTCAGAACCCACATATTAACCCTAAAGGTCACCTATTATGCAAAATCCACTTCTTCATGTCTCTTCTACATCAACATGTGTCCCCTCTGTGGAAAGAGACTCTCTCTTTCCACAGAGGGGACACATGTCTCTTCTACATCAACATGTGTCCCCTCTGTGGAAAGAGACTCTCTCTTTCCACAGAGGGGACACATGTCTCTTCTACATCAACATGTGTCCCCTCTGTGGAAAGAGACTCTGAAAGTTTCAGGAACAAAGATTCTCTCTCTTTTTCTCCTGATCCATTTATATAAAAGCCTCTGTCTGAAAATGAGCTGATCAGATTTTGGCCACTTGTGATGTCATAATGCTTTTGGCTTGTGTAACCATTAGCCAATCACCAACCAAGGTAACCATGAACACATTTGACATCATCCAATGGATTACAAAGCTTGTGTGTAAATGAAGTAAAAAAAACACTGATTCCGTGATCACGCATAGTTTGACCTCTGACCCTCTCTAGTAATCCATCCCTCTGTCCCTCTGTCCTCCTCCTATTCCCCTCTGTCCTCCCTCTCTCCCACTATGTCCTCCTCTGTCCTTCTCTGTCCTCCCCTGTCCCCCTCTGTCCCTCTCCCTCCCTCTCTGCCCCCTCTCTGTCCCCCTCCCCTCCCCCACTCTGTCCCCCCCTGTCTCCCTCTCTCCTCTGTCCTCCTCTGTCTTCCTCTCCTCTGTCCTCCCCCTCTCCTCCTCTGTCCTCCTCTGTCCTCCTCTCTCCTCTGTCCCCCTCTCTCCCCCTCTCTCCCCCTCTGTCCTCTGTCCCACAGTTATGGATGGAGTCAGAGGAGAGTGCTGCTCGGAGCTGTCCCCTGTGTCAGCTGACCTTCCCCACCGGTTACCCTGACGACGCCCTCATCAAACACATCGACTCCCACCTGGAGAACAGCAAGATCTGACTTTATACCAAGCATGTCAGACCCCTGGTCACCTGACCCAGGGACAGTTTGATGAGCCTGCATGTTTCTCTCCACAGAACTGTCCCAGTGTAGCCCAGGTCTTCTGGTAGACGTCCCTTTGTCCTTCAGTCCATATAGTGGATTCTAACCAGCAACCCTCCAGGTACAGAAGGCTTTCCACCCTCCAGGTTCCAGAGCTCAACATCATAGCTGCAGGTTGTGCATCTTTTCATTTGTGTTCACAGAGAACACCAACAAACATCTCTCAGAGTCACCATGTCAGTCATTCTGTCCTCATCATGGACGTATAAAGAAAACTGGATCCAGAGTTGAAGGGTCTCGTTAATTTCTATCAAAGTAGCTCAGTGGCGCATAAAGCCAAAATGGACTGACTCTCAAGTACAAAAATACCTAGATCTTATCTGGATCTTATCTAAGTCTTCCCTAGTCGTTTTATGGATCTTCCCTAGACCTTCCCTTGATCTTCCCTAGACCTTCCCTTGATCTTCCCTAGACCTTCCCTAGATCTTCCCTAAACCTTCCCTAAACCTTCCCTTGATCTTCCCTGGACCTTCCCTAAACCTTCCCTTGATCTTCCCTGGACCTTCCCTTGATCTTCCCTGGACCTTCCCTAAACCTTCCCTTGATCTTCCCTGGACCTTCCCTAAACCTTCCCTTGATCTTCCCTGGACCTTCCCTAAACCTTCCCTTGATCTTCCCTGGACCTTCCCTTGATCTTCCCTGGACCTTCCCTAAACCTTCCCTTGATCTTTCCCTGGACCTTCCCTAAACCTTCCCTTGACCTTCCCTGGACCTTCCCTTGATCTTCCCTAGACCTTAGATCTTCCCTAAACCTTCCCTAAACCTTCCCTTGATCTTCCCTAGACCTTAGATCTTCCCTAAACCTTCCCTTGATCTTCCCTAGATCTTCCCTAAACCATCCCTAGATCTTCCCTAGACAGGCCCTTTGCTGCAGCCCCCCCCTCCCTCTGGAACTCCTCTCCCAGTCACATCCGATCTGCCAACCCTCTCACGTCATTCCAAACAGCCTCAAAACTCACCTTTTCACTCTTGCGGTCGACTCCTAACCCTCTCCCCCCGCCCCATTCCACCTGGCTCAACACTTTTGACTTTGTGTTGTTATTTCTCTACTTGCTTGTAAAGCGTCTTTGCAAACCAGGAAAAGCGCTATATAAATAACATGTATTATTATTATCAAATCTTCCCTGGATCTTTGAGCGATCTTCCACATCCATGCGGTCCATAGAGCATGCATACTTTTATTTTCCTTAAGCCCCGCCTCCAATCCTCTCCATCATGTCCGCTCTCGGCTCAGTCAGAAGAATGGAGAGGGAGATAACTCTGGATTTGGCTCTTAGCGCATTTTACCTCTTTTAGGCCGTAATGATTTAAAGGGCTATTCAAGGGTTCGTTCTGGATATTTGATTTAGCTCAAAAATAATTATTGATTATAAAAATCTGCTTCAACGCCCGGCTCACTGCCTGGGGGCTTGGTACAGAAAGGTGGTTTTTTTCTATCATTATCAAACATAGGCCTGAGTGCTACAGAAACAGAGGTAGAAAAGCTGCACTCAGTTGCACTGACACACACATGAGGGGGGGGGGAGGATGAGCAGACCTGAGATAAGTCAGACGGCCAGCCCCAGGATGTCTCTGCTGTCATGTTGTTTGTGAAGGTTTCCATTGTCACAAGACCTGCAATAAACTGCTGTGTTGTAAAATGATTCAGAGGTTTGTGAGTTACCAACTTGTTTGGCTGTGATAACAGGAACACTTCAAGGTTAGATTAAAGGAAACAGCAAGTCAGAACAATGGTGAGAGTGAAAGAAAGTGGAGTTCCAAAGAGAACGTTATGTAAACTCAAAGTGTGAAGGTACATTTTTAATAAAGGAACTGCAGTCGGCAACTACTGCCATCTTTTGTGTGGTAATGAATGTGCCTTGGTTAAACCACAACTTTTATTTTGAAAAAGAGATTTGAGTTTTTCTTTTTCCTTTGTAAATGTCAAATCATTTTCATTTTAATCAAATTATCATGACAGTATTTAATGATAATGGAAATCCTGACCTGGTATTTGTTACTTATTCAGTAATTATGGGTTTCTTTTAGTATCCCTGATTATGTCATATTTCTGATAATTGTAATATAGTATATTATAGTTGTCACTAGTATCTCCAAATTATGGGGAAACGATGGCCTACAAAGAAAATGATATGTTATCTTATCTAAAAGATTACTCTGATTTATAAGTGAAGTATTTCATAATCCTGGCATAATATCTCAAAACTATGCATGCTACTTATTATTGTGTGAAACAATAGAGTGGTGCAGTGATGACATGTGTTTGCAGATCAACCCGAAAGTTAGCATCTCAACAGCTCCCTCCACGAAAAGCTATAACATTTTTCCATTGGATTTTTAAATACTGCAGTAAATATGCTCTGTGGCAAACCCACATTTGTGATACTTACACAATATTTCATGCTCATCTTATGTATAAAGCTTTGTATAAAAAAATATTTTTAAAAAGAGGGGCGGAGCTTATGCCTGCTCATGCGGGAGATTCTACCGGCAGATACTGCCGTAATGAAACGCCATATCATGGATTATCAAGGATTGTTTCTGAAACAGTATGGAGCTCAAAGGCTTTCTCTCTTGCCGGTTATACCACAAGGTGAGTTCCTTTTTATTTCCTGCTTCTTCACACACATGCTCTCTCCAGTACAGGTTAGCTCTGAGAGTTAGCGATGCTAATGTAAACACCGACCATATTACGTCCAAAACAGTCAGGCATTGTTTCTGATAGCAACTTTCTGATAGTGCTGTGGGTCTGCATTGCCGATATTACGTCATATCAGACGCAAATCTGGATCAGCTCCGTTGTACCTCCGTTTTAGAGATTTTGGTACGGGAGGAAGGAAAGAGAGAGGGTTTTATTTTCTGACGCTGCGTGAGTTTCCTGACACATAAAAGACAATCAAAAAGTGCATTTTGCATGATAGGTCCCCTTTAAACTACATCACGGTTGTATGGCTCTGCATCCCCAAGCTAAGCTAAGAGTGGCTAATGTTCAGCGTGATGACGTTTAGTGGTCATATTTAGTGTTCTTAAGACACGTAGAAGCTTCAGACATTCACCAGTGGGGTATATACTGACATATTTCATGTTGTCAAACAAAACCTGAACATTTCTTCCGCTTGTGTTAACCACAGACTTTATTTCAGACATCTAACCAAAAAATGATTAAAAAAAACATTGACTTCAAGACGAGGGAACCGGATTTGCTTAAATGTATTTCTGGGTTTAGAACTGATTTCTGCACCACTCTACGGGGGGATTCCTCTAACTCGATCTACTGAGGAAGACTATGTAATATAGATTATAACTCCAGAAGAAACTATCAAGATTATTTTCTATTGTTTTGAGATATGAGTATTTTAGATTATGCTTTCAGTTCAATAAAATGGCAATTAATGGAACATCAACGGCAACATTTCAACCACAATACAGCTATTAACAGTGAGGCTGTATTCAGTGTAATGCCTTGAGCTAAGTGCTAACATCAAAATGCTAACAGCAAGCTCTATAAAAACAGTCGACAGGGTGTTCTGTGGATTATTCACAATTTATTTTTCAATCTTCTCCTCTTGTTCTGTATATGGTTTGAAGCAGACATCTCTTAGACAGCGATCAGAAAACTATACCTCAAAAAATGTGCCATTTAATTCATTTTAGGTTGTCATTGTATCATGCCTGTGCCGATAACACCACACTAAACAACCCTTTTTAGTTTCAATCAGATGATTTGTTCTTGTCTGAATGCTTCTGTGTGCTGATCCTGGTAAGAAACAGCTAGAGGCTGCTCACCTGATTCAGTATATTCATGAAAATGCGTACTAGCAGATTATTCCTTTAAGGTTTCTGATCAACAGTGGAACAACTCTACTAGTATACGTCTTCCCAAAAACACATGGCACTGAAGAGAAGGTGCACAGGTGTACATAGCAACGAGTACAATATCTCATTTGACAACATAGAGGATATTCTATGTTGTGCATACAGTATAAATACTATGTCAGGGCTACATTTGAAAACATCAGAATATTTTTGTATTGATGCGTTTCTCCAAATGTTTTAATCTTTTGCACCTCTCCGAAAAACCTCTTGGAAAATGAAGAATATTTATTTTAGTTTCTGGTCATTTTAAAGGGGACCTATCATGCAAAATGCACTTTTGTACGTCTTTTATACATCAATATGTGTCCCCGGTGTTCCAGGGAACTCACCAAGTGTCAGAAAACACAACCCTCTCTTTTCCTCCATACCCAAATCTCTAAAAACGGGGCTGCAACGGATCTGATAAAAACTGATCCAGATTTGAACATTTCTCTGACGTCAGGACGGAGGAGCTGACCTATCAGGGGAATGAGAGGTTGCCGTGGCATGGTAACAGCATGGTAACACGACGCTCGTAACTCGGCCCCCTCCTTTGCAGGGGGGCGTGGTCAGCTGCAGCGCATGCAAAGACAGGGTGGAGGAGAGGAAAATAGAGCAAAATGAGGCATGGCTAAAATGCATGATCTGTTTGGTATTTTGAAAAAGAAAACGTATGAATATACCTTACAGTATATAGGTATGGCCCTACAATATATTATTCAAATATAGCATGATAGGTCCACTTTAAAGAGTAACTTTGTAACTTTTGAATAGCTGCCTCTCTTGAACAATGCCAAGCTCCTCTGCCATTTAGAATCAGTTTTAGAACATAACTGTTTTGACGGCACGTTTGAGCAGTTTTTTAAAGTTTGTATTCATTAGAAAGCAGGTGAGGAGGCAGGGGGAGTGAATGCAGAGCTGTGTCCTCACTGGGTGTTTCTCAATCGCGAGTACGCTTGCTTGGTAGCACATGTCTGCCGAGCATCTTGCTTCAGAAGCGAGTCAAGAATACTTCCTGGCATTCGGAAAACAAAGAGTGGAACAGGCTAGCAAGTGTGCGTCATATGAGAGGCCCCGCCTTACATCTTCCGCCACAGATTTGGGGAAATTGGTCCGTGCGCAAAGCATTGTGGGGATTTTAAGACCGCAGAGTCTACTCATGTGCAGCCTCGATATTTCTCCAAACGGAGTACGCCGGGCTCGGTAGATTTCCAAGTATGCTGGAGATTGGAACAGTACTTCGGCGGCACTCGATGACGTAGTATGCTTGAAATAGTGGCTCTGAAGCAGCTTTACTCGCGATTGAGAAACACCCACTGTTTTCTTATTTGACACATTTTAGTCCAAGAATATAAACTAAACAAGCGTAGTGCATATAGCTCCTGGTTAGTAGTTAGCTTCTTTTCAAATAACTGATGACTATACATTTTGATTCTAAGGACCAGTAGAAGAGCTGACATGCTGCCCCATATCTCAATGGAGCGGGGGGGGGTATAACACTTTCTTTAGCTTGGATTGAATGCAGCTCGCGAGAGACGCTAACTGTTACATTAGCAAGAGAGAAGAACGAAAGCTGTTCAGACAATAAAACGTAAGGCAGAACTGTGGGTGGGGTTTTGTGCTGTAACTGAACTGGAAGAAATAATAAATAAATATTAAATCAAAACTAACTTGTGTCAGGTGAATGACTAATGTGGTCCAGCAGTGTGTCACACACACCGAGAGCCAGCCTTGTGAGGGAATCACAGACATATTTGGCGGGGATTAGTTCACATAGAATGTAAGATTGACTCCAGTTTAACTCGGAGGACATATGCTCATGTTCAGGTTCATGGGGTGGGAGAGAAACTCCCTCTGGAGGGAACACAGGGATTTCAGGCTTTGCAGACCATTGACATGCACTTAACCATAAAAACCACTACAGGAGGGGGATAGTGCCCCTTTGATATGTTGAATTGATTTTCTACATGGATATATTGCCGTTTATCAGTGAAAATAAAAGGATGAGTTCAAATATTAGAAAGGTGTTCAGCGTAAAGGAATCTTTCCCTGATCGTGTAAAGTGAAACTTTGATTATTTTCTTTGGTGTAGGCATACATTGTGCTTCTCAGCAAACTAATTAAGGAAACAGTTTAATCATATCATCATAGAGAGGCTGTGGCGCAGTGGAATAGTGCGTTGGTGTTCAGATCAGGGGAGCACAGGTTCAAACCCCGCTGCAGTCAGCATGTCGTTGTGTCCCTGAGACACTTCACCCCAAATTGCTCCTGTGGGGATTGCCCACAGTATATGTAAGTCGCTTTGGATAAAAGTGTCTAACAAGTGACATGTAATGTAATGATTCTTTGGTCACATCACATATTCAACAGGACTTGTTTAGAAATCTTATATTAGACTCAAAAACTGAAGTTAAAAATGAAGGAAACAGTTGATTTTGGTACCTTTTATTTGAAACAAAAGCATTAAGAAAACACGTTCACTGGGTTTAACAGTAGTCTCTTTTCCTTATTAAAATCCATTGTTGAAACATCAATAAAAACACTTCACTGCCTCAACAGAGCGCCAGGCACAGAAGGTAAAACCCTCGCCCGTCAGCTCATTTAGGATATTAACAAATCATACAGACGAGAGGACAGGCTGCCAGGACGGACAGACCCAATCAGCAGGAGGACGACGCATCACCAATGTGTTCACATCAGAACATTTAAAAAAACCCAGATTTTACAAATGGACACACGTTTAAATAATAAGACCCACAGACAAGGGAGCAGGACAGCACCAGTTCACCTGTAACACACCCCACCAGGACCTGATGGCCCGGGTCCTGGGCCCTGAGTCCTCGGCCCCCCCGCAGGAAGCAAGCTTCTGCAAGTATTCATTACCCATCACAACTATCAGAATGAGCCTTACTTAAAATAGACATTTTTAAACTAACAAAATAATATCCGATATTGGTCCCAACAATATGATACAAAACACTTTACATACACACAGAGGCTTCAATCCTCTTTTCGAAAGGCCTCGGTAAAAAGCTTAAAAAACAGATATAAAGTTAAGATTTGCTTTTTGATCATGAATTCTCTACGTCTCATGGTAGCAGCAGGCCTCTGGATCTTTACATCTTCTCTAAGAGGTTCATATTCATGTATACTAACATGGATACATTCATCATTTTTTTACCATTCACGGGGCGTTTCACTGCTCTTCATGCCCTCAGTGTTCAGGACCACAGGTCCAGGTTGTCGGTGTAGGCGAAGCCAGGCTCTTGCCGCAGCTTCCAGTAGGTGTCGTTGCTGCGCCACACCTCTCTGCCTGCCTCGTCCACAGTTTTCCTGAAAGATGAAACAAGAAACAAGAAAAAATGCTTTCCGTTAATATGCTTTCCGTCTGAATGCTAAATACACACAACTAGCAGCTGGTTAGCCAGTGGGGGACAAAGTACTTTTCTTAAGTAAAAGTAGCAGTACTAAATATTTTAGTGAGACAGTTAGCCTGGCCAATGCTAACAGTCTGCACCGAGCAGCGCCTCTTAAAGTCAACCACACATTCATTCTCATTTGTTAATTCTGCACAGAAACTGAGGAGAATAAATAAAAGCGGCTTTAGAAGTTATGTTTGACTACTTTTTGGTCAGTAACTTCCTGAAAATCATGTCACCACCCTGAGGTTGCCAGGCAACCAGCAGTCTAATTCTTACAATTTCTACACTTTATTATACAGGGTTCTTACACCTTTTCCAAAGTCAAATTCAAGCACTTTTCAAGCATTTTCAAGGTGCATTTTCAAGCATCTTACAGCTGTTGTAAATTACATATTTATATACACATACTTATACTCAAATGATTATTTCCCTACCTCACATTAAATCAGATGTTCTTTATGCTATAAACAACCAAATGTGTGTTTCATAATAGCATTCTACATGAGGATGAAAAATTAAAGAGAAAACTAAGTTTAATATTTCAAAATGAGTGACCCATCTGTACGTAGACTGGGCATCCCATAACCTGGCTGAGCCAATATAAAACAATCAGCCAAATAACTTTTCAATATATTATTGATTACTATTTTTGAGGTACTTTTAGGTTGGCAGTAAACACAAGTCAGAGGTAAATGGTGTACTTCTACTCCACTAAATGTATTTAATACCTTTAGTTACTCTACAGATGTGGATGAATGCTGTGAAATATAATCAAGTGTTAAATCAGACTTTAGTTCCACCTGGAGTAAATCCACAAGCTACCCTGCAGTATACAAAGTCATTCAAACTAGCTGCACCTTTACCAGCTTTGAGAACACTTTCATGATCAATCATTATAAAACATATCATATACAATTATTAGGGATGCTCCGATCGCCAATTTGGGGCCGATCGGTATCGGCCGATACCGATCGCCGATCCGATCGCCGGAATCAGTATCGGCCGATACCGATCGCCGATCCGATCGCCGATCCGATCAAGTGGGCGGGGCCTATGGGGATCTTCCATTTAAAGTGATGTTTAAAACTCAGTTAATGGGGCTCATTCACTGGCGCTTCCACAAACAACAACCAACATAATTATTACATTCAAATGAAGTACATTATTCAAGTTTACATTAACTTTGGATAACACGGGAGAAATGAGCGGAAGCGCTCTCTCTCTCTCTCTCTCTCCCTCTCTCCTGACAGCCTGTCAGTATCTCATGCAGCTCACTGATCCAGTAATGACTGAGTGACCCGACAGTAGGGATGGGTATCGTTTTAAATGTATCGATTCCGCTTATCGATTCCCCGTTTCGATTCCAAAATTGTAAAAGAAAGAGGTCAAACGTTTAGATAACAAAAATATCTTTATTCTTTTAAGCTTTAACTGACATTTTTACAAATAAAAAATATACATGCAATACAAATGTATTGCACAATAGCTGTGCTTTATTTTAACTGAGCTATGCCTGTGGCAAGCTATTAACAGGCATTACACTGTGCCTTGTCTTTTTCTTTATTAGTGTAGTGGAGCCTCACTTTAGAGCGTTTACCGCGACCCATCTTTGGTGTTATGAAGTGACTGAGCTCGTGAACTGTCTACGGGAGGGCGGGGGGAGCCTCGCTGCGAGGCAACTGTAGACCTCTGTCGCCTGTCAGCGCAACTTACATGATGCCGTTTAAAAAAATGAAGGGCGGTGCCGGCCGTCAGCGTACCGAGCCGGCCGTCAACGGCCCGCTGACGACCGGCCGTTCTGCGATTCTCCAGAACACACAGATGGCCAGTCCGCCCTTACCCTGTATTCCACCGGGTCACCGCGGCGCAGACGGACCCGCGGTGCAGACGGACCCGGTGGAATACAGGGTCTACCGCGTTTAGGAACCGTTAAGCAGAACCGAAAGTGTATTTTTTGTATGGGTACCCGGTACACGGCATTTTCTTATCGGTTCTCATCTGGAACCGAGTTTCGGTTCCCAACCCTACCCAACAGTGAAGAATAAATATATTTATAACTAGTTTAGCTTGTTCCAGAGGTAGATCAAATAGCTAACTGTGTTGGGTCTAACTCTTAATGCGTGTTCTGCTCCGCTCACCGGTCCGTCACAGCGGGTGGAGCTGCAGGATTTCTGCTTCACACACACGTTGCATACCGCTATTTTATTGTCATTTTCGGACACTTAAAATACTGCCAGACTAGTGAAGCCATTTTGGCGAGCTTGTTTTGCCGCGCACAGAGAAAAGTGTCATGTATTTTACATGCAACGATAGCCTAATCTAAAAATCTACGGCGTACCTTTCGTGTGGTGTGTGACTCTTGCATCGTTATTTTTGCACACTTTGCAGGAGGCTACTCTTGGGCTTCGCTTGACCCTCGTCTTAGCCATGGCTTGTATTTGTCTTCTGCTAGCCAACGCTCGTTGAAACGGCAACCTCCTGGCATACTGTCATCTATCACTCTCATCAGAATGCCCAGGTCACACACGTAACAAAAACACTTGGCGGTCACGCGCATAGCGCGGGGAAGGCCGGAGCGGAGTTGTTTTATGTAAAAGCGAAGCAATTAAGCGCGCTCAGACTTCTTTATTTTCTTTTAATCTAAAAAGCGAAGTAAAGCATTTACAATTTCAAGCACTTTATCCCAAATTCAAGCACCATTCCCAAAATTCAAGCACTTTTCAAACCTTGAAAACACCTCGTACAATTTCAAGCATTTTCAAGGATTTCCAGCACCCGTACGCACCCTGATTATAACACACCATCATAGTACACAGTTTTAGCAGTTTTGAAACTTACAATTTAAACTCAGAAAATATGTCATATTTTGACAAGGGACTGAAAGTCTCCTGCGAGACGTACTTGGTTGTAGAAAGAGTGGATCTCCTCACCTGAAGAACCTGGAGACGTGCTCCTCCCCCGTCTTGGTCATCTCCTTCCTCCTCTCCCTCTGCTTCTCCTCCACCTCATCCTTCTTTTTATCTGCTTCTGCTACCTTTCCCTCCTCCAGCAGCCTGAGGGAGAGTTTAAACAACCGCTTAACAATGACTGTGAAAAGTACAAATGTTTCAGTCTGAATAAATTAGAATGTAGCGTGTACCTCTGGTCTGGTCTGAAGCGAGTGTCTGTGGGGGGGAGGGCGGCCTTCAGCTCGGGGGTCAGCTCGTTCAGCTCTCTGGCGTAACGGGAGAAGCCGTAGAACTGGGCGTAGTCATCGGGCTGCACGGCTAAACAGGAAATCACATCATGCATATTAAAAGGTTATACAAATACAATGTTGACAAATCTAATTCTACAGACTTATATATTATTATTATAATGTACAAAGAATAGAAACTGAAAATGTATTCCAAATTAAAATGTTGTCGATCTGTAGGTGTGTACCATCTGATGGAAGAATATAATCTAGGATTACCCGATCATTTCCTATGGCGGTCATTTTGGACCGGGAACATCCAATGTGTTGTGTTCACTACACCACTCAAAATTCAATGAAAGTGGTGATCAGCAATTTCATTAAAAGTAGTCAATTGTTCCGATTCGACCCAAACACAGCGTTTATACAGAGTAAAGAAGAGGAGAAAGACGCCCGTTACACAACCCATGTATTTTCTATTCCAATGTACCTATACAGGTTCATCTTTTCTGTTTCTTCTGCACTATGACATTTTATATTGAGTCTGTGTATTCCCAGTTGAAGGGTTGCTACTCACTAGGCTTCCAGATGCACTTTGGTGTGGACAGGGTGTCACAGAAAATGCCTTCGTGCCACTGGCCTCCGAATCGATGCACCACCTCTCCGGCCCGGTCCAGAACCACGCCCTGCACCTCGTTCTTACTGTTGTCTGAGCTCCAGTAGCGGGACTGGAATCAGGGAGGACACAAAAGTACAGTAAAGGATACAAATATAGAGGAGTGGCTGGATAAACATGGACTTTAATGAATGAGAGTATATGTATATATACATACACATACATATATACACACATACATATACATACATACACACATACATATATATGGGCTGTCAGTCGATTAAAATATTTAATCGCATGATTGTCCATAGTTAATCGCACATTTTTTATCTGTTCTAAATGTACCTTAGAGGGATATTTTTCAAGTTTTTAATACTCTTATCAACATATGAGTGGACAAATATGCTTTATATGTTTGTTTATTATCATTTGAACAATGACAAATATTCTCATGAATATTAAACACAACAACCTGAACATTACAAATATTCACCTCAATTCAACCTGGAACCTCTCTCATACAATATACTGTGTGTGTGTGTGTGTGTGTGTGTGTGTGTTGTGTGTGTGTGTGTGTGTGTGTGTGTGTGTGTGTGTGTGTGTGGAGACACTGTGATGGATCTATGGAGCTATGTGCAGCTCAAGGCATATATGCTCGAATGGGAGCTGCCTGGACGCTGCAATCATGTTGCGCGCACTATCCGTACTGAGTGTGCTGACTTTTCGTACAATGTCCCACTGTCTGGCTACCTGCATAAAGTCAAGTGCTCGGCGCAGTTGTCGACGAAATGTCGCTCCATACATATATATATATATATATATATACATATACATATACATATACGTATATATATATATATATATACATATACATATACGTATATGTATACATATACATATACATATACATATACATATACATATACATATACATATACATATACATATACATATACATATATATATATATATATATATATATATATATACATATATACATATACATATATATATATATATATATATATATATACATATATATATACACATATATATATATACACATATACATATACATATACATATACATATGTGTGTGTCTGTGTGTGTGTGTGCGCTCTGACCTTGACAAAGGTGATTTTGCAGGTGCAGCTGTCGTCCTTTGTGTTTTTGATGACCACCTCCCCGTAGTGCTCCAACCAGCGCTCCTGACTCAACACGTTGTGTATACATGTCACTACCTTGTTCCATTCATAGTGATCACCGTACCTACAAACACACACACACACATTAATGTGTTTGTTGATGAACAGCTCTGAGAATCTCCTGCAGATGGGAACAGTGAATTATAAAACCTGTCCAGACCATCAAACAATCTCCTAAAGCTCTTCAATAATCACAGTAATTAAACGTTTTTCTTACTTTGAAAACTATTACAATACTTGGAATTGTGTTAGATATACATATAAACATCATAATATGAGTTAAAATGTACTTGATCCCACTTTGGGACATTCTTTATTCATACAAAGGGCCAGTGTGTGGGATTAAGTTATTGGCATTAATGGGATACAAACTATCCTTTATTGAAGAATGAATGCAGAAAGGAAATGAAGGGTTAAACCACTGATTCTGTGACTGTTGGTCGAATTTGAAAATACATGAGCTGGATTTATTAGGTAAACTTTAGTTTTGTTCAAACCCCTCAGTTTTCTTCTGGGGTCTCTTTTTTTTTTAAACTATAGAGACAAGAGAGCAACAACATTTGATTACTAACAAATCTATATTTACTGGTATACATTTACGTTTGCAGTGTGGCTGCGTTGTGTGACTGTTAATGAGGCAGTGGCTCACCGGGGCAGGGAAACATTGACCAGTCCAGAAGAGATGACCTCCATAGACTTCCCCCAGAACTTGTTCTTCCATCTTTGATCTGAGACAGACAACAGAGTGTTACATGAAGTCCACCCTCACACCACAGGTGATGCAGTACTTGTCTTGGATCACAAAGCTCCTACCTTGCCAGAAAGTGAAGTTCTTTGACTCTGCGTGGCAGGCAGAGAGGGGCGGGTGATGGCAGACCTGAAAACACAACATGCATTACAGAGCGTTCTGATCTCAGATATTGATCTTAGAGTAGCATGTGTGTATTTTGTTCTGCTGTTACCTGCTCACTGAGGAATGTGAAGCCCCGGTCTGCTCTCTGACTCTCGTACGTTTCTCCCAGAACAGGGTTGAAGGGTTTATAGCGATTCCTCCAGGACGCCCAGGCGTATCCAGAGATGGAGAACACCGCCACGTAAACCTGGGGACAAGCATTGTTTTTTATTCATGTATTCACCTGCATGTCACCTCCAGCAGTTTAGGAATCTAAGAAAGGAACTGACCATCCTCTCATATGGATCATCGATGGTGTTGGCGATGTCCAGCAGCTCCGAGTACTCCAGCTCTTCACTGAGTCTCTGCAGCAGAGACAGCGGCTCGTTGAGAGCCACCGGCATGGAGATTCTGGACAGGTCCTTCCCGATGTTGTTGTACAGGATGTTCATGATGCCGATGTGGCTGTTGCCTGCTCCTGTGGCGGGGAGGACCGTGCGGCGGCCTGCATGACAGAAACACAAGTCAGCACAACTATAGAGCTTCTCATCAGTGGGACAACATGACATCAATACACAGAACTAGTATGGATATATGATGTAATCATAAATGTGTCGTAAGAAATTCAACTTTGGAAACAACGGCTCTCAGGCACATCTCCCATGAGTCTAAGCAGAGTTAGGGTTAGATAATGACAAACTTCATCATTCCTTTATTTATTGCTTTAAGCCTATAACAGATATGTTAAAAACACGTTTAAACGGAAAGCGGTCTTATTATAGATATATATATATATTATATATGTATATTATATATATATATATATATATTATATATATATATATATATATATATATATATATCTCTATATATCTATATATATATATCTATATATATATATATATCTATCTCTCTCTATATATATATTTCTATATATATATATATATAGATATATACACATATATCTACATATACACACATATATAACACACACACACATATATACACACATATATATACATATGCACGTGTCTATAATAAGATATATTATATTAATATTATATTATTTATTTTTTGGTATTTTTTGATCATTTTATTTTGAGTACATGTATATATACACACGTGTAATTTTTGACATAATTGGGTTAAGGGATTGATTTGCTTTTATCATGCGAGTATGAGAAAACATATGCAGTGCAAGTTAGATCTGCTGAGCCTGTCCTCTCACTGTGCCAGAGGGATGCAACGTCTTGTATGTTAAATCAGTCCTAAACAGCCTAGCTTGGTGACCCAGCAGCACACAGGAGACAACAAACAATGGAGTAGTTACCAGTATTAGTGAGCACTGGGCTGGGGTTGTCCGCGGTGTTCAGACTGGCCCTGTAGTTGAGGGTGGCTGTGGCTGAGGAGAGAGAGCAGAAGGTCAGATCATTCTGCGGTGCTTTCACTGGTAATGTCTGCTGCAGAGATGACCACTCACTGTGCCCCTCCTCAGGCTCAGAGTTGCTGGTGGTGGTGATGTCACTCAGGCCCGACTCATCTGAAGCCTCGGCCTCTGAAGAGCTCTCACACACGATCACCTCGCTGGCGTCAAAGTACTCGGCCATGGACTCGGCCACGGAGGGCGTGCGGTGACACGGACGGCTCAATGAGGGCGTCCTCTGTGGGGGGGCACAGAGGGGTTCGTTGCTCAAATTAGATTCTCAATATGTACAAAAAAACTATTTGATCCAGGCCATTGCTGAAATGTCATCAATCAGACATCTAGGCATGAAACTCAGGATGTGCACTTTTCATTGCGGATTATATTTTTGTTTTAGGATTAGAAGACGGAAATGGTATTTATTTATCCATACAAAATGATTGTTGAAGCAGTGTCTATTTGAAAGAATCTAAAGGCTTGTTTATTATATTAACTCCCAGCATCCTCCTGCCTGAATTGCTGATCAAACTTTTGATTTCAATGACCAAAATGTAAAATGTATATTAAATAATGTCCCATTTTATATACATATTATATAGAATTGAATTGGTGACACCCCTGAAGGTTCTGATAGTTATTTGTTTTTAGATTTTTGCAAAACCTTAGCAAGTTTGTGTCTTCTTCATTGCGGTTAAAAACGTTACCACTGACAACATGATGTGTGTGTGTGGCTATTCCTTGTACTGCAGCTTCCAATGTGCAAGCGCTGTGCATGTTGTGTGTGTGCACAGGTGGAGAAGTACTCAGATCTTGTACTTAAAGGTGGGGTAGGTAATTTTGGAGAAACCAGCTCGAGTGCGCTAGAATTTGAAAATACACAGCCGGAAGAAATCTGCCACTTCCTTACAGAGCCCCTCCAACACACACGAACGCGCACATGACCAATGAGGGCACGAGATAAGTTTGTGCACAGATGGAAGGCTGACAGGCAGGTAGGCCATCCAGTTATTTTAGCTGGGCCGGCTCAAATGATTACAGCTTCCACAGATGAAATTTTATGGATTTTTTGTCAAAGCACTTCAGATATTCATTGCTATCGGGATGTTAAGAGCATTCCATGGAATATAACAAAAAGTGTATCTCGAGCCGGTTTCTCAAACTTACCTACCCCACCTTTAAGTAAAAGTAGAACCTCCTCAGAAAATGAATACTCTAAATTCCTGCATTCAAAATGTGACTCAAGAAAAAGTATGAAAGTATTAACATCAAAATATACTTAAAGTACCAAAAGTTATAGTACTCTTTATGCAGATTTGCCGATTCCAGAAAATATATATGATATGTTTTATAATGATTGATCATGAAAGTGTTCTCAAAGCTGGTAAAGGTGCAGCTAGTTTGAATGACTTTGTATACTGCAGGGTAGCTTGAGAATTTACTCCAGGTGGAACTAAAGTCTGATTTAACACTTGATTATATTTCATCATTAATCAAAAGTAACTAAAGGGTATTAAATAAAATGTGAAAAATATGAACAAATGAGCGACAGCAAGATGATGAAATTGACACAAAAACCACCAACGTACAACGCAGTACACACCTGGTCAAGACGGACGGTGCAGAATGATTCCTCAGAAGAGTCAGAGGACAGGGAAAGGGAGTGGACTTTGGTGAGACGGGACTGTATGTCAAGCTAGACACATGCATAGACATGCACACACATACCAGCCAGGCCAGACACAGGAAGAGGAAACAGGATCACAGTTATTTGCAGAATGTCCCCCAGACTCCAAAACTAATGTCAAACTGTTAGGAGAGAAGATGTTGTTCTAGTTTTTAATAGATTTAAAAGGAAAAATCTTGTATTTTTTAAATGTTTTAGCAGGTTAACTTGCAAAAGTGCTATTTTGGTTCAGTATAAATGGGATTTACTCCAATGTTGTGATGCATCTGTTTTATAAAGTGGGGTTTGCAAGATATAAAACTGATGCAGCGTAAACGCAGATATGTTGACTCTTTACAGGAATTATTATCAGGAATGTATTCATGTAGAGGGACAGCCAGCTGCCAGGCAACCAACCACACAGTTAAACCCAAAGTCACATAAAACTGATGTCCCATTATAAAAAAAGAGAGGATGGACAGAAAACCAACAGGAAGCTTAGAAGAGACCTCATGCAACACATAAGAAAATGGTTACAGAACAACACAGATTGATAGCTGGAGTTAAGCCACTTGACTGACGAGACTTTTTGGTTTCAGTGTGCAACAACCATCAAGTTATGTTTGTCTTTGTGTGTAGGAAAGATTTGAGGTGTGTTTCTCAAGGACGCGCCTGTGATAAGCTGTGCCTGTCCTTCCTACAAACAGCCCAAACCTGCTCCACAGTTTCACACTGCAGCTCCGCCACACAGCCAGGGCTGGGCCTGCATTGTCTGTCAGCAGGCCGATACTACCATTTAGTGCCAATAATCAGGGATAAAAGTGTCGGACTCAGGGACTAAAAGGTCAGGAAGTGATCACAGCGGGATGAGGGACTGCCTTAAATCTATGTCATAGTTTTTATTGTGTTCTGCCTTCAGCCTCAGGAAGAAAGATAGCGGTTTGGAGTTTTGCTTTTATGTAACCCTGCTCTGCTCCTAGTGTGTGTGTGTGAGTCAGTGGTGGCGCTAGACTTTTTCACTGACTGACAGGATCGTAACATTTCCGTCAAAATCCATTATTACCCGTCGGTTACACAACTCTAACGGGGGGGTGGGGGAGACGCGGGCTTGCCGGTGTTATGCCGTGTTATGCATGCCCACTGCACCTCCCGGGAGCGCGCCAGACATTTCAATGATTTGTTCGGCAAAGTTAGGTTTGGAAACGATATCATTTCCTTTTTGACGGGCATGCATAACACCGGAGCCTCACTGCAGGGAAACTTTGGCGCTGTTCTGGGTTTGTTCTAATCTGTCAAAATGACAGACTGCTTTCAGATTTTTCCTTCATTGTTAAAAAAAATCCGTCATAGACGGAAAATATTCGGTTAACGCAACCACTGGTGTGAGTGTTACCTCAGACATTGTGCTGCACAGTGTGGTGAGCTGTTGGGAGGTGTTGTGCCTCAGGTCGGGGCCGGTCCAGGCCTGCCTCAGTCGCTCTCTCTCCAAGGTCAGGATCTCATGGACTGACTTGAGAGACGTGTGAACTGTAAAACAACATTTACAAAAGTCCAATAATTGCACATATGATGCCTCTAGGAATATATATCTTTTATTTAACCAGGTAAAAAGACTCATTGAGATTAAAATCTCTTTTTCAAGAGATGAAATATGCTACCATTAATAAAGTGCTATTGCAGACAGTAGTGGGTGTGAGGTTAGGCCTTTTTCCTTTTTGAATGAATTCTCTTCAGTAACTACAACCCAACAAGACACTTTAAGCTTATTTCAAATAAACAATGTTTGGCTTGTATTATTAACTTACGTTGAAATGAACATTTGTAATGAATAACTCATTCAGTAGAATCTCACTAGAATTTCTTCAAACTCTTTTTTTGAACTGTAAAATTATAATTTTATCTTATTATTAGCATGTTATTAAAACTAAAAACACCACTGTAATATGTGACCCGCTCTATCGAAATCAGTTGGAAGTCGCAACGGCTCATTTCAAAATAAACGTGGATTTACGTAAAAAACTTTTTTCGGGGTTCGGGTGTTTTGTTTGATTTTAAATAAACAAAGTCTTGGCTTTCAGAATATGAAACTTTTATTTCCAAAATCACACGATAAATACATTTGTGAAGCTTGTAAAGGGAAGATGACAGGCACCTCTCACTCGCAATCTGCTCTTCCTCAGCGCCGCCCCCCTCCCTCCGGCTGAAATGATGAATGTAAGGCATATAGTAATCATAGATAACACGGCAGGGTCCGTTACAGTTTGTTTTCATCTGATTTCAATTAAACAAAGTCTTGGCTTTCAGAATATTAAACTTGTTTCTGCAAATTCAGATGATAAATACAACTTTGAAGCTTGTAACGGCATAATTACAAGCAGAGAACGGAGTAACTTGACGTCACAGCAGGCATAACAACAGCCGGTGTTTCTCGTGAGTGTTTTCCCCAGGAAACAAACACAATATACACAAACGCAAAAATACACAAACACACACACGCATACACACACACACACTCGCGAGCTTCCCCCAGACCAGTAATCCAAACGAAAATATTTTCCCTCCGGACTATTTTGATCATTTGCTCCGCTGATAATCAATCAGATCGATGGATTCCAGAGAAGAGGAATCTTTGAAGGCCTTTTTCTCAAAATGATGACTCGGTGACAGTCATTATATAATGTGACATATTTTGCTTAATATTTGGAGTACAACAACAATCCTGATATCATTAGAAAGCTAGGAATCTCCTCTTTCCAACAGTGTATACAACTCAAAATGTGTCTTCGGGTCAATGCGACTGATTTCGATAGAGGAGGTCACATATATTGTAGTAACCTATACCTTTTATGTTTATGCCATATTGTTTTATCTCGTGTGGCTATAAATATTGTTATTTTTTGTACACTCTTACTTTCACTTGTTTACATGCGATTTTAATACTCTTTTAATAGCACTTCGACTTATTATCATTATTATTGTTCATATAAATATTTTGAATCTATTTTTATTTCATGTGTAAATGAAGCAACTCTCACAAAATACTGATTTGGATTGTGAACAGACTAATGTCCCAGTATAGAGCTGTGTAGAGTGAGAGAGCAGTCATTAGGCTGAGAGAGCTGTACCTCTCTGAGAGGAGCTGCAGATGTCCTGGTGGAGCTTCTTGGCCTCGGGCGATGTGACCTGAGGGTTGGACAGCTGAGAGTAAACGTAGTCTGGGATGGACTTAACAGATGCTCCACTGCCGTTGGTACTGAGGTGGCTGGAGGTGAACTGAAAAAAAGAGGAATGGTATAATTTTAAAAGATAAGATGAATGGCCTCACTAAATAAAGCGTTAAATTCCAGCCTACCATTCCCCCCATGGCTTCGACGCGGGACATGGTCCTGGAGTGACCAAATCCTTTCCCTGTCTTCCTCTTGGGTTTCTCCAGGGACAGATTCTGGAACACACACCAACAGGGTTACAGCTTCTCTCCAATAACATCGAGTTCTACAGTAGATTCATGCGTATTTGGGGAACTTTATTTTTTCTCCAACTATACTGAACACATTTCCAATTCATTTGGATCTGGGGATCCACTGTTACATGATGTTATTCAAATCAACATTATCTCAGTGGAGTATTAAAGCATTCCAACTAATTATCTTGCATTAACACACAAGACAAATAATCTCAGGCCACTGGCCTTTTTTGGCATGGCACACAGTCGCAGTTGGTAGAGGGCGCTGACCTGCATGCTGATTCTCATCTCCAGGTCTGTGTTGGTGATGGGCAGGCCTCCTTCCAGCCAGTGGAGCCTCTGGATGAGCTGGGCCAGCTCCGCCAGCTCCATCTGACAGCGAGCCAGGTCTGACACAAAGAGGGTCAAAGGTCACTAGTTATTAACAGAAACAGCAAAAGAGGTTTCGCATCTATTCCTATCAATGGTCTGCCCCCTTAAAGTTAGTGAGTGCTGCATTCTCAAATGTTTAATTCTCTGTGCTTTAAAGGTTTTTTCCCAAAGAAACAAGAGTAAGAATGTTGGAACATTAGACCTTACCATGGTCGTTTTGGCAAGTTTTATTTTCAGTACAGCATAATACAATGTGTTTTAAGGTGCTACACTGATGGCAGTTGGTGAAGGGAGCACAAGGCTCAAACATGCCAAGTATATATCCCATCCCTCACAGAGCCTGTCACTGTTGAACATGATGAAATGAGGCTTCACTCAGATTGCCTCTCACCGTTGGAGGTGGCGTCGATGTCTTGGGTCTGCTGCAGCCACGCTGACACCTTGCTGGTCACCCCTGGGTGAGAGGCCACGGCGGGGGCGGGGTTTCTCATCTCTTGGTGGTAAACTGATGCCGAGCTGGCATAGTGAGGAGGCTGGAATATCCAACGTATCAAATCAGAATTTAAAACAATTGCAATTTTATTTTCTTATGTTTTACAAATAGAAATCTTTCAACATGGGCGGAACTATAAGTAATGCTGGAATTTGCTTGTAAGAGGTAAGGATACAACATATTGGTGGGGAATCCATTAAAAGCTGATGCCATAACACAATCAACCACAAAGCCAGGTGGCAAGTTCAAGACTGTTAAAAAATAGTAGGGATGCTCCGCTCTCTGCCGATCGATCGGTGCTCTCTATAAATGCCGATCACATGACGTAAAATACATGGCACTTTTCTCTGTGCGCGGCAAAACAAGCTCGCCAAAATGGCTTCACCAGTCTGGCAGTATTTGAAGGTGTCCGAAAATGACAATAAAATAGCGGTATGCAACGTGTGTGAAGCAGAAATCCTGCAGCTCCACCCGCTGTGACGGACCGGTGAGCGGAGCGAAACACACACTAAGAGTTAGACCTAACACACTTAGCTATTTTATCTACCTCGGGAACAAGCTAAACTAGTTATAAATATATTTATTCTTCAGTCGGGTCACTCACTACTGGATCAGTGAGCTGCATGAGATACTGACAGGCTGTCAGGAGAGAGGGAGAGAGAGAGAGAGAGAGAGCGCTTCCGCTCATTTCTCCCGTGTTATCCAAAGTTAATGTAAACTTGAATAATGTACTTCATTTGAATGTAATAATTATGTTGGTTGTTGTTTGTGGAAGCGCCAGTGAATGAGCCCCATTAACTGAGTTTTAAACATCACTTTAAATGGAAGATCCCCATAGGCCCCGCCCACTCGATCGGATCGGCGATCAGTATCGGCCGATACTGATTCCGGCCCCAAAATTGGCGATCGGAGCATCCCTAAAAAATAGAGTCTGTTTATTTTCATTTAAATGTTTGTTGTTGGTTTTTACTGTGTAACATGTTGAGTGGGACTCTGACCGTGGCTCTGTTGGACTGGGTGAGAGAAGCCATGGCGGGCAGAGTGCTGGGGACCATGGAGAGAGCATGGAGGACGCCATGATGGACGCCCATCGCCTCGTTCTTCCTGAACACACGATGTGCACACAGCTTCGTCAACCAGATGTAGAAGAGGTCATGGCTCTTTGCCTAACCACGAGGAGAGAAGCAAAATACAGGGAATTAAAAAAAACGACAAAACAAAAGAATAAAGAAAAAAGGGAAAAGCCATAGAAACTAAGCTTTTTTGGTAAAGGGAATATAATCCTTTTTCTATAAAACCTGGTCTATTTTCCAACTGTACATCCAGAGCACAGAGATTCCTCTACACCAGCTTGGCCAGACCCTCCACTCAAGAGAATAACTTGAAATGATAAAAAAAAGCCCAATATCCTTTCTCCTCGTCTCATTTCCCCGCTTTTTTATACTCGGTCTTATTTGCGTTTCTTTTTCATCACGTGGAAGTATAACTTATGTTTATTGTACAAATAGTGCTTGACTACCTAGAGCAGGGGTAGCCAACACGGTGCCCACGGGCACTTAGTCGCCCGCAGGGGCAACGTGAGTCGCCCGCGGGGCATGTTCTAAAAATAGCTCGCCAAGCAAATCCAAAATGTAAAAAATACACAAAAGAAAAGGAAATGTAATTAAAAGAATCTACCCTATGCATAAACAAAACCTCAATCATAGCAAACTCTATCTACAACTCTATATCTATCTAACACCCCTCCTCCCCCCACCCCCACAATGAATATCGACCAATAATGTTCTTGCTTGATTTGCGGGACTAGCGTTGCAGTCCGGAGGAAAAGCAATGTGGAGCGTCACCTCATCACTCCATAAGGAGTTTGACCTTTCCTTCTGGTAGAATCTACACAACACATCAGCCCCATTGAACAGCCTATCATGCCAGCCTATACAGCACATGAGGGGCAGAGCTTTACTGTGTGTGTGTTGCAACTTGCATATTTATTTATTGCACTTGACGCACACACACGCATGGCGTAATTTCCACTGGGGACAGGTCTCCCCCACTTTTCGAAATCCCGTCTGTGTCCCCACACTTTACAAATATGTTTATTATTATTTTTTAACGCAAGCCGTCATCGCCACAGAGGAGCACACAGCCTCTGTGAGCGAGAGAGAGAGAGACAGAGAGCGAGAGAGAGAAAGAGAGAGAGAGAGAGCGACCTTTATCTATTTAAAGGACACCTATCATGCTATATTTGAACAATATATTGTAGGGCCATACCTATATAAAGTATATAAATATAGTTTTTTTTTTCAAAATACCAAACAGATCCTGCATTTTAGCCATGCCTCATTTCGCTCCATTTGCTCTTTCCAGCACTGTTTTTGCAGGGGGCTGATTCTGTGAGCTGCAGCTGACCATGCCCCCCTGCAGGAGAGGGGAGCGTGCTCTGATCAGCTGCTGGGCTGTCAGAAGAGGGGGAGATCTCCGTCCTCCGTGTTTTATTATATTATTATATAGAGTCGTTATTCATTTGTTTTAAAGCTCAATAAATAACAAAGACCTTTGACCGGCACTTTTCTAATTTTGTCCGGAAGATTTAAACTTTAACGGACATCTTGACCGGCGAAAAAAAAACTAACTGAAACTCTGCCGCACGGTCCCCTCGTTCCTTGGAAGAGGCGGAGAGGTGGGTGTTTGTCATCTGCTGGTGGACTAACCGGAGAGAATTACAGTGCTTGCCTCGACGGGGAGGGATTGCATTGAATTGAATTAAAGCAGCAGGAGCAAACGCTTGCCTCGGGGAGGGAGAAAAAGAGCCACAGCGGAGAATAAACAGAAGGGCAACCATGGCAACCATGCACGGGAAGTCTTCTTCGCTGCTTTTCTGGCAGACTACAGCGCCACTTACAGGCCTGGCATATGTACTACAGCGTCTCCAGCGCTTTCGAGCGGCAATGGCCGGCCGTGGCCCAACCCCACATTCCCCTGATAGGTGGAGAGTTGGCCCAATAGCCGTAGCGCCACCGTCCTGACATCAGTAACGTGTTCAAATCTGGATCAGTTTTTATCAGATCCGTTGCAGCCCCTTTTTTAGAGATTTGGGTATGGAGGAAAATAGAGAGGGTTGTGTTTTCTGACACTTGGTGAGTTCCCTGGAACACCGGGGACACATATTCATGTATAAAAGACGCACAAAAGTGCATTTTGCATGATAGGTCCCCTTTAATATAGATAAAGTAAGAAATCATTCCAATGTGTATAGGACAGTAAAAAAACAAAAAACAGTTTAAAAAGGAGAGTGATTAGTAAAATATGCATAAATAGAAAGAAAGAATACTAACTAGGTAACATAAGATAAGAATACACAAGTTGAAATGATTTGTTATTGGTTGTGATCATATTCTAAAGATGTTTGGATTATTGAAAAGTACACAGCTCCCTTTCATCTGAGTGTTGAGAGCTGTATCCATCAATTCATGTTGTGCTCAAAGTGCACCAGATTGATGCATTTCACTTCAACATCTAAAAAATAATCTTCCCGGGGGTGCATGCCCCCGACCCCCCTAGAGGAGGTGAGGTCCACCCCCAAATAAAGCAGGTTAAAATAATTAAATTGCATACATTTTATTTCAGTAAACACTGAAAACGGGTCCCACAGACCCAAACAACACACAAAGGTTAAAGGTAAGCATATAATAATGTTAAAATGTGCTAAATATATACACTGCAAAAAACAAAAAAAGAGGAGTAAAAGTAGCTCACGACTTGTTTTATTTTTTGAAAGTAGCTCTGATCCTAAAAAAAGTTGGTGACCCCTGACCTAGAGTTACTGTTTATACAAATTATTGACCTCTGCTTAAAAATACAGCCCATTCATTTGGCCTTTCTTTCATGTTGTGCAAAGAAAAAGCAACCTCTTAATCCAGATATCTTACCATGACTCGCGTATGCATGCACGTCTACGGTTGTGGCATAGCTAGCTAACCAGATGCTAATAACAACAAAGTTATTGACTGTATGATCAGTGTGACAGATGAACAGATCGCCACTGGGCTTTCAACTAAAGACACAGCCACGCAAAAACTGCGGCATGTGTACGGCTCCTTATGGGTACTGCCATTTCTGAAGTGGCGGAGCGGCGTTCTGGTGCTCTCCGTCAGAACTGCACCCCTGTCAGACGAGACATATACCACGTGATGAGACGTTAGGCTCGTGTTGTGTTCAAGGACCCGGACCGTGGCCAGGAAAAACAGGCACTCGCTTGTTTAATTTTTTTGCGGTCTAGATTTCTTTAATTTTTTGCGTGTTTATAAATTACGTCGAGGGCCGTACCAAATGGTCTCGCGGGCCGTATACGGCCCTGGGGCCGGAGGTTCCCCACCCCTGCTCTATGGCTTTATATTGTGTGTAACCTGTTTTTATCCGATTTTTTGTTTTTGAAGCATAGTGCAAAACTTAGCTAGTGCAATAAAAATGAAATATATTGTTGAGTCACCCTTAAGTTTAGTTTATGTTGTCTATGTGGTTAATTTGACTGCACCACCTGTACGTTGCAGGTTACCTTGAGGTGGTAGATGTTGTCTCCAGCATCCAGGTCTATGCCTTTGGACTTCTTGTTGATGGACATCACAGCCAGGCTGACGTCCAGAGAGCCATGGAGCTTTCCTCTTTGAATCTGGAACATAATTAAATGATACAATTCAAACGGTGCCATTCATATCAGAGTTCATGGCCATGTCTCTATCACTGCGACTGACAAGTGTTGATAACTTACATCTTGCTGCGTCTTTGAGTACTTGAGAATTCCTTTTTCCAATATGAAGTATCTCTGAAAAAGAAACATCGCAGGGAAGTGTTAGAAAGAAATCAAAGCTTGAAAAAGGTCAAACGGCTCTGCCTCAGGGAAACTAGACATGTTTACCAGAAAATGGTATGCACTACATACTGCAACAACGTTAATAAACCTGGGTAAAAAAGAAAACTGTGTTCACCTTGTGCCAGCCTTTGAGCGGGTACTTCCTCCTCTTCATCAGGTAGCCCTCACAGATGCCGGGGATGCTGAGGTCCACAGAGGAGCTGGGCGCTGAGTATATGTCCTGAGGCTGCAGGTCCTCCATCACCTCCCAGTGACGGCCCTGACAGAGGACACACTCATTGTTACTAAACAATCTGAATGACTTAATACGTTTGGCCGAGTAATATATTTTATTTCCTAATTAAATAACATACAACTGAGGTTTGTTCTGATTCTATTAACATGTGAAGGTGAAAGGTTTTCCTTCATTTAATTGACCATCATTTAGACTTAGCAAGAGTATATTTCCTTTATTTTATTAAATATTTGTTCCTGGTCAAAATGGACTAAACTGAGGAGTCATTGAAGAGAAACAATGTGTACGGATGTGTTTGACTTTCTGATTTGGATTCAGCAAAGTTTGCAGGGCCAAAATATGATAAAATAGAAACAGCCAGTAGGCAGTGAAGCATCAACTTGGTTCTTCTGAAAACTTAAAACAGTGCAGTCAGATTGTGGAGCTGGAGTCTTTTTACCTGTTTCGAGTGTTTGGAGGAGCCGGTGCTGCTAGTGCGCGAGTGGCCAGGTTTAAAGGTGCTGGCTGGAGATTTTTCGAGGCCGCTCATCACAGACTGGCTGCTGCTCAGAGGTGGCGGAACCACCTGAGGGTCCATTTGTGCAAAGTTAGGAGGGTAGCGATGCATGGAGTGAAAGGACCTTCAGGACAGGTTGCTTCTCATGGCACAGTTCCAAACACTGAGGAAATGTCAACAGAACTGTGATCAATCAATGCTGGAGAGAGAGTTATTGAAACACTTTTTCAAGTTCAGACAAATGTTCTTTCCAAAATGAAATAAGATGCCTATAAACCTTGTTTGTCTTATATTGGCTTAGTTCTGTTCTATAACATCAGGGTTCAAATACAGTTTGGAAACAAGCAGTAGAAAGTACCTTTACCTCACATTGTTAAATGACAGTAGGAATGTAGGAAGATCGCTACATCAATGGGTCAAACAGACAATGGAAGGCCTGACAAAGAGCCAGTCAACAGATTTATCTAGTGGCTCTTCTTGCTTTTCTTAAAACAACACACACCCCTCTTCAACTGCTGGCTTTCCCTTTTCTCATGCAGCAGGTGAGAACAAACGCCAGGAGGAAATCGTTCCTTGTCACATGGTTTGTTCAAAGAAAATATTTGTATCAGCTCAGGATGGATAACAAATAAGATTTGGACAATTAGACAATGTAAAAGCTCAAATATCCAATTGTCAACCCTACTACACAATTTTTCCTGAATATATTTTGTTTAAAATACCACTACGTAAAAAAGACAAATATTGAAGTAATATAATAGGCTTCAATCCATAAGGCCCACTCCTATACCTAAATGAAAACATTTGCACATACAGGAAGTGGAAATTGTGATTAGACCATTATCAAATGAAATTACATAACACCATTGACAGTAACAACAGCAACAGATAAAATGAGGAAAGCCTTGGTGACACAACAAATAAAACACACCTGTGTTGCTGCTCCCCCAATAGTCCACAGGAAATTCCTTTTAACTTCCTCCAAAGTAACTTTAGAGCTGCAATAATTTCCCTCAAAGTCCTTATTTAAAAAGGGAAACCACAGCACAGAATGAAACACTTCTAGGAACAATTGTTCAGCATGAACATCCTCTGTTGCACTGGGAGCATTGTGACTCCTGACTGATGATGCCAGTCAAACCGGTGCATATCAAAGCCCGGCGGGTATCTGGGAGGGGCTGAGCACTCGACCTGACCCAACAGGCCTGCCGGCTCCGTCATCTCCAGATGACAAGATCTGAAATGTGTTCTCAGCAGATGTACAGCAGAAACACAAGAGCTCTGAGCAGCATTCAGAAAGCACTTCAGCTCTACAAAATGGATACTCCCGTTTGGGATATTTAAAAAAGGTCATACACAAGAAAGTGGTGCTAATTTAGTCAATTGAGTACAATGTCGCTTTTCTATGTCCTCACCAACTTTTGCAGTTTTGCAACTACTTATTATAGGAAGATTAAATCAAACGTAAAAAGGTTTAGAGATACATCTGTGTGTGCAGACATAAATCAACCTAATGTGATAAGCTGTCAAAATAATTGTAGTGCACTCATGGAACCGTTCAGAATTATAGTTTGGTTTCAAAACACTACTCATTCATTAGAATACAAAAAGTTGTTCTCTTAGAGCAGCTCCAACCTTTAGACCAAAACAGGTCACATTTTTATTGCACAGGCAAAAAAATCTAACAAGCTTTACACAATTCATATTCACTTCTTTGAAAAGGCTGTTAAGGCTTCGAGAACATTTACATTTATTGTATTTTGTTGCAGTTATACAATAATCTGTTTCAATGATAATGTGGTTAATTCCCTTTCTCATCTTGTTCCATTTGGTCAAGATGTTGCCCATTCTCCCATTCTCTTAACAGTAACACCTGTGTATTATTTTGGATTTAGATTACATTTTGAACAAAGGGTTCGCAAACCCTTTCCTTCTAGCAGCTAACTTTTGGCTTTAAGCACGGACACATGAACAAGGCAAAACCTCAGCATGCTGTGACCTGATCTTTGACATCTTCGCTACTAGTAATGTTAGTGATTATGCTATAGTGTTGAATTACAGTCAAAGACTTTAGAGTGGTTGTGGAAACCAAACATGGAATCATTTCCTAGCTGCCAAACATCCAGTGAACCTGTGGATTATTGAAGCTCTCTGGTTTATTAGTACTGCAGAAGAAGGAGGGCCAGCTGCTTAACGAGGGCCAAAACATTCCCAGCATGCTTTGCTCTACACATCATTGCATGATTACCTCTTGGTTACAGACCTGTTGTATAAAACAGTCAAAACAAAGTGATAACTGTTGGTGTACTGTTGAAGTTCGCCCATATGAAGGACATTGTTAATGAAATTGACTTGCCCTTTTTCCTGTGTCTGTTTTGTTATGCAAACTAATGACATGTGCTCTTTACAAAAAGGGATATGTGCATAATTACACTGAATCATATGGGGGGGAACATTTGGCTCAGCTCAATTATAGATAAAGGTTTTTTCCAATGGCAGCTGACCATGCACAGATCAAAATATGTCTGGCTAGAAACTACTAGAAGCGGGACCTAACACGTTGACAAGAAAAAAAAACACAAACAAATAAAGACACAACATTCTGGAGACTGGCTCACAGTGCAACAACACAAAAGTCTTGACTGTGGAACGATGTTCCAGAATACAAAGTTGTGCAACACACTGTCTTTACTGGGCTTGTGGAGGTGGGTGGGGCCAATGGCCACTGGCATGTGGCTTAAGAACCTTCACTAGTCTAAATGTCATAATCCCCTTTCTAGCCAATTTAGATAGTGTGTGAGAGTGTGTGTGTGTGTTCATTTACGGTAATGTAAGGTTTCGGTTCTGATTACATAGCAGGTTGAATTAATTGTCTTTTACTTTGGATTAGTTCCAACTTGTTATCTGTCAATATGACGTACCATACCAGTATGTCCAGATTTTGCTATCTATTCCTGTGTGTTCTTGCGATTTTGTGAATGCCTCGCAAGATAATGTTATTGTAACAGAGAATGAGGATGTAAACCCAGCAAGAGACATCCCAAACATCTCAAGATGAGGAAGAACTCTGGTTAGATGATAACCAGACATTTGAACAGAAGTTTATTTTGACATCTTTTTTAAATGAAAGATGAGGTAATCCTGCAGGAAAGGTCAAGTCTTACTAACTCATATAAATGTTTTCATGAACCTTAAGATTAAAGGAAGTTTAGTTTAACCGTCTCCGGTTTATTTCTATAAGTGTTCAAATTAGGGCTGTGCGATTATGGCAAAAATCATAATTATTTTTGGTCAATAATTGATATCACATTTATTAAATACGATTATTCATTGACTTTGAAAACATCCATTTATTGAACTTTAAAACAAATACAAATAATAATTTGAACAGTATCTTTTTAACTGTTGATTACCCTGAACATATCATTCAACTGAAAAACCAATACAAAAATAAATAAAATAAATTATACATTTACATTTAAATAAATAATATAAAAATAATAAATACCAATAAACAAGATCAACAAATATTTTGGAGCGCACTTCAACAAGCTACTAAACATATGTAAATATGATAAATACAAATAAATTAGATCAAATATGTTGCAGTGCACTGTCACAACCAAGCAAAGCAAAATAATTGTTTTTTTCGATTATGTTGTTTTCGTAATTGTGGCAGGCCAAAATCGTAATTGCGATTAAAATACGATTAATTGCACAGCCCTAGTTCAAATACAATAAAGCTTTTGGCCATTTTGCCCACCCTTACCATCGGCCAAATCTTACCAAAGTCTTAACTCCCCCCAGTAGTCTTTATTTACATTTTTTGTATCTCCTGAAATATTGCAGGTCGTTAAGAAAAGGTTTCTCTCCGACACATCGAGGTAAACAACTTCTTCCTCCAGGCTGTCACTGATGAACATGACCCCTAACTGATGTCATCGCCTATGTGACACTTAAATGCTGAGTCAATAGAGGAAGATGTTTACAACCATAACAGGCATGTGGTCTGACCAGTAAACCAGAGATACAGCCCTGAGAGCACTGTCAAAAACAAAATGAACGGTTCCCTTGCCTGAAGCACATAACAAGGCCATGTGTCAGTCGTAGAATTTGGTTTGCCATGTTTGTTTTTTTCTCTCCCTCTGTCATATGCTTACTGGAAATACCAGTGTTCGTTCCAACTCCCCTTGGCTTGTTGACAAAGACAAAGTCAAATATGGCACTACTAAGTACTGAGGCCGACGGTTATGAGTTGCAAATACACTTATTAATGCAAACATATAATAATAATAAGGAGGCTCTGTAGTCTGAACAAAGACTCTTTATTGCTCCCACAACAGCAGCAGCAACGCATTACAGATTTACCCTTTCTGCTCTAACACTTTGTGCAATTGTTTTCAGAATCAATTACGAACTTTGGCTGTAAAATGATAAAGTATGTCAAAAGGCCACCATGTTGACAACCACCACCCACAGCAAATCGTTAGCAAGCCATGGTCACTGGCCTACATGTGTTCTAAAACAGACTTGTGATGCCACCATATGCTCATAGTGTCCCTCACAAGCAGAACAGCTTTAAAAAGGAACCTATTCATTTTTAAAAGTGTTAAAGGCCCGGTTTGCGTGTCATACACTGCCAAGATGTATGGTAACTTGTACCAACAATTGAATCTTCACTTAACTTTTTGACCTGACTATCATTTTTTATAACAAACACTCAGCTTTCCTGCTGTTCTTAGACACGTGAGCTATACAGACACGTGAGCTATACAGACATGTGCCTTGTTAGCTGGAAACACCGGAATGGCTTTGGGCGTTATTTTGGGAATTTACCATAAGTGGCATGGCGTGGTTTCAAACTAAAACAGGAAACACTAGATCATACGTTCAAAAGAACGACTGTTGTATCAAAAAATATTTTTCTGATGATGAAATAGGTTAGATTGGGACAAAACGCAGTGTTGCAGCAGCCTGATATGTTGCAGAACTCTACAAACATCTAATAAAGGAATGGTATACTGGTTCAATACGAGTTCCTCAAAAACAAAGAAATAAGCAGATTGTATCATGTGGTGTTCTGAAGGGAAGTGCTGTTCTGAACAGTCAGTCCTTTAACATTCATGCCATGTGATGTCAAGAGAGACAGGGCTGACAACTGAACAGACTGGTTCTTCTCTAACCTCCATCTTTCACCCCCTCCCTCCTTCCAGGAATGTGCCAGAGCAAAATGTACAAGGTGTTTTGCCACATGTGACTAACAGGAAGTCTCTTTAGGTTTACATTTTAGTCTTAATATGTAGAATAAAGTGAAACCTATAGTCTATTTCAGCAAAAAACAGGTTAGATATTTGTAACAAAAGAAAAAACATTCAAAACATCAAATAATCATTTGAAAGCCGTGTGCAGCAACTAGCCAAGATAAAGACCCATGGTGTGTAGAAGTTATATTTTACTCAGTTTTAGATTGGTTTATGACTTATCCGTATAGATAAGTCATAAACCAATCTATAGAAACTGTTTGTAACTAGAATAACAATGGGGTTCCACAAAGGTCCATTCTGAGACCTTTATTGTTTTTGATATGCCGACACTGGGAAACAACAGAACACAGGATTCATTTTTGTAGCTATTGAAGTGTATGCAAGTCACTTTGGATAAACGCGTCAGCTAAATTAAGTCATGTAATAATGATAAACAACTGTAAATCTATACCATTAAATCAGCCTTTTTGATAAACGTACCAATATATTATACAGAACAAACAGCTCTGCGCCTCTAAGAATAACACTTTTTTTTTATGTTAATGATGAAAAATGTATTTACAAATTGTGAATAGTGGAATATCACTAGTATTGGTATCAAAAACAACATTTTTGGATGAGCGACATCGCTTTTTCAGCCATCTGTTGTATTTGATGGCTTCATGTTCGCTTTCAGCTGTAAAGGAAAGCAGCTGATGAAAACCTAGCAAATACCAGTTTTGGGGTCTCATGACAGCATTTTCTTTTTCATTGTGAATTGATTTTATTAAGAATGCTTTAAGCTTTTGATTTGCAGTAATTTCCCCCCAATTGTAGCCAATTGTGAACACTTCAGCATTGACTTTAACCAACAGTCATTCTTCCTTTTTTTCCAAATATTATTTTGCCTCTTATCTGCCTGCTTGGTTTTATCGCACTGTTTGCAAATTTCTTTATTTTCCTGTATTCATTTATTTTCTGGCTTCTGGGTGGTATTCATTTTTTAAGCTAAAGTACTGTAGTCCTACTTACAATTTGTTGTTATTTGTACTCAGAGCCGGCCCGACCCATTAAGCGACATAAGCGGCCGCTTAGGGCCCCGCAGCCACTAAGGGCCCACTAGCAAAAAATGAAAAAAAAAAGATTAATTTATTTTTATCTCAGTACACCGTTTTTTATCTCAGTACACCGTCGCCGTGATAAGTATGCTTAATTAATTTTGTTAATATGCCTAGATTGCCTACTCTCAAAGTCATGTATTATATTATTGAGTCAATCATATAATACATTAACCGTGCTTTACCTGAACCTCATCATGACACTAGAGAGGACGGCAGGATTGTAATTTCCCGTGTTCAGTGAATGCAACAGAGGCAAGGCACCAGACCAACCAGAGAGTTGAATGGAAATAAACATCTGTCTTATTGGCTGACAGGTACCTATCCTGTGAGCTGTGACAATGTTTAAAATAAACTGTCAGTCTCAGACTCAGAGTTTTTGAAGATGGACATAAGAACATTTGTTCTTAAAAAAGACGACAATTCTCAAGTGGTGGTTCACACAACAACCCCAGAGCCAGCACTTGAGCCAGGAGAAATTACAGCTACGTTGACGTTACTTTGAATCGCGGGGTTAAGCTAAACCGTTAGCAAGTAGCTATAGCTAGCCAGATATATTAAATAAACACTTTGTCATACAATCTAAATGTAATGTTTTTTAGCGTTACCTGGTGATTTCAAAGAAAGCTCTCTGGGAAATGTTGGCTTACTGTTCGACATGAAGCTAGAAGCTACCGTACAGTACACAGTTGATCCTGAGTCCTGTCAGTTAAAGTGTTTCATAGTTAGCTTAGCTAAGCATCAACCTAGCACTGAAATATATGGATGTTATGTGACAGTATTTCTGAGAAAAAGTCAGCTGAAATGGTGGCATAGTTGCCACTGCTTTACGTGTCGACAGCATGATTGAACGTATTTGCAGCAGTAAATGTGGCTGTTTGGCCACTGACGTTGCCATAACAACACCTGAATGTAAATGTGCAACCTCTTTTTGTGACAGATTTTTGCATGAAATTATAATTCTTCTGAATGATATTCCTATTGACAGCTAGTTTCTATGTGAACATTATGAGATGGACAGCCAGAGAGAATAAATGAAAAACAGTTATGAAATACTATATGACAAAACAAGAATACAGTTTAAAAAGGAGAGTGATTTGTAAAATATCCATAAAGAAAAATCTGTTTACAGTTCTGTTTCATATGGGTGTTGAGAGATGTATCCAGATTGATGCTTTTAACTTCAATATTTAAAGAAAAATCTTCCCGGGAGAGCATGCCCCCGGACCCCCCTAGAGGATGTTAGGTCCACTGTGTTTATATGCTTATTTATACAATATGTGTGCTTATGCTAACATCATAAGACAAAAGTTGGTTCCGTGTTGTGTGAAGTGAGAACGCGCTAGAGTGTGGGGGGCCCCCAAGCCAAAGCTCGGTTAGGGCCCCCAAAAGTCTAGGGCCGGCCCTGTTTGTACTCCACTTCAGTACTTCCGTTTAATGCTGCTTTAAACTTCTACTCCACTACTTTTTTTAAAGGGAAATAATGTAATTTTATTCCACTACATTTATTTAACAGCTTTAGCTACTTTGAACAAAATGCATCTCTAAAAATTAAACTAGTAGACAATATGAATTAGAAATGTCACATATATAAATTAAATACACACAAAGGCAATGTTTCTGTACAATGACTACTTTTACTTTAAGTACATTTAGCTGAAATACTTTTCTACTGTTACCTAAGTAAGATTTTGAACGCATGACTTTTACTTGTAATGAAGTATGTTGACAATGTATTGGTACTTTTACTCAAGTAGAGCATCTTAATACTTCTTCTTCCAGCACTGTCTTATTGAAAATGTATTCATTAAAAAGTAGAAAAACAGGATAGTAATAAAAGGTTTTGAAGACAGTACATTGTGCGTGTGTGTGTTTGTGTGTTTCGAGGAAATTAGGCTTAATAAAAATGTTGCTGCACGTGAACACAAACACACCTAAAGAAACAGTGCGAGAAACACTTCACGAGACACGAGTTTTTAAACTTGTGGAATAAACTAGTTTCGCTTGGTAAAAAAAAACTAACGTCACCACAAAAAGTGCCGTTTCTCTGGCAGCCAGTCACAGGAATAAAGATGATAAAAGCAATAAGAGAGCTAAAATCATTCATCTTATACACGTCGCAAACAAAGTGAATCGCTCCAACACGCTCGAACACGAAGGCCCTGCCCAAACCGAACACCAATTATTTAAAAAAAGTTTCTTCCCCTTAAAAAGTAAAACAGTATGAAACGTTGAACAACTTCAGGTGAAACGACACAATTCAGCGACATTTTTGTTACTGACCTGTTCCTGGGAGGCTGCTGTCAGCTGGAGATCACGGCTGCACTGATGAAAAGCTTCTAAAAGCTGTCCGAGCCGCCCTCGATCAGCGCGTGCACACAGGTTTGCAGGTGCACCGGCAAAAAAGGTGCATCATGGGAACACCCTTTTTTTCTTGATTTTTGTTTTGAAAAAGTTCCAATGTAAAACATCATCCTTTACCTTCAAACAAACACACAAATCCCTCATACAGGACAATGTGACTAAACTAAATACAATGTAAAACATTAAATAAAAAGAACAAGACAAAAAGTTTAATTATTTAATTATTATAAAAACACATTTTCCCTTAACATACACGAACATTATATTTTTTTTAAAGAAAAATTACTTTTTACCATAGTTGTTTGTTTAGTTAAAAAAAATTGTTTTGAAATGTAAATGTTAAATGGAATAGCAGCTTAATTAAAGGTGGGTTGTTAATGTAGAGTTCTTCTGCTGGATTGAATTGTTGTGGTATAAGCCATTTAATGGCTAAGACGGATAAATATAAGATATACTCACTACAGCATGCTTTATTTGATGCAAATACTATTAGTGAGTAAAACATAAAGTCATATAAACTCAACGGCTACTGTATTGTATAACACAATCCAATACAACAATTCAGCTGTACGTTAACGTTATGGTTATTATTAAAATATGTTTGTCTTGTTGGACTGCATTATATTTAGCCGGTTTCTAATGTTTTGCATTAAAAAGATGAATAAGGCAGAATATGAGAACTACGACCTCAATGATAAACACAGAGTTTAATATATGGCTCTCTTTTTAATATATGGCTCTCTATGGAAACTTTGGCAGATGTCATGAAGTTGTGGCCCCCACTATTGCGGTAAGCGTGTTGTCACTTCCGGTTGTTGTTGTTGTCACCTCCGGGCTATCCTGTGCGCCTGTTCTGCTGCAACCCTGGGTGTTTCTCAATCGCGAGTACGCTTGCTTGGTAGCACATGTCTGCCGAGCATCTTGCTTCAGAAGCGAGTCAAGAATACTTCCTGGCATTCGGAAAACGAAGAGTGGAACACGCTAGCAAGTGTGCAGGTGTGCGTCATATGAGAGGCCCAGCCTTACATCTTCCGCCACAGATTTGGGGAAATTGGTCCGTGCGCAAAGCATTGTGGGGATTTTAAGACCGCGGAGTCTACTCATGTGTAGCCTCGATATTTCTCCAAACGGAGTACGCCGGGCTCGGTAGATTTCCAAGTATGCTGGAGATTGGAACAGTACTTCGGCGGCACTCGATGACGTAGTATGCTTGAAATAGTGGCTCTGAAGCAGCTTTACTCGCGATTGAGAAACACCCCCTGTCTCCTACAAATTACGTTCCCACAGAACTAAACTGCATTCTCAATTACGTTTAGCTTGAAACGTATTTTCTCCCACGTTACGTTTGTTACGAACGTATCTCAAATACGTTTATTTTCTACATATCTTCAAGAAACATATTTTCTCCCACACGTTACGTTTGTTACGAACGTATCTCAAATACGTTTATTTTCTACATATCTTCTAGAAACATATTTTCTCCCACATTACGTTTGTATGAACGTATCTTAAATATCCTATGGTTAAATTAAAATCAGTAGGCAAGGCTGTAATTTCGCCAGCTGCGAGGCAGAAAATAATAGTTTTAACATGCCAAAAAGCTGCTGTGTTGTTTATTGCACCTCAAACATTAAAACAAATCCAGAGTTACGTGTTTCTGTACTTCCTCTAAGAAGAAAGGACAGTTTAGAGCTCTGTGGCTTCAGGCTTGATCTCCGTTCAAATGACAGCTGGTTTCCCCAAAAGTGGGCGGGGCTGTAAAGTGACGTAGGAAAGATCCTCAGCTCGCTGATTGGATGTTTTAGCTGCAATGCACGTCGGGATATGGTGTTAATGCGATATGATATCCGAAAAAAAAATTCAGAGTTTAGGATGGCCGAAGACACTCCACTACCCATAATCCCCAGCTATCGTTTGGGACTACAGTCCCGTTGACAAACCCCGTGATTAATCTTCAAGCTCTGGGATTGGATGTTGGAGTGGCAGTGCGCCAAGGTTACGCCGAGCGTCAAACAGCTCTTTGAAATGGAACGAAACCACGGCAGACTTTCCAAAACTGGACTCGAACGCCCCCCCCAGAACTATACATGCTGGCTATTGTGTTTCGCAACATGTTCTATGGCACGTCTCTACTGGGAATTGTAGTTTTAAAAGATGTTTTCGTTTTTCCCAAAATTAGAAGTTGACAGTATTAAACTGTGTACAGCCCTGGAGGTTTAGGGAATAGGAAACAAATTGGTGTGTACAAATGTAAAACATGTAATTAATAAATGGGTGAAAATCGCTTGTGTCCATAATGGGAAGCATTAATATATACCCACATGCCAGCTCATTGTTACTTTGTAATTCTACTCCACTACAATTCAGAGGTTAACCTGGTATTTTTACTCCACTACATTTATTTTAGGTACTTAGCAGATTCTGATTAATGATGTGAAATATAAACAACCCTTAAAGCAGACTTTAGTTACACCTGAGTAAAATTCAGGGAAAGGTGATTGTCAAGTGCCAACAATCAGGCGAGATATTAGTTGGTGCTTGAGAAGACTAAATATTTATCTGCAGATCTCTATAAAGTATATTCATTACTCGTTATTCTCTACTAATAGTTAATTAAAAACTGTATATAATAGCTATTTTGCACATCCCTTTCAAGATTTTCTAAGGTTTATTGACATATCATATACACAACTATGTTGAAGTTATGCAATTAATGAAAAACTTGGGTCACAGGTTCCTCAACAGTGCATTACAAGACATTTATCAATATGTGTGTATACCTCCACCATTAAACTGTCAAATTCTGCACATTTCTTATACTATCTACATACATAAGAGTATAATTAATGTGTATAATATCAGTTAAAATAAGTGCTTCAACACAGTTAACATTGCAGGAAAGCAATATATTAGACGTTAAGTACTTTGTCAGGCTTAATATTTATCTGTAGATAGCAGAGGTGGGGACTCGAGTCACATGACTTGACTCGAGTCAGACTCGAGTCGCATATTTTTTGACTTGAGACTTGCTTGACTAACATTGATAAAAGACTTGACTTGACTTTGACTTGGTATTCATGACTTGAGACTTGACTTAAGCTTGAGACAGATGACTTGAAAGGACTTGACTGTTTAAAATTAAATATTTGCGTTTGTTTTTGTAGTGAGATATTACGTTTAGTTTTTTCGAAAAAACGTGATTGGGTGATTATAGCGCCATGCGCGCAAACCTGGCAACCCACTACGGCAGGAGCGTCAGTTAACATGGCAGCGGCTAGCGTTACTCCAAAAATAGTGAAGTTTGGATTCAAGGATTATGTTGTCGATGACGCTAATAAGAAGAGAACAGCGGTATGCAGGGTCTGCAGCATAAAGATCAGTGACACGACCACCACAACATCCAACTTCATTCGTCACTACAAAAAACCCCACAGAGAAAGGTGCGTGAATGTGTTGTGTTAGCTAGAAAGCTAACGTTAAGTTTAAGCTACGTTAGACTTGGTTTCAAATCGATTAAGCATTGCAAAGAGAAGACAAAACGGTAAATGAACACTAGAACCGCCAAGGGATTCATTTTGACTAACCCCGATACTGACGGGCTGTCAGGAGAGGGAGAGAGAGAGAGAGGAAAAGAGATGCCTCGTTTATTTCCCCTGTGTTATTATCAGAAGTTACTGTAAACTGTTGAATAATGTAGTTCATCTACTTTTAGTAGTTTGTTTAAATCTTTTAATTATGATGTTTTTGTTTGTAGAAGTGCATCATTCCTTGATTTATTTTATAAATGAATCTGAACTTTTTGATCTGTTATGATGATAAACTGAAGCAATTTCTAAATTAACCCAATTAAGTGAGTTTTAAATCGTCCTACTTAGTTTATAAGGAAATTATGAAGAGGAACAAATTAAATGATTTGAAAATGATATCTATGTAGGTGCTGACGCTGTTGGCATTTCTAGTGTTTACAGACATTTAAATTAAATATGTGTAATGGCAAATGCCATATATGATTTTCTTACCTGGAATTCTGCCTTTTTGAACAGACTTTTTGATTGAGTCCTAGCTATATTGTCTGCAGTTCTAGGGTTAATATTGATCTAATATGATTGTCATCGGTCTAAATTAGATTTCAAATGATTAACTGTGTATGTAATGAAGATCATAGTGTGGGTTAAATCCATTTTCATAACCACTGTAAATGCGGAAACTGGGCTTATTCATCAGAATTTCGTATGGCTTGACTTGACTTGCTTGACCTGAGCAATGACTTGACTTGACTTGCTTGACTCTCACCACAGTGACTTGGGACTTGCTTGATACTTGTAGGTCAAGACTTGAGACTTGCTCATGACTTGCACATGTAGGACTTACTCCCACCTCTGGTAGATAGATACCCCCAAAGCTTTTTTCTTATTTGAAAGAAGACCTTAACCTAAAGTATTCTTTAATGTGTTAATAAAGGTTAATTAGTTTGTCTGTTTTGCACATCCTCCTATTAATATCTTTGTACATCCGGCACTAAACTGTTTTATTGTAGAGATCACTTACAGTATCTTCTTGACTTTTTATATTCTATATTTCTATCATTGACCTTCTACTTTCCCCCTATGAAAGTACTCTTAATATTTTTTTCATCAAATAACATTATTCAACAAAAATAACATTATTCAACAAAAATAATTCAATAACGTGCTTTAACCACTAGGCGGTGCACACAAGGTACACACAGCATACTAATAATAACTTTGTATTATTAGTGTAGGACACTTATGTATGTATAACATCTGAAGATGTGTAGTTTTATTCATGTTTTTACATAATTTTACAGGATATTGCTATATTATTGCTCATGTTTTACTTCCACACATTAATATCTGATTTGTAAAACATCACAGACAGAAAGGTATATCCGTCATTTAACAGTAAGCTATTGAAATTGTGATTCCATAGATGTGTCTCCCATCACCCAAAACCCCTGACTATTCTCTCAACTCAGTATTTACATTCTTATATTCAAAGAAAATCAGTAATATCTTTAAAAACTACAAGTCCTTTTCTATCAGCTGTGCACCGTTATGGTGTAAATATAACCTATCTACCAATTGGATCAAATATAAAAGTCAGCCGAATTAGTATTGATACTGCAAGGAGACGTATTTTGTGAAAAGAAATGTAAGATGTTGTTTAATTGTTGATATATTTATGATCCACGTCACGTATTCAGTTTCGGCGGCACTTCTTCCTGTTTGTCCAGAAGTCTTCTCATCAGGGCTCTATAAATAAAGAACTACGGCAGATGTGTAATATTTAATGCAGCCGAACCGTGTATTACAATGCCGTTATGTGATGACTTCCTAAGAGAAAAGCAAGAACACTCGGAATAAAGTATTATTATTTTTTTTTAAATGTTTTCGGATTTCACATCGCATAAACACCATATCCCAACGTGCATTGCGGCTAAAACATCCAATCAGCGAGCTGAGGATCTTTCCTACGTCTGTTTCCGGTATTGTTCCTGTAATGAGAGTTCACATTTATGCTACATTGAAGGGTGGAATTGACTACACATCTTCAGAAACATAATTTGCTTCAGATATAACTCATAGCAATATTGTAACCATTAAGAAAAGCCAACTGCATTAAAAACCCAGTTAACAAACACTAGGTAAAGTATTTTTCCTTCAGTAATGAAGATGTAATTCCAATGTAGACACACCTGGGGTCGCTGTTCAGTCTGTTACGCTGAGCCATGCATTGTCTGGAACGTAAAAGGGACGAAGAAGACAAAGTGAAGTGAGGTACTTCCGGTTCAATGTGAAAACATTCCCAGTTAAACAACAGAAACAAATCGCTAAATAAAAAGATAAAACACTGGCATGTAATTTACGTTAGAATAAATAGAATGGTTTTGAATAATAGATGAGAGTAAAATCTACGTCACTTTACAGCTCCGCCCACTTTTGGGGAAACCAACGCTGTCATTTGAACGGCGATCAAGCCTGAAGCCACAGAGCTCTTTTGGCATGTTAAAACTGTTATTTTCTGCCTCGCAGCTGACGAAATTACGGCCTCGCCTACTGATTTTAATTTAACCATAGGATATCGAGCCCGATCGTCGATTTCAAATGTGTGCTCTAAAATGATATTTATAAATGACTATTATCATTATTATAAGCAAGACAATAAATGGCAAAGATATGTAGAAAATAAACGTATTTAAGATACGTTCATAACAAACGTTACGTGGGAGAAAATATGTTTCTAGAAGAAATGTAGAAAATAAACGTATTTGAGATACGTTCATAACAAACGTAACGTGTGAGAAAATACGTTTCTAGCTAAACGTAATTGAGAATGCAGTTTAGTTCTGTGGGAACGTAATTTGTAGGAGACAGGGTTGTCTGCTGCTGATAGCTTATATTATCTTAACTTAATCGATCGTTTTACAATTCTTGATCACGGCAGCTACCTGACGTTGTAATCACACGTTACTACAGTTTAAGCACTCACAACTCTCCTTCTCTTAGCGACTGTAACTCCACAGTTGCTTACACTCCTTTCGGGTTTGCTAACGGTAGCTACTTTAGCTTGATAGCTAGCTATGGCTCCTTCCCCACCCTCGGGTGCTATTTCCTGCTCTATATGTCTCATGTTTGGTTACTTCCCTACCTTCTTTACTGGTACCGATAGGCCTACATGTGTTAAATGTAGTACAGTTGCTAGGTTGGAGGCGGGAATCATAGCCATAGAAGCCCGGCTCCGCATTTTAGAAAGTAACTCAGCTACAGTAAAAACCCATGTTAGTCGGTGCGGACCGGCAAAAGGTAGCTCCTACTAGCCGTCCCCCGGCAACTCCCGAGCAGCCGGGAGACTGGGTGACTGTTCAGAAGGGGCATAACGCGAGACCCGCAGATCCCCACCAACCCGTTCACCTATCTAACAGATTTTCCCAACTCAGCGAGACACCTGCTGAGAAGCCAACTCTGGTTATTGGTAGCTCTATTATGAGACACGTGAACTTAGAGACCAAAGCCTCCACAGTCACATGCATTCCGGGGGCCAGAGCGGGCGACGTTGAGGCGCATCTTAAACTGCTGGCTAAGAATAAACGTAAATACAGTAGGATTGTTATTCACGTCGGTGGTAATGATGTTCGTTTACGCCAATCAGAATGCACCAAAGTTAATGTGGCGTCGGTGTGTAGTTATGCTAAAACAATGTCGGACACCGTAATTTTCTCTGGTCCCCTCCCCAATCTGATCAATGACGACATGTATAGCCGCATGTCATAATTTCAGCGCTGGTTGTCTTCGTGGTGCCCAGCAAACGATGTGGGCTTCGTAAATAATTGGACAGCCTTCTGGGGAAAACCTGATCTGATTAAGAGAGACGGCATTCATCCTACTTTGGGATGAATGCCGTCTCATTTCGGCAAACATTTCAGAGCTTTGTGGACTTAATCCATGACAAACTAGAGTTGAGACCAGGAGGCGGAGTCGCAGTCTTACACGCTTCTCTGCGCTCTCTCCAATAAAATACCCAATATTAACGTGTGTGTGTCTGCCCAAGGACAATTTAAAGTAAAACCTAATAGAGGTGTCATACATAGTAACCTAATAAAAGTAAATGTAACAACTACTACAGTGCAACAAAACAGGAAGATTAAATGTGGACTCTTAAACATAAGATCTCTAGCATCTAAAGCAATATTGGTAAATGATTGAATATCAGATTATAATATTGATATATGCTGTCTCACTGAAACTTGGTTGAGACATTAAGAATATGTCAGCATAGATGAAGTCACTCCACCCAGCCATATCAATACTCATATTGCTCGAGGCACAGGCCGAGGAGGAGGTGGAGTTGCAGCAATCTTTGACTCAAGTTTAATTATCAATACTAAACCAAAATTAAATTATACCTCCTTTGAAAGCCTTGTTTTTAGTCTTACGCATCCGACCTGGAAAACTTTGCAGCCAATCTTATTTGTTACAGTGTACCGTGCACCAGGTCCTTATTCAGAATTGTTATCAGAATTCTCTGAGTTTTTATCAACTTTGGTACTTAAAACAGATAAAGTAATTATCGTAGGTGACTTTAATATTCATGTTGACGACGATAAAAATAGCCTTACTGTTGCATTTAACTCTATATTAGATTATATTGGTTTCCGTCAGAGTGTAAATAAACCAACCCACTGTTATAATCACATTTAAAATTATTCTTCTCGCCTACAAAGCCCTTAATGGGCAGGCGCCATTTTACCTTAAAGAACTCCTTATACCCTACTGTCCAACTAGGGCATTGCGTTCCAAGAATGCACGGTTGTTCCTAGAGTCTCTAATGGCGCATTTCCACTACACGGTCGGCCTCGGCCACACTCGGTACGGCTCGGTACGGCTTGGCCGCGTTGGGCCTTAACAGGGCCGACTCACTTCATGCTGCGCTTCCATTACAGTTTAGGAACTGGGGTAGTTACTATAGTAACGCAGTGTAGGCGGAGCCGTGACGTCATCTTCAATGAGAAATCCAGAAACACAACACAGCCGTTAGCTGTGAGCACTCAGAGCTCACAGCTCCTTATATATGTTCAGAAACTCGACAAAAGTTAAACAAGTACACACCACAGACTGCCTGTGTCATGGTGAATACAGTCGCTGCTGTATTTATGTCTGTATAGGCCGTTGTTGTGAGTGTGGACGGTCGGGGCATATACTGCGTTAGCTTAGCCAATCTCCATCTAGAAAAACACGAATTTTAAAAGGTTTTTCGCCTGCCGTCTGTCTGCAGACTTGACAAAGCATTAATTCATGGTTTTTACTAACCGGTATCAGTATGTTGTTACTTCGGCATCATTTTGAAACGTGTATTACAATTAAATCACGGTCAAATATGTCCATCTTGTTGTAGTTCTAGCCCTCTTGCCAGCGCTCCTCTCTCTAGTTTAGCATACTCAGCCCTGTTTGTTGGCCCCGATAGAACCACAATTTTCTAGGGCCAGAAAAGAGGGGAAAAAGTGGCCCCGCGCCGTGCCGCGCCGGAACGAGGCCTAGTGGAAGCACAACCAAAAAAGGGGACGGCACGACACGGCACGCTTAAAGCGAGCTACGCGCTGCAATGGAAATGCGCCATTAAAGTACAATGGGAGCCAGAGCCTTTTCTTATCAAGCTCCACTTTTGTGGAATCAGCTTCCAGTTTGTGTTCGGGCGGCAGACAGCCTATCTGTTTTTAAGAGTACGCTTAAGACCTTCCTTTTTGATGAAGCTTATAGTTGATAAAATAATCTAATAAGAGTGCATTGACGTAGACACGTTGTGCCTCTTCACCTATACATTTTAGTTCTTACTCTTTTTCCTTACTGATGGTATGTCATTTGGTGGTGTGTGTAGACGGTGGAAGCAGGGAACTGAAGGGTTAACCTGTTAAGCCCTGAGCCTGTTTTTCAGGTCTCAGGCTCGAAAATGACATTCCCAGAACAAATGACCATATCTTCCCTTCTAAAAGGGTTACATTAATAATCTTTTTTCTCAAAGTAATGATAAACCTGTGAGTTGGATGTAGAAAAGTCAGAATCAATATAGATGTTTTTTATTTTAAAGAAAATTCAGATTTTACATAGTAAAAAACTGTAAATGATAGTGTCCGTCCAAAAATTATTTTTTACTTATAGTGAAAACTACCCTTGGATGATGGGCTAGTAGACTAACCGCTTTAGGAATCCAAAGTACAAACATATAATAAGTACCCTGTATCAAGATTGATGCAAAACAAGTGACATTTGACCTTTTTAGAGAGGTTTAGCCAAAACCACCCCACCTCTGAGGTGATTTGGGTGGAAAAAGATTTGTTACCATATCTCTGGCCCCCCTTTGTCGAGTGCATGTACGTAGACACGTTGTGCCTCTCCACCTCTGTTCCTTACTTCTTACTTGCTATCCCATTCCCTCAACCTATCCTAAGGGAGTGCATGTACGTAGACACGTTGTGCCTCTCCACCTGTTCCTTACTTCTTACTTGCTACCCCTTTCCCTCAACCTATCCTAAGGGAGTCCATGTACATAGACACGTTAGTTTAGCTGCTATAGGCTTAGACTGTCGGGGGACACCTCACTTCTTCCTTCTGTCTGTCTGTACCTGTGTACTCTCATGTTCCGAATAACCCAGCTTCCCCCAAATTTCTTTTTGGTGTCTATATCAACGCCGGGATCCTGAGTCGTGGCTGATCCTGTTGCTGCGGTCCTGAGTCCTGGATCCTCTATCCTGAGTTCTGGATTTGAGTCCTGGACTTCGAGTCATGGCTGAACCTATCACTGTGGTCCTGCCTGACTCTCATCATACTACTTCTCTGATGGCTCCCATAGGATTGTTGACATCCTCGTGGATTCATCTTCTTATTATAGACACATGCATTTCCAAACATTTGGTCTACCTATGCTGTAAAATGTATTATCTCTTCGATCTACACACGGCATCTATTGCACTTCTGTCCGTCCTGGGAGAGGGATCCCTCCTCTGTTGCTCTCCCTGAGGTTTCTCCCATGTTCCCCTTTAAACTGTGGGTTTTCTCTGGAAGTTTTTCCTTGTACGATGTGAAGGTCTAAGGACAGAGGGGGTCGTATTGTCATACTGATATTCTGTACAAACTGTGAAGTCCACTGAGACAAATGTAACATTTGTGATATTGGGCTATATAAATAAACATTGATTGATTGATTGATTGATTTTTACTGCACTGTGCATGTTAGCCATTATAGATAGATTTTTTGATTTTAGCTCATGATTTCAATGCAATTTCCCCATAAAACACATTACTTAAGAAACAAAAAAGGAAAATTCCCAAGCCAAGTTATTTCACTTTTACTGATGAGCAATAGAAATCCTCCATAAAGCTCCATTAAGAAATCATTTCCCCTATATAGTGCCTTTTAGGTGGTCATTTATATAGTCAGGCAGTGGATTAAGAACACATTTTAAAATAATTTGAAATGATCAACACATAAATCACCAAATATAACACACTAATGTTGCATAATAATCATGACCCAGTCATCTGTGAACCACAGGTAATATTCATGTATGCCAAAGATTTGGTAAAGCATTCCATCTAGTGGAAGAAGAGTAAAATGGTACCTGCCAATCTGATTTAAAACAGCATGTAAGGAAGTGCTGCCTGGAAGGCTTCACTCAGGGAATCGACGCTCCATACACCTCAGACTTGCACTTAGCCAAAATGTCGAGAGTGAAGTTTCAAGGATGTGACAGAAGCATCAGATCAGATGGTGCAGAAATGTTTTCTATACAAGTGAGGTATAACAATCTCTTCATTTGGATGAGAGTTAAACAATATTGACATTTAATTAGTTATAAATAAGTATGACTATAATGACCTTTTCCCCCTGTAGTCTCAAAACACACCAACTATTAGAGGATATCAGATTTTGAGATTGGATTAAAGTACAAATGCCGATAAATACGAACAAATAATCTCCATACTTATATTTTTACGAAAATTAAATATAAAGTATTTATGTATATGCAATAAAGCTGTGTAAACATCAGATTAATTAAAATGCTTCAATCTGGCTACCATTGCGAAAGAGAATATCAAATACATTACACCAACATCTACTGTTGAAGTCTGAACATTAATATTACCCCTTACGTTATATCAACTTTATTCTTATATCTGAGCGGTCAATCATACATTTGATTCACTACCCTTTTTTACACTGAAACTTCAGGGTTGCAAAAGCACACCAACTGCACAACATACCTCAAGTGGTACCATATTCTTAACTAAGGCTGCACTAACCAATATTTGTAATACTAACAATCCTCTACACAGCATTGCATTGTCTCTCAGTTTATGTGGTTTTGGTTTGATTGCTAGTAATATAAGTCTCAGTGCTCACACTGGTTTTTCGTTGTAAAATGGCTGCATTCATGCCATACACAGCAGCAATCAGCCGACAGTTCGAGAAACTGGTAAACTCATTTACAGTTTAAGCATCAGATGTTTATTTTGTGGTGGAGACCAAAACTGGAGCTAAAACAGAATATTAGATTAACATCGGTATACAATACAAGTTGCATGTTTTACCTGGATTTAGTGCTCAAATGAGCTTCTTTGCATTGACATTGGCTGCTCAAGAAACAAAGACTGACACATGCATCAGGACTGAACAACATTTTATTCTGTACTTCACTTCCAGAACTTCTGTACAATACCAACGTTTTGCAGACCTGGAAAATATCACTTCTGCAGTAATCGGGCTCTTATGGAGCCACAGAGGAACCCTGCTATAAACACAACACAACACAACCAAACAGGGACATGACCTCTTCACTCCAGGAAGTGTGTTGCACTCAACATTTTGGCAGTCACATATATTCTGCTAGGAGCTGCTTCGCATAACCATTCTATAACATAATAAAACTAATTAAAAAAAGAAATGCCCTATATTAGTTATTCCATTCGAAGCAACCTAGCCTCTGCTAGGGGACCGGGGTTTGCTATCAGAAGGAATCGGCTCTTCTCTTCTTCAACACGACTGCACAGACACTGGAGGACAATGGAAGGCAGAAAGGAAACACTACAAGCACGAGTGATTCTTTTGTCCGGCCATGATGTGACTATGATTGAAATAGCTAGACTTAAAAATGAAATGTGTACTTTTTGGGGAAAAATACTTATTTTCATACATGAGCTAATTGGGGCTTTAGCCAGCAGCCAGTTAGCTTAGTTAAAAAAAACAGCTAGCCCAGTTAGCTTAGCTCAAAGACAAAAGCTACCCTTACTCTGTCCAAAATGTAACAAATATATGATAACATACCTTGTTTGTTTTATCTATAGGATATATAATGTGTTAATCCCTAAAATTGGAGGTGCTAGTAAATTGATGCCAAGCTAACTGTAGCCTCATAATGAACATACACACTCGAGTGGCATCAGTCTTAGCTAATGAATGTGAATATGCATATTTTCAAATATCTGAATCTTCCTTTAAAGGATAGATTTGTATTTGAAATGTTCACATCCTGTATGAAATCTGTCAAGAGTTATTGATGAATAAGTAACCCCCCCTCTCCATACTGCAGTGGAGAGATCACTTACTAGTGCACTGCAGATATGTTTTGCAAAGTTAACCTGAAGCTAATCTTTTGATGCTAGTGTTTTTTGTTTTATTATTCTCTACCTTCCACCGAGATGTTTCCCCACATGGAACCCCCCCGCCCCACCATGGCTCAGATGCATGCTGGTAAAGGACAGACATACCCACTGATTTGTGTCACTCACAGCTAAATTGGATTCAAACATTATATTTTCACAGCCATTATGAACATTAAATGAACATAAGGCATGCAAGCGTCACATTAAGAATATATCTGAACCTATCCTTTCGGAGTGTCTAACAAACTCTTGTTTTTTTTAAAGAACAGGTCTTGTTGTGATCAGACTGCAACAATGCTGTCAAAAGGTCCATTTCCTGTGTGGCTGCTGAGGGAAAACAAAACAAAGTGTTAGCTGAAAATGTATTGGCTAATCAGCCTTATTTCCCCCTTATGATAGGATAGTGAAACAAAACCAAATATTCACCAAGCCTGACATCTGGTGGTGAAAAGCATGCACCTGAACAATGACAAATTAATATTGTTATAAGAGTACAGGTTTCTATTGAACAAAAGCTACTTAGTCAACAAAATCAAAGTAAAATGAAATGGAAGTTAAAGCAGTAAGAAGCTGGACTGTCTGTATGGAAGCAACAAAGCTTCACCCTAAGCTACCGTCTTTTTGAACTCAAAGGTCTGTTTTTGCTTCCTTGATCTCAAAGGAGACCCTTTAAAGAGCAGCCTTTCACTGCTGCAGCGCACGCAGCACACTCAGGTCACCCCCCCCACCCCTGGTCCAGCTCCACAGGCCCAAACCTGCTTCCCCCCCAAAGTGAGCTTCTCCTCGCTGATCTCTATCAGACAGTCTTTCCTAGGTAAGGTATAAAGAACCCACAGGGATTGTGGTTTAAAGTGGAAAAATTGAGAGGTTTGAGTCATGAAACTAAACTTTTTTTTTTTCCTCCACAAGCAACAATGGCTGGTTCATCTCAACACCTATCAGGCATTTGGGCAGCCATCAAGTCAGGATATCAAAATGAAAGTGTCACAAACACACCGCTCCGGGCCACATTTACCAGCACTTTACGTGAATGGTATTCTTTTTTTTTTATATAATAACCAATTCTCCTCTTTCTAAATTCCAATGGTGAACCCTGGACTCAGTAAACTTAGACGTAGCATTCTCTTCTGTGATTTTGTTCCTCCCGTCCTCTTGTCTGTAGTTCTTGACCTGGCTTTGAGTCCAGCACTGTCCGGGTGGAGAGGGGGGGGTGGGGGTGGGGGTGGGTCAGGGCTGGGAGGAGCCCTGGCTGTCGGGGTCCGTCCCTGAGGAGCTGGTGTCAGAGTCCGAGGGCTCATCGTTGTGTTCCTCCTCCGCCAAGGTTTTCTCCCGTATCCGCCTGTGGGTGGCGCTGAGGCGGGCCAGCAGGCCCTGGTAGTCAAAGCGACCGCGCTTCTCCCCAAACGGGTCCTGGGGGGGGCAGGAAACACAGGTGAGACACAGGTGGGCGGATTTCTCACTCAGGAAAATAACTTTTTATCAGTGTTGTGATGTACCTAAGTAGACTTAAGTAGACTTACTTGGGTAGACTTACTTAGGTACTGTCCTTAAGTAACATTTTGAGAGACTTTTACTTTACATGAGTATTTTTAATTGTTTGCTACTTCATACTTCTCCTTCACTACAATTCAGAGGTAAATCCTATATTACATGTATGTTATACCTTTAGTTACTTCACAGATGTGGATGAATGATGTGAAATATAATCAAGTGTTAAATCAGACTTTAGTTCCACCTGGAGTAAATTCACAAGCTACCCTGCAGTATACAAAGTCATTCAAACTAGCTGCACCTTTACCAGCTTTGAGAACACTTTCATGATCAATCATTATAAAACATGTCATATATATTATTCTGAAATGGACCAATCTGCACAATGACTACTTTTACTTTTGGTACTTTAACTATATTTGATAATAATACTTTTGTACTTTTACTGTAACAGAGTATTCCTACACTCTAATAGTTGTACTTTTACTTAAGTAAATATCCAAGTACTTCTCCCACCTCTGGCCCAGGGATTTGTCCTGATGAGTTCACTACCCTCTGTTTACATCATGCAAAGATATTGTTATTTAAAAACATATCTGAATATTTATCTCAGGGGAAATTGGGTTTAGTGACAGTTGCTACATTTCAAAATAAAATAAATGAAAGAAATAATTAAAATATAGAATAACTTTTTTTTACGAATATGCACAAAATATCAAATAAAATGAAGGTATTTACAAAAATATAAGTTAACGTTAAGGGTCTAATAAAAGCTAGAGTAAAATAAAAAGGTCACAAATATTTGTATTAAATAAAATAATATGGCTGAATGGGCTTTGAGTCAAAGTCACACAATGTAGTGCAATATCCAAATCACAGTATGGGCAATATTTGGTAAAAGCAACAATTGTACAAAAATCATGTCATGATCATTTAAATAACTTTAAGTCTAACGTAACCATTTGTTTTTTCTAGATATTCAACATTGTTTTATACTAAAGGTGCATGGAAACGGCTAGGTCTTTTCCCCATGAGTATTCATCTCATGTTATCTAGAAATAGAAAATGAAATATGTAGTTGTAAATTGATAAAAATTAACATAGTCACCTGCATGTTCTGTCCCTGTAGATGCAGTCTCTCTTTGCAAACTCCCTCGTAGAAATCATAGTATTCCAGGAAGGACTTCTCCATCACGCTCCTAAAAAACACATGAACACCAATCAGCTGATAGAGGGGAGGAGAGAGGGGAGGAGAGGGGAGGAGAGGACAGGAGTGAAGAGAGGAAAAGGAGGAGAAGGAGAGTCAAATGAAACAATAGTGCAGTTCTTACCAAAGAGCATCAGGGCAGGGGACCTTCCCCTCCAGCATGTCGCACACCGCCACCCTCATGGTCTCATGGCGGATGCACTCGTTGTAGTTCTTACTGTCCCCTGGGTGACGCTCCTGAAAGACACACACACAAACAGACCAACAAATAAAACATTACAATGCAACCCTATATAGAGTGGCACACCGAGACGTACACCAATGCCAATAGTAAATGTGCTCCTCGGATGGTCCTGTCTCCACAATTGGAAAGTCGTTATTCCGACTTCGGTGTGTTCAGATTCGCTTTTAACTCAATAACCCCTTGGTCTTCTATTACTAGTCTAAATGCAAGCTTACAGAGTTTTAGGTTTCATTCTACCACATGAAATACGGCAGTATATACCCCACTGGTGAATGAATGCAGCTTTTATGAGTCTTAACAAAGGTGTTTGCTAACAATTGACTAAATGAGACTACTAAACCCCCTTACCCCCAAAACCATAACCCTGGTGACGTGAAGTGAGACTGTGATGAAGTTGGTTTAAAACCCAACGTTAGATTTTTACTTCTGGCGATTGCATTTATTCATTGAATTGGTGTTAATATGAGGAGATTATCCTGCTGAACAAAATGTGTAACTATCATAAACTTGTGTTTTCCACAGATCTTATTTTCTGCAATATTCCAAAATCCAATAGAAAAATGCCATTGCTTTTGGTCGAGCGAGCCCTTCCTAACTTCAGGGACGACCTACAAAATATGTCATCACTCCACCACTTGATTGCTAACAAATGCAGCATCATTTGCAGTACCTGTTCAAATCCAGGCTCATTGTGATAGGGGTTCTCCGTCATCAGAGACTGGATGGAGATGAGGACAGAGGAGATGCTCTGGGCTGGGCTCCATGCTGGGCCTGTCCATGTCCTACACACACAAATAATAACAGTAACACACTTATCGTTTGTCACTTTGACAAACCGTCCTTAATTCTCCTGTCGTATTCATTTCTCCCTCCTTTACTTTGGTGATCCTGGTCAAATTTGACCGGTCCGTTTAAACTGCTCTGACATTAACACAAATAATGTTAATCATTACATTACATGTTACTTATTAGACGCTTTTATCCAAAGCGACTTACATACTCAGTACTGTGGGCAATCCCCACAGGAGCAATTTTGGGTGAAGTGTCTCAGGGACACAACGACATGCTGACTGCAGTGGGGTTTGAACCTGTGCTCCCCTGATTCAAAGTTCAGCACACTAAGTTCAGTGCATTATCCCACTGAGCCACAGCCTCCCCGTAATCATCACCAAATGATATATAACACCCTTTTAAGCTGTAAACAATGTCTCAGAATACTGGTTTACATGAATAACTGCACTGAATATACAAAGAATAGACACTGTAAATATATTCCAAATATATATTGAGCCTACTATCTGATGGATGAACAGAATCTAGGATTACCCGTTCATTTCCTATGGAGGCCATTTTTGACCGGGAACATTGTAGGTGTAACAAAGTTGACTTAAACCACTCAGAATCCAATGAAAGTGGTGATTAGCAATTGTATATATTCAAATGCCTGCTGTGGATGATATCATAAGGTCTTGGATAAGAGACAAATGCAAAGTGTTTCAGGACTGAATCCTGACTCACCCCAGGATGCTGAGGCAGACCTTGCCATTGCGGTAGAAGTTGGGGTTGAAGCGGACAGTGTTGTGTCCGGTGGTGATGAGTTTGACCCGCGGTGGGTGGATGGGGTAGTCGGGGGGGCAGCGGAACAGGAAAAGGAAGAAGCCTCCCTCGTACGGTGTGTCGAACGGGCCTGTGATCAGAGCATGGATCTATAGGAAGTGGAATAAATAAGGGATATTTAGAGAGGTGTATAAAGGGAGAGAGAGATGCTGCAAACAACAAGACAACAACTGACTACATCCAGTTGTCTCTGATATACATCAAGGAAAAAAACACGGTTAATGTCCTGGGGCGCTGGTCTTTTACCTTTGTCATATCTTGAGGATCAGGGACGACAAACATCCCTGGTGGAGGTTCCTTGTAGATGGACATGATGTCTCTGCAGAGAGAGGGAGAGACGGATGATGTTACTGAAAGCTAAATGTTATGGGAGAAATGGAGAGAATCTAACAGAGATATCTACCCCTGGCCTGCCCACAACTTTGCTAAGATCATGGGGACTATTTATCGGGTAGGAAGTAGGTATAACAAACACTGTCCACAGAGGATTATCTGTAGCATCTGTGACACAGCCTGTGGAAACACAATACACTGTCAGTTGTACTTTTCCAATGCCCGAGGCATAGATAAAATGTCACACATACCATATGAGTAGGCAACAAACATCTAACATATACTGTATATACATCGCAGAACCACAGCAGAAGGTAAATCCAAATGCATCTTCTTGGCTAGCTTTTATAATGTGGGTGAACCAACCTGTTTGGTCACACAGGATGACAAGGATGTTGAACTCGTGATTTGGAAGCAATCAGAATCACAATCAGGTGTATTGCCAAGCAGGTTTACATATACAAGGAAGTTGTTTATTGTATAATGGTGCATTCAAAATGAGATTAATTCAGCTATAAACAAAGTAAATACAAAAGTGTATTCGAACTATTGCAAGAAAATATCACGAAAATTATAAGTTTGCAAGAAATATAAATATACAAAATAGAAAGAACAATAAGAATATGACAAATGAGTCTGAAAATAAAACGTCACTGTGACATACATCAATAAATAAAGTGTTTTTTTTTTTCATTTAATTGTGAATGATTGTATAAAACACTATAAATGTTTAGGTTTCATCTCAAGTCACAACAGGTTTCCACTGATGACAGCAACTTTATAGAAAACGTTCACTTTCGATTTTACCTCAACTCACTGACAATTTAGGCCTCAACTTACCTGATAACATACAACAGTGACATACAACAGAGTTTTTATTACCTCTTTATCCTCAGGATGCACTGCTGTGAAGCCTTCTCGTTGTCCCAGTCCGTGCTGAGGCTCGGGTCCCATGAAGTTGCGTGGATTTGGGACAGAAGGCCCGCTCCTGCCACCCCGCCAACCCCTAGCCCAACACCGGGGTGAGAGGAGGAGACGTGTAGGCTGGGATACACGGACACGACCGGTGGCGAGGAGAAAGCGGCTGGTGTCGCAGTAACAGCCGACATAGGTGCTACGAGAGCGGATAGGCCACTCTGCGCGGCCGCGGTGGGAGGAGGGGAGGCCGGGTTAGAGCTGGAGGGAGCACCGCTGGATGTCGGGTGTCCCCCCGGCAGAGAGTTAGCCAAAGTCGGCAGCATTGAAGCTTCACTGCTCTGTCCTGTAACGCCTAAGCCAAGGGCACCACCACTGGACTGCTCTCCAAAGCTGTCCGCCATGGCTCACAAAGCTATCAAGCTAAACCGTCGTTGTTAATTTATAATGCTAACTGTTAGCTGCATTGACAGATGAGGTGAAGTTACCGCTGCTTGTTGTTGTGTTCAGCGGGTTCAGAGTGCAGTGTAACGGAGCAGAGAAGAGCACACAGGCGAGGCCAGAAAACAAGGCTTTTCTTCCCACGACATGGTGGCTACTTATCGTTAGCTTAACGTTTTGTATTTCCCCCAGGCCTCCAAAAAGTATAAAGTTGTCCGCAAAATTACTTATTCCACCTTGCTCTGTCTTATGAAGGCGCTTTCTGTCCGGTTGTTATGAGTGTAAAGGAATATGAGGTCAGAATATTTGGTTTAGAACCACATCCCACTAACATAACGCAACTTCAGGAACTGCTTCCTCACCTGTCAAGCTGAGCGGACGTGATACAACACGTGACATCCGGTGGTACCTTCAAAGTAAAATGTCACTATGAATTGAGGTCGGACAGTCAATCACATCGGGTTAAAACGTTTATGTAGCCTACTACCAAAAGTAGCAAGTGAAAAACTAAAGTCTTTAATTATTAAACCAATATATATACTTTGATTAATGTTAATCATTTCCATATCATAAGGTCCAAGCACCAGACCTCCTGCAGCCATAAAGCATCACAGATGTTAAAATATATTTGGCTAAATATAACAAAACAGCATACCGGAGGTCGAAATGTCTTAGTAAAGAGCCCAAATAGCACCATTGTTGAACGTTTTCTATCTTATTACCTGGTAACTACATTGTGTGGTAAATTTGAAATCAGGTATCCCAACAAACTTAGACCCCATTTACACGGGAGCGCAAACGGACCGAATTCGTTATCAAAAAAGTATTCCGTTCACACGCATTCGGCTCATTTAACGTGTCCGTTCACATGAGACCACTGGAAACGCTGTGTAGTACATATGCCGGGCCTGTAAGTGGCGCTGTACTTCTGCCACAAAATACACCAAAAGCAGCGAAGAAGACCCCCGAGCATGGTTGCCATAGTTGCCCTTCTGTTTATGCCCCGCAGTAGATTTAGTAGAGGAACTAAGGCCCCTAAAAGTTGAGGTACCCCTACCCGAGGTAGAACAAAGCACAACCATGTTTTTTCATTACTTTAATATGTCTAGTTTATTAAAGATGGCGCCGGGTTGTCTGGCAGGCCGTCCAAGCCTCTCTGTTTTAGTACTAGTGTTTGTTCTGTGTCTGTTTTGCTCAGTGACAAAGACCATAGACTCTCTGTTAGTCTACAACTGACACAAGCTGCTTAAGATCAAGGAAAATGTGGGCTTTTTTGCGAAGTTTGGCCAGGGTGGACACACAAACTCCCCTCCCCCCTTCTATCGGATGTACCTGCACACCTACTGCAGGGCGGGCCCTCGTTACCCCGGAGACGCAGACGCCGAGGCACACGCAGTGGCCGGCTAGTCAGGGTGAAAGAGTGGCTAGCGTGGTCTCCTGAGCTGGCTCAGCACCCCCACCCTTTTCCCCCGGAATATGGACCTTGTTTTCGCCGCCTGGCCTCCCGACGCCCCCTCGCCATGGTCGGCACCTGGCTGGTACCTGTCGCTGACCCGACTCAAGAGCTGCATGTCCTGCGCCGCCAGTGGTCTCGCCTCTCCCCCCCTGATGGAGTGAACCACCGCAACCTTCGGTCGCTGGGCCGTGAAACTCACGCGACTGTTGCCCCGGTTCCAACCAAAGGCTCGCTGATAAATGCGAGATCGATCGCTAACAAAACGTTCATCATCCAGGACTTCTTCACGTCACATGCTGTGGATGTGCTTTTTATAATGGAAACCTGGATGTCTGCGGGTGAGTCTACTGCTTTTACAGAGCTATTGCCTCCGGACTGCAGTTTCATTAATTCTCCCCGGACCACGGGTCGTGGAGGAGGTATAGCAACTGTCTTTAGGAGCAGTTTATACTGCAAACCCATGCCGTCTATCTCATTCTCCTCCTTTGAACTGAGCCTGTTTGAGCTGGGACGGATTAATCCTGTGCTGTGTGCGGTGGTCTACCGACCGCCCAAATACAACAAATACGTTTTAAAGGAGTTCTCTGAACTATTGGCCGGTATCGTGACAAACTATGACAGCGTTTTAATTGTCGGGGATTTTAATGTGCATGTCTGTTGTATCTCTACCACTAGCTAAAGACTTTCTTGATATTGTAGATGCTTTTAACTTCATACAACATGTCTCTGGCCCCACGCAAGAGCATGGGCACACTTTAGACCTGGGCTGAAGTTTAATAGTCCATTTAGCTTAAGGCCCTGACACACCAGGCAGTCACCAGAGAACTCGCCGACACCCGACACCGACAGTTCCATCGACGAGTTCTCCTGCGTATTGGCCGTGTGTCGCACTGGAAATCACCGCAAAGACTTCAGCCGAGCACGTACGAACTGCGCATGCGTGAGTGGCAATAACTCTCCTTACCAGCAGGCGGCGGTAGTGTGTATTCGTCATTCAAAATAGGCAACAACCAGAAGACAGAGAAGAAGAACAGACTGATATAAACAAACAAATAGCATGTGCGTTCCATTTTCACTCTCGTCCATCGAAAACATGTTTTAGAATATAAAAATACATGAATGATGAAATGAGCACAGAAAGTGCAGACATACTATAAAATCACAGTTAATAGACCTGCATCTGATGATCGCAGTGTTCTGGCGGGTGTGTAGTTTATTGAGTCAGCAATGTAATAATGGCCACTTCTTGCTAAATTTACGATGAGATGAAAAACCGGACTTGACCAAACAAATCACGGAGCTCTCAGCAGAGGACAGCCGGGGACGCTCCCGCCGATATCAGAGATGTCCCTGCTATGTGTGGGAGGTAAGAGAGGACATTTAAGGGCTATGTTTGATGTCTTTAAGCATCACCTGCTGGTGTTTAGCTGCTGTCTTGTGCCTTAAATCGTTTGTTTACGTCCCTCACTTCCGTTTCGCTTCTCATTTGCTAGCTGAACAGCTGATCAGAGTGGTTTCTTGGCCCGATAGCTTGTGTCCGACACCCGGCCGATTCAACATGTTGAATCGGCCGGGTGTCGACCGTGAAAGGCCAAATAAGGCGTGTCACGGCCGAGGGTTCGGGACACACCAAATTGACTTTGGGCGACAAGGAACCCGTTGTCGCCAAACAACGCAAGACGGCCGATATCGGCCTGGTGTGTAGAGGCCTTTAAGAACCTTCCTAACGGAGTGAAATGACCCGGAAGTCCCTCAGTGGCAGCCATGATAAGTGCCGTTCGAATTCTCTAGATGATAGGAAAGGAGGTTTCAAACTTCCTTTATAACCTCCTTTAGCTTAGGAACCACTGGACCTCCCTCACCGAAAGGAGAGGAGAAAATGCTGCCCCACAATGCCTTGCAGCCGCAGCATTTGCCGTCACACAACAGTCGGCCGTTCACGGAAACAACCGATTATGACCGAGAAATGATATCATGAAAGTTACGGTGCTTATTAAGCATTTTAAAACGTATGTGGTAAGTTGCCAAAGTGCTTTGTTTAGAACGTTCATCAGTATTATAATCAAAAAGAGAAATATGAACGTTAGTTTTTACTGAAATGATTAAATAAAGTCAACATTTCACAGTCTTTACTGAGCTGTGTGGGGTTTGTTCAACTTTTAAAAGATGTTTGAATGGTGATATACACAGTGATAGATGTTAAGGACTAACGTTTATAATAAATACATCTGTATTGATTTTAAGATATTTTCATACAATCATACGTATTGGGATCATTTGTATTAATGTGGACCGGAGGGAGAGGGTGACGAGCATAAGTTTCACTTTCCTTTTTTATTTCAATTCCAACTTTGGTCATGAAGAATATGTTTCTCTGTTGTCCCCGTTCATAAAGCATAAAACAACAGCATCAGAGCACGGTGCAGAGTCTCTAGATGAGTTTACAGTAGTCCCTCGTTCTTATTAAACATCCATGTTGTAGTCCGCTGTACAGAAAACTGTAGTTTCCATAGTTTCCCCACAGCAGCAGACGCACATTTATGAGGTCCGCTGGTGCATCATAAACACGTCGGATAGTGAAAGTGCAGTCGGATTCTCTAAAGTACCGCAGTCTCTTCTCCTAAATCCTTTTGAATTCTCCTATCCACTATCCCTTAACCCTGTGACGTTTCACTCATAGGTCAAGGGATAGACGATAGGGTTAGACGTTAGGAGCTGATTTTTGGATTATCCGACCGCAACCCTAGTCTTATCCCATGGTCTGCCCATTTCAAATGTCAATGTGTGTGAGGCAGCTTTATCAGATCACCTGCCTGTGCTATTTGATTTGATTCTGCCCTGTCATAGTCTTAAATCATGCGCTCTTGTCCGTCACGGTCGTATGATGAAACCTTCCACTGCTGCTAGTTTCTCCCCTGCATTTGTAAATTAGCCCAGTCTGATACTATGTCCTCTGACTCCCTGGACACTGAGCAATTAACCTCAGCCTTTCTCTCTTCCTGCACTGGAGCTCTTGACATTGTTGCTCCCCTGAAACTCATGCACCCCAGAGCAAAATCTGAACCCTGGCTCAATGACGTCATTCGTGCTGCCAGGCGTGAGTGCCGGCAGGCTGAGCGCAGGTGGAAGAAGGACAAGCTTTATGTAACTCATGACATTTTAAAAGAGAGTTGGAGAAAGTATCAGAGCATTGTAAAGACTGAAAAGATGAGTTACTTTTCTGATATTATTTCTAGTAATTTAAACAAACCTTGTGTTCTTTTTAAAACCATTGATGCTATGTTAGTACCTGCCTGTCTCCTGGAATCTCTTCCGCTTGAGACTGTGCTGGGAGACGCAGCAAACCTTAGGGCAATGTCACGTATGTATGTGCCATCCTGGAGGAGTAAGACTGCCTTTGTAACCTCTGAAGGGTCCAGGTACCGCCTTATGCTAGCAGTATTGACACTGACCCTAGCCAAATGCAAAACTAGTGAGAAACAGTCAGAAAAGAAGAGGAGGGAAAGAATTTCAGTGGCCTCCTCCTCCTGGAAAAGCATTCCTGTCGTCTCATTGTTGCCCCTCTTGTGCACCGGTTGTTAATTTAATTAACGGCCCGTCCACACGGCGGCGTGCGTTGAAGCTTGCCGGCGGGGGGGGCTGAAACTCGACCAACAACCAATCACATGAATCTCCCGCCCCGGACACACAAGCACGCGGTTTGATTGGCTAGAGCTTGTACTGGCATATGATTCGATTGGCTGACGCTTCCACCGAAGCTTCAAAAGTTGAACATTGCTCAACTTTTGCAGCGAGCAACGCTTCTGAAGCTAAGCTTCACTCCCACAATGCAGTTCGGCGAAACGTGACGTCACCCCATTCAAAGTGAATGGGCAGAAGCGTTGAAGCTTGCTCAATTTTTTGGAATATGAGGAAAGCTTCAAAAGTTGAACATTGCTCAACTTTTGCAGCCTGAAACGCCAGCAAAGCTCCGCTCTGCTTCCCACAATGAAGTTCGGCGAAAAGTGACGTCACCCCATTCAAAGTGAATGGGCAGAAGCGTTGGAAGAAGCTTCCAACGCCGCTGTGTGGACGGGCCGTAACACCAAAGCAGCTTCAACGGATTAACAACCCCATCTTCTACTTAACTGTAGAACAATGTCCCAGAAGTTGAATTTACTTGCTATTCTCTGATTAAAAAGTGTTCCTTTAATTTTTTTGAGCAGTGTATTTGTATATGCTTGATATAGCCAATTGTTTTTATTCCAATCAAATCAGTCATAAAAAGATGACTATTCCAACATTCAAGATTAACATAGGTTCTCCAGAGAATACAATGAATAGAGTGATAGTCTTCAGACTTTCCCTTGTCCTTCATCCTGACATATCAAAACAGTATTTTATTTGATCATTTCAGCCAGTTGTATCTTTTTAACTCTTATTGTTAGAAAGGTCATAGCACAAAATGTTTGACCTTATGCATACATACGTACTTATGCATTCTCTATTGGCCCCTTCCGACATCAACAGCTATTCTGCTACCTTTACGGGCACTCTCTGGTCACTTGCATGACCGGGGGGGGGGGCTCGACGCTCGTGAACTGTCAACAGGAGGGCGGGGGGAGCCTCGCTGCGGGGAAGCAGTGTGTGGACTTGTCAGCGCAACTTACATGATGCTGAATTTAACAAACAAATTTAAATAATTGGTTTAAACGGCATAATAATAAGGACGGTCGTCCGTTCTGTGATTCTCCAGAACACACATGTTATGATATTAGGGTCATGCAGAGTGAGATGAGATCGCTGTCCCTTTAATGCCCCTTTCACACCGGCGCTTTTCCAGCTCCTGCTCGGAGCTGGAGCTGGAAAGCGCCGGTTTTTCCTGTTCACACCGCAGCGGCGCGGCGTCATAGCTCCGGAACGCGGTTCACTTCCAGCTCCAAAAAATTGTCAAGAGCTTCGGAGCTATGACGCGGCGTCGCTTACGTCTCTCTTACGTCGAGGCGTGCAGGAAACTAAACCCACCTCCCCTGAACATGGGTCGACTGAAGAGTCTCGTCATGCCTGCCTACAAGCAGTAGCGCTGAGCAAAGTGACTAGAAGGCAACCACACACTTATAAAAAAAAAAACACACTTTATAAAGTCAGGCAACACTAACCAGGCTTCATGTGATTCTGTTTATTTGTACCTTACTTTGACCATCCGTTCGCTGTTATTGATCATTGTGGAGAGCAGGCAGACGTTTTGTTTGTTATTATAGCAGCTATCGGATGGAATCAATACATGGGCTGCACAGGTTGTCATGTCCGACTATCACAAGTAGAATCATAATGAAAAATACGCCGGTAAAATGTGCCTGTAGAAAACGGCTTAGCAAGTAGTCAGTTTAGCTTCGGTTGCTATGCTAACATCACCCATGTTATAGCAGAGAAACTTTCATAACAGCGTTGTGATGCCAAACAGCGTCAATTCAGACTGACACACATTCACTTAAGGGGAACTGGGGATATGTATCAGCTGCTTGTGTGACAGTCAGACAGTGAATACTTTAGAGCCGTGTGAGCTAACCCGGAGCTAACGGAAGAATAAACTCCCGTGGAAGAGCAGCCAGCACTGCAGCGGTCGGTAAATGCCGCTGAAACACATTAATAAACAATGAACCACGGCACTCTGGAGAAAAGTATAAGGTTGGAGAAGTCGTTATTTAATTTAATCTGGCTTCGTATGATTAAAAGCAACACGATCATCGACCCGACGCAGTCCCCCCCCCGTTGTTGTTGTTGTTGTTGTGAGCTCCATTCGGGAGAAAATCAGCGATGTAAACAGTGACGTCATGACGCAGCAGCGGCAGCTGGGCGGTGTGAACAGAGCGGGAGCTGAAAAGGGAAACCGGAGCTGAACCAGAAAAGCTCTAGCTAGGAGCTAGAAAGGGAAAAGCGCTGGTGTGAAAGCCGCATAAGAGAGAGAGAGAGGGGTGTGGCGTGTGCATGTGTGTGTGTGGATGGTAGAGCGAGAGTGAGCGAGCGTGTGTATGTTTCTGGAAGTGAAACGAGGCAGCAGAAAAACAGAGGTCTGTCGTCTGTGAAACAGAAGCCCCTTTGTAGCATATTATTTCGATGAGAGATGAGCAGATCGCCACTGGGCTTTCAACTAAAGACACAGCCACGCAAAAACTCCTTATGGGTACAGCAATTTGTGAAGTGCTTTCCTCCGTGGTGAAACGATCAGCACTGCACCACGGAGGAAAGCGGTAGAAAGTCGCCTGGAGTTACGGCCCGTCCACACAGCGGCTTTGGAAAAAGCTTGCCGGCGGGCGTGTCTGAAGCTTGACCAACAACAAATCACATGAATCTCCCGCCCCTGAGACACAAGCAGCGGTTTGATTGGCTAGAGCTTGTACTGGCATATGATTTGATTGGCTGACGCTTCCACCGAAAGCTTCAGAAGCTTCAAAAGTTGAACATTGCTCAACCTTTGAAGCCTGAGATGACTGGAAAGCTCCGCTCTGCTTCCCACAATGCAGTTCGGCGAAAAGTGAGGCAAAGTGACGTCACCCCATTCAAAGTGAATGGGCAGAAGCGGTGGAAGATTTTTTTAACGCTGCTGTGTGGACGTACCGTTAAAGAGAGCGGGGCTGCGTTGCGTGCATGGCTTCCTTCTGCAGGTAACGGGGAGACGCGCCCTGGCGGTGGTCTCGTTCAGGATCCGAAAATACAATTTAAATATTTTGCACACTTATTCCACTTATTCCTAGTGTGCCACTGGTTACGGTGCCACGTGCCAATAGCCGCATTCACACCGGAGTACTTTTCACCGTACTTTTCACCGTACTTTTCGCGTTTTGTTCCGTTAGTACCACTTATGTCGCGTTCACACCAAAAAGAGCACTTAATCTCGGGAACTTTTACCCCCATTTTTAGTGCCTGCTGAGAGATCGTACTTTCCTGGGGGAAAAAAAGTGCCCCAGTTCTGATTGGCTGGGCGAATTGCAAACCACGCCCCGTACAACTCTGAAATGTTTTGTAGAGCTGCCATTTTATTATCCTGGCATTAGCATTATTAGCATTAGCATTCGCCCAGTGCACAAACGCAGAGAGACTAACTTATGGCAACACAAAATAAAACATGGGAGCGGTGGAGATGTGGAGATGAGGAGGTGTCGGCATTCTGGCGATTTACTCGGAAGGCTTCAGTAGAAGCTGCTGGGAGTCCCAGCAGCTTCTACTGAAGCCAGTCCCCAACTCCGGGGACTTCCGGCCGGGGACTCCGGGTGGCAGTATACGCCGTGAAGTTGTTTGCGGCCTGCCAGTAAACCCAAAGCAGAAGAAGACGAAGTGACGTCAGCGGCTCATTTGCGTAATCTTCCCTCAGGGAAAAGTACTCCGGTGTGAACGCGATCTGTACTAAATGCCCTGGGGTAATAAATGCCGGGGCACTGAGTGCCGGCACTAAATACGGCAAAGTACTTGGTGTGAACGCGTCTAATGGTGGCACGCGTGCCAGGGGTTGCCGACCCCTGCTCCACCTTAACCCTCAACACCGGAGCCCCTCAGGGCTGCCTGCTCAGCCCTCTCCCTTACTCTATGTTCACACACAACTGCATGGCCACACACAGCTCCAACACATTGACAAGTTTGCTGATGACAAGATGTCATCCACCGGGGCACCAATGGCAATGAGACGGCCAACAGAGAGGAGATCAGAGGCTTGACATCTTGGTGCCGTGACAACAACCTTCATCTCAACGTCAGCAAAACCAAGGAGCTTGATTGAGGACAGTGAGCTACAAGGAAAAAGATGCTCCACCATCAACCTCAATGGGACTACAAGGGAGAGATAAAACAGCTTCAGGTCCCTCTGGGTTCACTTTAGTCAGGACCTGACCCGGTCTCCCCACACAGATACGATTAAGTCAGCAAGACCAAGGCTCCTGTTCCTCTGCAGGGTGAGAATGTTCAACAGTTGTTGTACATACTACAATCCAAACAATCCAAAATGCTGATACAAAGGCGATCAAGAGAAGACAAACCTCCAACACCGGACACACAATCACGCAATCTTGCAGCTTTTAATTTGAATTGCATGATGTGACGCAAAGGTAGCAGAGTAGCTGTGGATGTGGGTAGGGGCACATAGAGCATGCATATGTACAAGGTAAAGAGATGTTGTAGTGCTACGACCCTTAGATAGAAAAATAATTGGCTAAACTTGCTGAATTGTACAAATAGCATACTGTTAAATGTGTGAGTTGTCATTATTAAGGACGCCGATAGCATGAAAAATATCACTATTCATTGTATTCTATGGAGCGTCTAGGTTCATCTTAAAAGTAGGAATTAGGCTAAATGTCATCCTTATATGACTGATTTGTATGGAATAACAACAATTGGTTATAACAAGTATATGCAAATACAGAGGGCCTCAGTGTATACATATACCCTCTATAATTACTTATTCATTGATGATTCTATTAATTATTAATCTTAGATTGTTCTAGTTAAAATGATGTGTAAGTTGGATGTGCTTGTCTTTAACCTTGGACAAGTGATGAAAGACTCAAAGATACTAAAATGAAGAGCTGTGGATGCCTTGAGGGGACCATAGAGGATGCTTCTGCTCAGGGTCCAAATGTTGTGCTATGGTCCTGCTAATATTTGTCGAAACAAGATGTTACTGGGTTTATGCAATAACATAAACTGGTTATGTTTAAGGAAAGATTGCGTTTCGGGTTCAAAAATGTTTTTGATATAGTTGTATACGGGACGATAACATGATGTAGTAAGGTACTAACAAGACAACATGTTAACTTTTGGTTTCACATTGAGGATAATTCATGTTTATTTGTCTGCATTATTTTGTGTTTTATTCCTTTTTTATTTTGAATGCATTATTTTTATTCCATACATTTACAGTAGGCTATATAACATTTAGGCTATACAACACACATACACATACAAAGGACCCCAGTGTATATATACATACTCTATATAACATATATCATTAATTTCAGATGAATCTTTGATTTATCCAATCTAATAATTGAAAATGTTTATTTAAATCATGTGAAAATATTATGCCAAGAGACCTGATAGCTCATGGGATATCTACAGTATTATTCAAAGATTATGTAAAAGCATATAATAATGATTATAATAAAAAACATTATTATATATAATATGTAGGTATAATATATGTTTTGATCTCTTAATCTATGCTTTGTGTCCTTCCCTTCACACAGGTACGCCCACAGGGCCCCATTCTGATGGCCATTTTGGCTGCTCTGGTTAGCTGTTAGAGGCTGGTGACAGCAGAGGGTGAAGTGAATAGTCAAAAAAACTATTTGTATGAAAAGTTAAGAGTCTCTGGTACATATAAATGACATTTTTGGATGATTGGACTCTTTAGTTTAAAAAAAAGCATAAACATACCTTTTGCATTTTAAATGTCCTATTCCATTTCCGCCTATGATTTATGTGTGTTTAAGTGTTAATATTACAAAGATGGTAAAAGGTATTGCTATAATCTTTGCTTTATTGTATGCATTACCTCTCTGTGAACCTTTAGGCCACATTTGGTGACATTCTGATAATTATTTCCAGAGATACATGGGATAAGGCCAACACGGGCCCCTTCAGAGGAGCCCACATTTTCACTAATTTCAGTTATGGGAAAGTCCCAAACATTAACCAAAAAAAATTATTTTGCAGTAAAATATTTGTATACAACAATCCATTTCATAAACTAGACATATTAAAGTAATGAAAAAACATGGTTGTGCTTTCTTCTACCTAGAGTAGGGGTAGCAACATGTAGTTCATATAATTCCGTTATCGTTTGTGGGGTCCGTTTCCGCAGTTCCGTTACGGCCACGTGTGAACAAACGGGCTATACGCGAGGGAAAAGTAGCAGATACAACCCGTTTCGTTCTCGTGTAAACACCGCCTTATTCTGTGCTTGCAGGCAGTGAAGGTCTAAACTAGGGATTTTCTCATGTGAGGTGATAAGACCAGCAATATATTTCATTATCACTGTCAAGACGTGCAAACTATTAAATAAACCTGTGACAATGTGGTAGTACCACTAATGAGGTAATTTGACTGGCCTTGTAGTGTAAATAGTTAAAGCCCCTATCATATGCTAGTAAACTTTCATGACTCCAAAAAGTTATTCATATCATACAGAAGGAAAAGCTTATCCTAACTGACAGTGAACTGGCTGAACAATCCACATCATAAGCAGCTGTTAATGACAACATGGAAGTACTTTTGAAAGTAGAACTGTTGTTCAATCACTTAACCCTTTACTAGATTTAACAGGGCATGTTGTTCATGATCATTTGGTTTGCTTTACAAGAACCTTGTTTTTTAAACCGCCTCAATTGGCTGATCATTATGTAGGCTATCCACCATTTGTGACAATTTTACAGAAAGGTAAAAAGGGAAACATTGATTCTACATGAGGACATTAACAGTTTGGACTGACAACCTATGATTTTTTTTATTATCAGAACCAAAGAAATTACATTTAAAATAACTGCCCGTTGTATTTTTCTCCGTTCATGTGAAACTGTTAATTTTCCTTAGCACTCAAAACAATACAATGTTTTAGTTATCCCAACCATTTATTTTGGACAGATTATTTCAACTGAAGTGAGGTTTTACATAAAACTTTTGAAAAACAAAAATAAGCGTAGGAACATAAAAATGTAGGATTGCAGGTTTTGTTTACTTCAGATGCGTGTGTGTTTTCTTTTATATTTTTCAGATTGGAATGGCCTATAGGCTCATTCAGATTTCCCGTTCTGGAAACCCCCCCCATCCGGATGGAAGGAAGGGAGGAAAGGAGACAGGGAAGGAGGGGTAGGTGAAGGGGTAGCTCCGAGGGTGTGGTTCCATGTTTACATGGCGAAGAGGATGAGGAACGCCACCATCAGACAGAAGAGACCCATAGCCTCAGACAGGGCGAAGCCCAGGATGGCATAGGAGAAGAGCTGCTGCTTCAGGGAGGGGTTCCTGTGGGCGGGGACAAAAAGGTGCACAGTTTAATATACAGCTAATCAAACGTCAATTTCAAAAAACAAAACAGATATTTGCTAATCAGTCTCTTGTGCTTAAACAAATCCATTTACATGTAAAGACATATTAGAATATCCCTTTTACCTTTCCTCAATTACAGAGAATGTTAGGTATTGCATCTGTGGCTGCTCGGCAAATAAATAGTGGGGTTTTTCTTCCCACATTTGGGTTTGATTGGCACTACTGCAGTTTCGACCTGTTTGTACTGTACTCTTGGTCCTTTCAGGTCATATCTTTTGAATTCATGCAGCTTAATGAGACTTATTTTTTGAGGACCAAAAAGGGCCTATAAATAAGAAAAAGCCTGTGGATAAAGTGGCCCGATAACCACCATTTCTATATATCCATATTTATAAGAGATTGACCCAAGACGATCCAGCAGCTGGGTATAGGATAATTGCCATGTACGTGTATTAGGGATGGGAATTTGAAAGCAAATGTATATTCGAATATTCGACCCCCCAAAAAACGGTTAACCGAAATGTACATATCCTATAAAAAAAAAATAAAATTGGGTGAACATTTTTTCAATAACTTTTGGAAATAAATAAATACATGTTCAAATAAGTATAGAAACAAAGTTGAATTTGTCAAATTCATTGAACTGGTGATCACAGTTTGACAGCTATAGGCCTACAGCTTTCATGTGCGGAGGCGATTCACAATCAGGCCAGCTGTAGAGAAGACCCTCTCAGCTGGAACGGAGGTTGCGGGTATAGCAAGGTATAGTATGTATATATATGTTTAATTTGGCATAGTTTGCACTCTACACCGCACTCACTAACCTGGTCGAAATATTTCCACACATTACTCCTTTTTGACGCCATGTCTGTTGTGTAGGACTCGTCTTAGAGTGTAAATAATTACCGGACTATGACTGGTAAAATATGTTGAATACCGGCAAAACTAAATCTCTCCTGTCAAAATGTCTATGTACTTTGCCGCCACACACGGTTGCCAAGCAGCGCTTATTGTTGTTTAGGCTGGCCACTCATGTGTCGCGAGTGTTGACAGGGGGCGGCGGAGCACGCTCATGATTTGGACATAAACGCGAGTGAAGTACCGGACGAGAGAGAGAGAGAGAGAGAGATCAGCACCTGCAGCTCTGCCCGCTGAGCGGAGCAAAACACACCTTTAGACGTCACCTAACACATTTAGCTATGGCACTGTCGTATACATTGAATTATTCAATTTGATGATATGTAATCAACTTAGGCATCCCTCCCAATTTATATTCATAACTCATATTCGAACACCTGAATAATTATTAGAATACCTGAATAATTTCGAATAATCGTTCTCATCCCTAACGTGTATATGTCCAATATATTCTTAATTCAACCATTAATCGCATTTCACCAAACATTTGAACTTAATTTTTTCTCATCTTTCATAATGTCAGTGTGCAAGATACATTTTCATGCAATCGATTAAATCCAGTGCAAAACTGAGCAGAAATGTACTTATCCATTTATGCTTTTTGCCTCTATGGCTTCCCTTTGTCACTTGTTCTAGCTCTGGGTAGCATGTGTATTTGACCAAGGAATCAATTATGGTTCATTACCTATCATTTGTTCCTAAGATTGTGTATGATCGGTTTTCAAGGACAGTAAATGAACTCCACCACAGACTATTCTGAGACTATTCTGTTATTATTGTGTTACCATGTGTTACCATGTTGGAACACAAAAAAAAAGTTGATACAAAATCTTGCGCAAACCAATAAGAAGGTTGGTAGTACTTTGGAAAAGTAAGTTCCAAGCCCAGTCAAATGTATTGCCATGATCTAATACAGTGGTTCTCAACTGGTCAGGCCAAGAGACCCACTTTTTCCTTTGTCAATAGATCGCGACCCGAAATTTCGAACCACTGAAATCTATTCAAAAACAAATTGTGCTGTAATATATACGCTTTGCAGCATACAATATTAATTAAAGTTAAGTACAGTGCATCCCTTATATCCCTTAACAGAACTAAAATATGGTTTTAAAAAAGGTTTAATGAGATGATGGAATCAAAGCTGAACTGTATAACATCAAAAGGCACACATGCTGAAAACCCAACCCCAGCAGGGGGTCTGGGGGGATTCTCCCCCAGGAGATTTTTAGAAATACTAACATATAAACTACGCATTCTGGTACACTCTAAGAAAATAAATAAATCTATTACTACCCGACATATTAAAATATTTTATGCCATTGTTTGTGTTTCACTTTGTTCTGAAGCTGAACTTGCTGCTCCTCACTGAGAGAAGAGCAAAGAGGAGATAGTCTGTGAGAATTACTTTAAATTGTGGGTAAGGGTAGATAGCCCCCATTGTTCTGTGACCTGTCAATCATGTTTCTTCACTCATGTCCGCGACCCAAAAGTGGGTCGCGACCCATCAGTTGAGAACCACTGATCTAATATCTAAAATGCATATTTCCAAGATCAAGAAGGAACTTTTGGTCTTTGAATGTTAAATGTCATCTTTAGTTTTTAATATTTGGACACACTTTTGACAGCCAGCATTATTGGTAGATAAAAAAAACCTAAATACAATTTCAGTGGATGCACAAGACTACTGATGGCCAGATGTTGACTGAGACTGCCCTATCAACACATCAAGGTGCGGTGAATAAAAGTATTGAAATGTTACCTTGCGTAGCCAATGATGAGGCTGCCGAACACTGTTCCGATTCCAGCTCCTGAGCCGGCCACACCCACTGTGGCGGCACCGGCACCGATGAACTTGGCGGCGGTGTCGATGTCCCGGGAGACGGCGCTGGTCTGGAAGGAGCGGCTCAGGACTGCAGACTGGCTGACGGGCAGCAGGGTCTGAGGACAGAGAGGACAAACTCCTTCAGGACACACACCAGTGTTTCCCCTACCATTGTCTTGGAGGGGCCCCGCCAACGGAGCCCCGCGCCCCCCCTGAAATTAAAAATGTTCTACCAAATTGCAACTTGCAACTAATCTATATCTACTGTCACTCTTAACATTGAACATGTGCTCTTTTATTAAATAAACACTTTCATTTTAAGTTATGAGTTTAGTGTTTTTGACCCTAAGAAACACTGATGCACTAATCAATAACAATAATCCACAGCTCCTCACACACAGCCTTATCTTTTCTCAGGCTGTGAGTGTGTGTGCTCAGGCTGAGTTCCGCGGTGTCTCGCAGACCCCACGCAGCAACCGGGAAACGACACCAGTAATCCAGCTCACACTGTCCGCTCCTCGCAGCAGCGAGCCCTGCAACGTCCCGCCAACACGGCACCCAGACCCCACGCAGCATTCTCATCTGTTTGTCCTTACTGGTGTCATTTTCTGGTTGCCAACGCCATTGTAACACATAATCACTGATGTTCCGCTGTAACTGATGGACTCATCAGAACAGAGTGGGCGAGCTGACCAATCAGAGCACAGTGGGCTCATAGGGAGGGGGGGCAGGAGCTCCAACAAGCCGTGTAGGACAGAGAGTGAATACACATACTATACAGAGATGCTGTATGAGAAACCAATGTGATTTGGAACATTGAACAATGTTAATCTATTCTAGTAGACCTCAACAATGGAATTATGATCAGTAGAAATGGCCATGACATGGGACCTTTAACACACTACATTTGTGTTCATAAATGTTATTTAGAGATCTTTATCCAAAATCTGTAATATTCAGTCTTTTCTCAGTTATCTCAGACTGATGTGGGTGAAATGACGAAACTACAGGTTATAAAGTTATTTGTAAAAATGATAATCTATCCAAGTGTATATCCGCATTACAATAAGTGGGATACAGTGCTATATTTGTTATTAATGTCCATCCCCATCCCAGTACTTGGCTCAGTGTTGACAAGACCTAGCCATTCAAAGACATCCGAGTGCAAAGGGGGGGGGGGGGGGGAACTGACCTGCTGCTCAACTGAGGCTTCAGTTCTGTTGAAGAGGGAGACTGAGGCCGGCCGGGCAAGGATTCTGGACCCCCCACGCAGCTAGAGACAGACAAACATTTTCAATTACAAAATATTAAAACTTTACACATTGAAGTTAAACTAAAAGACTTGCATTCAATTGTTATTTTTAGAATAGGATCAGCGGCTATGTAAGGTATAAAATGGGCATAAACACTGCAATCCTTCTGGCATGAAGTAAAGACTTAAACATCCATAACACTGGATCCTGTCAAAAATAATGAACAGCAGAATTTAAAAGCAAATTTATAAAATGATACGTTTAACACGTGTTCAAGTTACAGGTCAAAGTAAAACAGATGAACCCAGCTACACAGTGATTCCATAGTGGTTGCTCAATCTGAAGAGATTTTGTTATACTGTTCTACCATGGCATCTATCCCATAATCTTTCTGGTTATCATTTCATCACTGCAGGCAATTGTGCAAAGCATTAAGCAAAACAGATGTAGTGTTTATTTCCCATTAATAACATTTCAGAATGAATGTCCATAATGATCACCCATAGAACTACATTAAGGTGCCCAACTGCACTGCAGTGATTTTCAGAGGGTCCTTTGACCTCCACAGCACCTCCATGACTGAGATGCCCTACATGCTGCAGGGTCGGCTGACAGCCACCAGCTGGGCAACTGACATACAGACAACTGACAAAACATGGCTGTGATTCATAACTACTGTGTCCTTGAACACAACAAAGGATGCCAAAAGTTAATACAGACATGACACTGAAATGAAACCTTGTGGGTTCCGTGGGTTGGTTTAAATGCATCCACAATACAGTTTAAAGCTTTACAACTAATGTTCCCATCACAACATGTATTGAGAACATGATTCTGGAAAGGTGTAAAAGATGACTTACCACAGCTGGAGAAGTGACGAACTTGGCGCAGGCGTACATGGCTGGAAGCTGGAGAGAAAAGTAACAGTATAAGAACATTAAGACAGTTTGAAGAATGAAACTATTCAATTAAAGTCATTTTAATTACATTTGTTTGAATCAAAATACAAGCATTTTCTGCTCTCCCTTTATATTAAGTGTTTTTTTAGATAATTCCTTTCATTTGGAGTTTGACCTTTTTATTCTTCACTGAATGTGTTGCTATTTTATTTATGTAGTCACTTCTAAATTAATCAAGTAGTAGATACTTGTTAAAGCTGTTTAGCAATCATATGTTGCACTTTCAAGATCATCAATACTGTTCACACCACCAACAGCTGCCAGACAGGTGTTACAACTATATACACATTGCAGGTGCTTAAACAATGAGTCCCAAGGACAAATTGAATTCTTGTTCATCAGGGGACACTTAATGTTTGAAATTGTGCAGCCTTGCTAAATGAACAGGGTTCAGAAGGAGGCTGCTGCTCTGTGCCATTGATGTTTCTTCTGACCTGCAGCTAAACAAAGAAGCTACCTTATGTTCACAGCTCAGGGTCAAAGGAGAAACACTCATCCAAGTAGTTCTCCTATGTCTTCCATGTGAAATAAAGCAGTTCCTGGCTAAATCAGACACAATCCACAGAAGGGATATAGAGTATGCAAAAGGACAAGTCAAGCAACAAGTTGATCCAGAAGAAACAGGTCTGTTGCTCCTGTCCAGCTCAGACAGAGGGTTAATCCAATTGCACAGACTACTGCAAGGATCAACTCTAAATAAACCGCTAAATGTGCACACATGCTGCACAATGAATGGCTTTAACACTCCCACTTTTAGACGCCATTAGATGAAACCTCGAGGAAGTTGTGAGGCAAAGTGAAAAAGGATTTGTGGAAACACTAATATATATTTCACAATAAGGCAGTGCAATAAGGCAGGTTAACTCGCATTGTTATGACCCCTGCTTAGCCCTTGGTTTGGTTGTAGAGCAGTGGAAGTGGAGGAGCTAAGCTAAGTTGCTAAGCTAACCAGTTCTGCAGACTTGAAGGTCAAAAATGAGCCACATACGGTCACATTGGGCCAGGACAACCGAGGTTCAACCCCTGCTGTAATGAAACGTAACCGTGCTGTAGTGCATTGGCAACGGGAGATGTGACTCCACAAGTCTCAGACAGGGATGTCCTTGTAGCAGCGGAGTGATTCGGAGCTCGGTAGGCCCAAAGTGTCAGACATTTTACATTCAAGCCCCTGTCAACGAAGCCTGCTCGCGCTGTTCTGTGTGACCCGCGACTTGCACCAGCAGTAACGTCGCATCTGACACATGGACTGGGCAAAACCCAATTCTTGTGTCACTATGGCTCCATTACATGTCACATAGGTGACTGAAGAGCACACATGACTATAGCTTCAGAGCTCATTCCCACAACCAAGTCATTGAATGGCCGACGTAGCTTGCTAGCTACCAAATGTTAGCAATGACAGCTAGCTTTCCAAACGATTCCTTACGACTCGCACGGTCGATTTTTAATGCCAGAAGCAGATGCATTAACAACACGGACTAAAGTTAGAACATATGAAGTGTAGGCATATCTTACCGGTTTGCTACGGCTTTCGGAGGGTCCGGGATAATCTGCTCGAGCACACAGCGGCAGTCAATGAATGTAGGAGAGGAAAGAGTGTCACCTTGTTATTTATAAGCTCACCGTCTACGTCCTAAACGCTCATTGGTCAGAGAGAACCCTCCTTCGTTCATCATTCGCTCATCATCATGTGACAACTTTCTGTCTAGCCTATGGGGTAGAGCTTTATTGAACTACCGTGTTTATGACTGGCAGGGAGGTTTCCTAGGGCGGGACTAATGATCTTTCATTAATTTAATTGGACAGGATTGCCGGGAATGACGAATTTAGAAGCAACCTTTCAGAGCACATCCAGTGTCCTATGTACCTATTGGTTAGTCTATGTTAAGTCCCGCCTTAAAAAAAAGGAACTCTCTAATAATAGTTCCCACAATAATCCGTAGGCTCATCTCAATTGAATATTTCACCTCCTCCTTTCCCTCACTCGCGTCCCTTCCTTGCGTTTTAGCTCCGCCTCCGTAAAATGCGAGCGAGAGACACGAGGAGGAGACGCGAGGACCATGGCTGCGTTTCACTTCGGTTAAATGGATTCCTTGCGTCCCTCACTTGCGTCGTTTCCCTGCGACTAGTCCCTCCCACCAAGGAAGCATGGAGAGACGCAAGGAAACCACGAGAAGCAGGGAAATGAGTTTTAAGAGCAATGGGACGTCGTTTCCTCCGGAGCGTCACGTGAAGCGACGTCCGTTTGTGATGACGCTGCACAGCTGATCGTCTGACAGCAGCTCTGTCCCCGTTGTTTTCACAAACACCCCCGCCTCTGTTAGTATACATTTACTGACACAAACATTTGTATCATTTGTTGTAGACCCAAATAAATAAAATCAAATAAGAACTCATTCTCAAAAAAGATAAACGCCATTCTTAAAATGTATAAACGAACAATAGTTTGATTAATATTGATTAGAGTGCACAATAGAAATAAAATAATTGAGAGAAGAAAAAGAGATATGTTGTCTATCAAAACCCAGTTAGATTAACATTCATTGGATTGCACACTTTGTTTGTTTGTGTGGATATGTAGCTAATTAACATTTTAAATAGCACTTAATGACTGACTGAATGGAAATGACAATAAATGAAAATGTAAAACGAAAAAAGCGATCATGAAAATGTTTCCAATAAATGAATAAAATTATTTTTGACCACTTTGTTGTTCAGATATATCACATATGTGTAACTAAATGATACATTAATTGAAACAAAACACGGTATACACTGAGGAGTGACTCCCGTGAGTTTCATGTGTTTTCTTCACTCCGCTGGGAAACTGCTCTCATGTCAAGAAGCATCAGATCAGTGCATGCGCTGCATCGTCCAATCAGTGAGCGATACACAGTAAGGGGGCGGGGCGAGTGTCTGAGGATTTCAGAGAGACAGCAAGCGCATTTCGTGGCATCTGCAGGCAGTGGCAAGTACTTCCGGCATATGCCACAGATGCCACAACTTGCCACCGGCATATGCCACAGATGCCACAACTTGCCACAGATGCCACAACTTGCCACCGGCATATGCCACAGATGCCACAACTTGACACAGATGCCACAACTTGCCGAGGCATCTGCCGCTGCTGAACGGGAGTTGCCACAAGATGCCAGAGTAAGAGAAGGTTTACGGTAGCTGCCACTCGCCTTCCGTGGCAAATGCTGCTATTTAAACCCGTATTTATCGTGTAAAATGTTGCTGTTCAGGCATGACTTTATCGAACTGATATTGTAATAAAAAAGAAATATTGGCGAGTGAGGGTTGCAACGCAAGCCCTTGGCAATTGTCGCTTCTTGAGGGGAGTTTCCACTGCTTGCTACGATAAACCAGGTGTATTATTACTAGTGAAGACAAATAATGAACAAATATATATATGTATTGACACAGCAACGTGTACACTGGTGTTATTAGACTTGGCTACAGACTTAGGGCAGCTGTAACTGATTGCATTTGCCACTGCTAGTGAGATGCTAAGATTTATACTTTATAAATTAGGCAAAGTACAGTCATATTTGATTGTACACATGTATAAATGTGTTATTTTAAATCTAGACATATGTACTTAATTTGTATTATTTTCGTTAAACAGATTAATGTCATTGTATCTGTTTTGTTGTTTAATATTTTAATTCTGGTTGAACATTTTTATTTAAATGCTTCAGATGATTCTTGTTTGATATTGGCAACTCTAGTCCCTTCTCAAAAACGGTGTTTTGGCACCAAACAGCAGCAGCCTTCATATGGGTAATCAAGATGTTTTCCTGCAAGAATAAAATACGTTTTTACTTTAACTAATGCTTAAAATTGTAAAATGTAAATCTAGTAAATAACCAGATTTACCTCAACTTCTAATTTAATTGAATAATTAAAACAAACCTTTGTATCAAATATAACCAGAGATTGATAATCGAGATTGACGTATAATTGAAAAGGCTTGCTTTACATTCAATAACATTATAACCTAAGAAATGTTGTTGTTGTTGTTGTTGTTGTGTGTTGCATTTGAATTTAAATGAATAGTAGTTCCCTACCATTTCTATTGTGAATACCAGCAAATATACCATGATCTTTTAGTGAATTCAAAAAATAAAATCACTGCAAATCTAACTACTGTATAACATCTTCCTAGATCTTTGCCTACAAAGCACACACACTGCTTTTATATATATAAAGGTTGCCAAAATTCACATAATAGATTTGTTGAGTTAATCTTTTGTGGGTATTTTGTAAATGCCTTACCTCTTCTGGTATGTGAGCCTCATCATCTGTCATGTCAGCTCTGGAAAAAGGAAAATTATTTGTCAAGAAACTGGTGCCATTCCTTCATTACATGAATTTAATCTTGATATGCATAACCATTACATGTCCCTGGCAGAATGGATTTATTGATGTTGCACATAGGCATGTTTGCCTACAATGCAAGTGGGCTATACCTGGTCCTTGTCTTGGATGTGCACTCCAGAAGCACACTTTCTGCTTGGTATCGGCAGATTTTTTTTTCCCGTGACATCCACTGAATAAAAACCTTTAAACAAATATATTTGTAATTAAAAGCATGTTCAAATCTGACATTGAAATTAGGCTTATGATGTGTTTTATCTTATGTAACTATATTTATTTTACCAATACTTATCATCTCACCTCTGGCAAAAGGACCCCTGATATATAAAGCTGCTTCTCAGCTACAGTTCCAGGCAGTGAGAGGATGTTTTCAATTCGCTGGATGATCTCTTCTGTCTGAAGTAACAAGTAATTTAAAAAACATAGAGGAAATTAGCAATATGAGACCTAACAATGTGTAAAACTTGCTAATTGTAAACTGGAAAATAATAATGTTCCTTAAAGGTGGGGTAGGCAAGTTTGAGAAACCGGCTCGAGATCGCTAGAATTTGAAAATACACAACCGGAGAAAATCTGCCACTTCCTTACAGAGCCCCTCCTCCAACACACACGAACGCGCACATGACCAATGAGGGCACGAGATAAGTTTGTGCACAGATGGAAGGCTGACAGGCAGGTAGGCCATCCAGTTATTTTAGCCGGGCCGGCTAAAATGATTGGTCGTGCTTTTTACAGTACTACTGCTTCCACAGATGACATTTTTTTATGGATTTTTTGTCAAAGCACTTCAGATATTCATTGCTATCGGGATGTTAAGAGCATTCCATGGAATATAACAAAAAGTGTATCTCGAGCCGGTTTCTCAAACTTACCTACCCTACCTTTAATTGTTTTATGTATTTCTCCCTTGACCCCCTCTGTGAAAATATATGTATACAGATTTGCATGTCTGCCCGATTTGCACTGCACAAGCGCGAGTTGGTCTCCCATATTATTGGACAGCTACGTACGGCAATCCAAACAGGACATATGACAAAGCGGCATTTGGCAAAGAAGCAAAAAAAACGACCACATGAACGAAAGAGATGAGTTATTGAAATTACATCATCTTGTTAAGGCACTTAAAGACCTCCTTAAACTAAATATCCAAATGTATTTATATTAAGGACCAAAGTGCCTGTTTATGTGTAGCTGGCAATTGTGTTTAACTATATTACATAACTCAGCTTCATCTGTCTGAGGTAATCATCATATATATATTACACTGTGAAAAACAATGCGCTGAATGAATGTTACATTTGATGCTTTGCAGACATACAATACGTTGCCAAACACACTGTATGTATTTGAAAATGGTATATAAAATATAAAATAACATGATTTAAAGATACATTTTAAATGAATCAAAGGCTATTGTTTGCCATGCTTGAAATATCAGGAATGATATGCTAATGACATAAAAATAGAACTCTACATACCTTCATGTCATTGAACAAAGTCAAATGTTCACTGTAATGTTGACGTAGGGCTGGATCCAATCCTTTATGTTTCCACAGATACATTCTGTTGGAGAGAACAGTCCCACTCTGCAGGTTTCTCTCCAAGTCCTGTAAAAATACATGTTTATTTAGATGTAGATAAAGTTGTAACCAGCCCAGACTACACGCATGAATATTGAGTGCCATTTAGGTGACTCTTTGTAAAGTCCACTATAGAAATTGCATAATATATGTTATTACCTGTATCTCTTCATCTGTCATAATATCTCCTGACATGCCTTCCAGTGCCTCCAAGATGCCACTTCTGTTCAAGACAAAATTATGTTTCCAATAGCGCGGCATGTTAACATATTTCACTTTAAAATTACAAAAAGGTAAATGTCCAAGGCCTTCAATTTTTAGACAATTTTTTATTATTTATATTGTTTATTCGTTTAAACGTAAATGGAGTAAAACATATTATTGTTTAACCTTTAATATGAACAAACTGAAAATGATTGACACTGACATGTGGACATGTAAGAAGATGTACTTACACATCACGTGTGTCGCATCCACAAAAGAAACTCTTCGAAGTCAATTTTCCCTTCAAAGAAGCACATTGAAAATGCAGCCATTTTTTACACATTGCGCACTGGACCCATTTGTACTGCTTGATGTGTTCATGGAAAAACCTGTCAAAAGGCAGAAGTGGGACAACTTTATAAATATTCCACAATACATTAGAAGTGCTTTCAAGTAGTCTAGTAGTAACTATAGATAACTGACATTGTCAAGTATGTTGTGGTGCTATATAAAAAAAGTACTTAGTTGTCCCGGTTGCTCTCTGGAATAAACATGACTTGATTTTCCAAGCCAGGCAATGCATACTGGAGTCTGTTTGTTTGGCTTCAGCTTCCAGTAGTTCGATTTCCTTTTGTTTCATCTTTGCCAATTCTTCCGTGGTAGGTGGGAAGTCCTTTGTAAAAAATAAGAACTTGAGTTTGACATAACACTTCTCTTATTGCCAGTATTGAGTGATCACAGTGAATTAGTCTAACCTCAACATTCACAGTTTTAAGCATCTGCGAAGCATGGTGCAGACGAAGAGTCCTGCACTGATTAAGTGTCAGAGTCTCTGCAGTAACGTCCAGATTTTGGACTTCATTTTCAGCTGCCTGATTGGGAACCAAAAAAAAACAATTGACTAATTGACTTTAAGTATTCGGCAGATTGCACATGAATTTAACAGGAAGACAAGCTAACTCACAGCACACACAAAAACTCCACAATTAACGGAGTCCTGCTGCTTCCACTGTGGAGGACACGTGACAGTCCATCCTTGAAGGCCACCAGACAATGTGAAGACATTTCTAAAAAAGAAAGTCAATACCTCAATAATAATATGTTGTCAAATAACCTGACCTAGTGAATTACTGTTGTATGTTAGGCTTTGACTATCCCTTTACCTGAGTATGTCCATGTCTCTGTCACTGATTGTTGGGAAAAGCATCAGCGAATCATAGATCTTAATCTGTTTAGCTTTGAAGTCCAGCACCTCCGAAGAAAAATAACTGTCACCACTTAATTCAGAATTCTAAGAAAAAAGGTTAAAGTGACATGTAAGTGTTAAAGAATGTCATGGTCTGGGTTATGGCATTTGCATTATATGCAACATTTAATCTGGCCCTCTGAACATGAACTGGCCTGCCAAAAATGTAAATCCGCTATCTTTAACTATCCAGTTCCATAAAAATGTCATTTTTGAAAAATAATAATAAAATATTACTGATGGCTCACCCAAAGAATGAAGTGGTTTCCCCTCTCTGGAGAATAATCACCTACAAGTCTTGGCAGGAAGATCTTGTCAGACACCTAAGGCACAACAATAAATGATAACATAATACATGTTAAAAGCACATGTGTATTGTTGTTGTTCTTTTGTAGTATGCATTAAAAATAGTAAAATTACCTACAGGGATGGACTTCACAACCCTATCACTGACTGCTCCACTTGCAGTCCATTCACGATGCCACAAAATGAAGTCGAAAGTGCCCAAAGAACTGCACTGTAACAGAAAATGTAGCATTGATATTATAATAATCCTTAATAATGGTTTTATAACATTATATTTAATGGGGAAAAGTTCAATCTATTACCTTGTTCTCTTGAGCCAGTTGTGCCACACGATAGTTAACTGCCTGTCATTGAAAATACATGTTATAATAAAAAATATTTTTCATTGTTTATTTTTTCACACTTTTTTTATCAGTATTAGGTAAACATTTCTGGAGCTTCCAAACCAAGATTATTTATCTGCACATACATCATCAGTCAGCCATGGCATGTTTACTGAGGACTGTCCCAACAACTCTGGAGGGCAAACACTCTGAATGTCCTTTCTGGATACTGGGAAACGCCTTGAGATTTGTGCCAGGGGTTGTTGTTCATTCCGACATCCAGATAACATTTCCATGAGTTTTTCCTTAAATACAAACATTATTACACATTAAGGAGTGTTAACTGCTTAATTAAAGTTATTTAAAGAAAAAAAAATGGTAGAGATGTGTGTTTATTCACCTTGTCCTTTACATCTGTTGCATATGACTGTGCCAGAAATGAAGATGTAACAGTATTTTCGAGCTGGATTTTAGGATTGTTGGCTGGATTAGCATGAACATTATCCTTCCCCTCTGTAAAAATAGCACAAAAAATATATCTTATTAATTGTCATTAAATAATAACAAAATAATATGATGAACATCTTTACTACGATGCAAGGATTATGCTTTTACACAATAAGATCCAGTTGAAGGTTATGGCACTTTTTTTAGCACTTTCACAACTCGGAGATTATTATCAATTATTATGTTATATCATCATTTTACAAAATTTACCAGCAGATTGCAATCCCAGCATTCCATGCAGTCCAATAGACAGCTGGGTGTTGCACATGGCCTCCATTTGTGCCTTAAAACCATAGACTGTATATATAAATGGACGTAGGGTTCGTGACGTCACCCATAGGATTCTGCAGAGTTGCCGAGAAGCCCTTAGTAGGCGGAGTCGGCCACTAACGGCTCGACAGTGACGTCTGAGTCTAACTCCCGCCTGCTCCAAATAAGGGCAAAGAGGCGGAGCCGAGGCAGGACCTTCTGCCTCCAGCTGGGAAGTAACAGAGCTAGCTCAAGCTAAGAAGCTAAGCTAACATGCTTCCCCATCAGCACACTGCCGTCACATTTTACGTTTCTAAGGTAAGCGGACATGAAACTATTCAGCAAAACTATAAATAATAATCGAAGTTATTGAGTTTTTAGCATAATACTTCAGAATCTTAAAATCCCTTAACGTTTGTATGCAATGTGCTAAATGCAACACTGGAATCAAGCAAATATTAATATGTTTGCATGACATTAGTTATTTATATTTTGCTATCACTTAATTATACGTTTAATACATATAAGTTAAGCTAAGGTGCATGTGATGGTAGCTAGTTAGTGCTCTTACCTGTGAGGCCTCCTCCAAACCGCATTATAACCAGACTGTATCATTAAAACTATAAGTACCAGTTCTAGATCCTTGACTTTAGACAAACAATTCAAAAGACAAAATGTATTTAAAGACCAATCTTTATTTGAATGTGCCTCTCCTGAGATATTAGTTATACAGTAATAGTATTGACAATCTAAAAAAACTGAGCAACTCAACAGTCAACTTTATATTTCTTATTGTCTAAAGCAGGGGTTTTCAAAGTGTGGGAAGGTGAGCCTCCCCGCAGAGAACATAAGAACAGCCGCGCCCCCCCCCCTCCCAATTATTATTGCTATTATTATTATTATCATTGTTGTTGTTGCTATAATGCAGGGGTATTCAATTGCATTTCAAAGAGGTCCAGTAAGATAAAATGAAGACTGTTTCTCTCCTCTTGTCTCGTCTCTGTGTGTGTGTTTGAATCTATCGTGCTGGCTCACTGACTGCACCGATTTGATTGGCTGAGTAGCGTCACCTCCTTAAAACATTAAACAATAACTTTTTTAAACCTTTTTATCTTTATGTTTTAAACATATTGTATACAACTCCCCCACTACTTGGACTATTCCTTGCACCCCTCTAGAATAAGCCCAAATGGTCTCAACCATATTGCATCAGTAATAACGTGCACTTTGTTGTTATCGTTATAACAAGATCGCAAGGACAGTGGTAGCGATCGGACAATTGAGTGTTGTTCAGTTTGTGTGTTGTGGAACATGCGTGTCCGTGCATGAAAATATACCACACACCCAATTACAATAGCATGTTCAATTCACTACCCTGGAAGTTAATAAAGTTGTTAAAGTTGGAACAGCCTGTGGACAGCCGTTCTTCCTTGCATGTCAGTCGCCGACACCTTCTTACAGAGGACAGGCAAATCTAGCTGCAGCACGACCCGTATATTTTCGCACGCCGTGTTCTCAACACATATTTTTAAAACATTTTTAACATTTTCAACATCGTGGATAAATCCTTATATGTTCCCGGCAACACACTGAACGTCAATTTTGCCTCCTTATTACACTCATCCCTACTTTAGTGGGAACAATGAGTCTGCGTCTTTGATGCACACAGGAATAAACGCAGATCATACTCTGCACTTGATTTTGATCAAAGTCCATGCGGAAAACCCGCACTCACACAGGTAGGTGGAGATGAAGGGAATGAGCACTTTTACAGCCTTTTTGGCGAAGTGGGGGAACTCGGTCTCCACAGACAGCCAAAAGTGGGCAAGTGTCACTTTTCTCATCTTTTCTCGTTATTTTTTTTCTCACGCTGCGCCTCCCCTGAAGCTCTCTGGCGCCCCCCAGGGGAGGCGCGCCTCACACTTTGAAAACCGCTGGTCTAAAGCATTTATTATTTTCATTTTCCCCTCTCATATTCAGTGTGGACGGATTGAGACAGCGTGGTGTCCAGAGAGCTGCAGAGACTTCAGGGAGAAACCTCCGTGTGATGGACGTCCAGTCTGTTGGTTTGGAGAGGACTGAGGGTCTTTCCTCTGTGAGGAGGACCAGGCCTGATGGAGGAGCCCATGCATAGCTGATACCACCTGATCAGGCCTTGTCTGTCACTTTATTTGACTAAATGTGTTTACTTATACATTTAATAGGTTTACACCTTCTGTCCATATGTGCATTTTTATTTAAAACATGTTTGATTAACTTTTGGTTCAGATTTCAATAAATTGAATTTGTATTTGCACTCCTTTTGTCCATTATTCTTACTGAAAATGTTAGATTACACATTCACATCCGACTGAAGATTGGCCCCATTTATTTGCGTTGCAAACTCTGCGGTACAAGGTACATGTTGTGAAGCTCATGAAGTGAGGCAAATAGAATTAATCAGCTGATGGAGTGTAGATGTGGAAATAGGTGCATTCGATCAGCTGACTTCACAATAAAAGTAGTTTCTTAGTGAATGTCCTGTACTGGTCTTAAAATCTCATAACATCAGCTTTTAATTTTCCTCTTGGATGTTCTTCTTGACCCTCAGAGAAGGAGAAAATGTTGAGTCGTGTCTTTCAGGCATGTCCTTTCCTAACAAAAATTACAGGAAACATAAAACATATTATTGCAGAACAAGTGTGTTATTTATGAAAGAGGTGTGCTTGTGTTTAGGGGCTGTAGATATAATTATTTTGTAATTGTAATGTTTTATTTTATTTCAACAGTGAGCTACAAAGACAATCAGATTATGAATGAACAGTATGACATACATCAACATTGAAATATATTTTATTATCAAAATAATATTTAACTGTTATCAAAACTTAGTGCAACTGTAGAAGCTTGCTCTGTTCTCTCACTGAAATCATAACTTTTACCACGTTTTTTACAGACAATATTGAGAGATAAATAGCAGTTGTCACTAATAGCTTTGCCTTCAATACCTTAAATTAGAAAGCTGACAGTCATATTGCTTGTTAACATCTAAATGTAACCCTTTGCATGGAAAAAACCCTCAACTTCACTGATGTGTAGGTGATCTAGTATTTAGTATTGTTTAATGGAATGTATATCAGTGTATTAAAGTCAATACTTCATTTATTTAAACCAATATCTTTCTTGATTCTTTGTACAGTATGAAAAAAGAGTATTTGTACCTGTGCTGAAGTTCACTGCTGTGAGGAGTCCAGTTCTGTCTCTCACTCTCTGGTCCATCCTGTCTGCATCACCTGGAAACTTTAAACAAACAGATATATATGTAAAGAACCATGTGTACAAACAATATAACTTATTCTCTTCTGTTGAACATGTTGGATTGTGTATTGTCCGAGTCAGGGTTCTTTTTATTTTACTGTAACTTTGGAAGTTGTGTTACCAATGCTGTTGTGTTACTGTTTATTTGATACCAATTTGGTAATGCAATTAATAAAAACAACAACGTTTGGGTTCGTTCTTCAGATGACTGTGACGTTAACGTGTAAACTCAATAATGAACTCCAGCTCAACCAACCATATTGTAATATCTAAGTAATCATCTTGAAATATGACATTAATAATTGTAATATACACACATCTTATTGTGAGGTTGATTTCACATACACTACTTCGACGTTAGCTTGTCTACATACTTGAGCATAGCTACCACTCGCTTACACGCAAACCCAAGCCTTAACATTCATTACGTATCATAAACACATAAATAAAGTACTCGAATTTCACTTACCGCAAAACGGCATTCATGCACCGTCTGTTTTAACCGCAGAGCGAGTCACAATAGTCCGATATATAAGCATGAAGAACAAACAAACACGGCCGGGATCAAGTTGTGTTCCCTGGATGAACTGACCAGGCAGAGTCCCTGTAGCTTCACGGACGGAGCAGCTAGCAGAGAGACAAAAAGCTAACAGCAGCAGTCACCTGACAGAGCTGTCACTCAATGTGACCACGCCCTAATTTATGCAAAAACTTTAAGACCTAATATAAATAAAAGGGTCGCGTTAGAAAACAATTCACTCACAGATCCATAATCACGAAGGTGGAATCTAACTATATACATAATAAAATGTATTGGAGCCAGGGCTAGAAACGTTTTTTTTCTGCTGTGAAATTGGGCATTTTAACATTGGGGTCTATGGAAATTGCTCCTTTCTGCAGTCATCGCCTATCGGCCAATATATGAACTGCAGTTTGTGGCACTTCCGTATTGGCGTCCCGGCTCTTCCCCAGAGTTTGCCGCTTGCTTAAAACTCTTGTTAATGTTGTTGTTGTGCAACTCAAACAAAACCCTCAGAGTTTGTTTGAATTGTGGCTCTTTCATTTGGCACAATGAATATTTCACAGCTGACAATTCACGATTCAGTTGCTCTGCCACTGAAGAGTTCACCTCTGTACGAAGGGTGGGGCAAATGTTCAGGCTTCTCAACTTCTCTTCTGGGCGTTTTTGATTTTTCTGATGAAATCTGTCATACAGAGAGAATCGTTCACATGTTCCTGTTATTGGATGTACTGCTGTGAATCTGTCACTATCTGGGCTTTCTTGCAGTGGTAATGGAGACTTCAGATTCTTCACCCACTGCATGTCAACGTGTAGTTGCCTGTTGGCTGCCAGTTCTATGTTGTCAGGGGTTCGTGCACAGAGTCTTCCATCGTTTGGTTGGAAGAGAAGCTGTTTGGTGCGGTTGTTGGTGTGTCGAGCAACCTGACCTGCTACATCCGAAATGTAGCAGGTCGGAAAGCGCTTGAAACTCAGAAGACCATCAGTATGGTCTCGTGCCGACTCCGTCCAAAACAGAATGTTCATATAGTACACTATGCCATGTACACAGGAGAAATGAAGGACACCACCTAAAGAATAGGAACAAAAAGACACATCATGTTATTGGAAATCAAACAATGTTTAATAAATGTTTGTATTTAAAAATATCAGTCAAGCTCTTTCTCACCACCAGCTTTCTGTAGCTTCACAAAAAGCTTCGGGTAAATGTCCTTAAAATTAAGGAGTTCCAGAAGCCTGTTCATCATATCCGAAATGGATCCCTCTGAGGATACACCCAGAGCATCACAAGCGTCCTGGAGTTCCTTTTTTTGAGGCTAAAAGATTGAAAGGGAACATTTCAATCAATTAAAACCACAATACATATTGTATTATCCTGCATGAGAAAACCCAATTTCAATGACAGAACTGCATAGAGGGCTATGTCTACATTGTCAAAAGTCTGAGAGAAAAAAATAAACAACAATAACATTAGCACAAGGTGTACCTTCTTTGAGTCAATGATTCCCAGTATGATGTCTTCATTTATGTTCATGTTGGGATGCTTGATTTTTTATTGCCTTTTTGGCCTCAGTTTTAGGTAAAATTTTACCAACTCTCCTTTTACTATTCTCTGTCGTTTAGTCTTCTTGCCAAACGTTGATTTACTTTACACCATTCTCACCTTCCATTTTCCTTAAGATGACAGAAGAACCATGGACCAAGTCCGAAGTCTGTTGACATATAGGGAATAGTCAACACGAATTGACAACAAATATATTACGGTACAAAACTATCTTTCCAGCTTTCCATTTTTTTTAAAATTATTTTAACATAGGCTATCCAATGTTTGCGTATTATGTGTCATGTGTAAATAAAGTAAACATTTGTTATTGTTAAATAAAAACTCAAATGACATAATATTTTTATTTTTCCATTACATTTATCTACAAAGACCGCTGAGTTTTTTGTAAAATTCTCACATCTACATTTTCTCGATCAAGCCAATGACGAAAACAGCAATGGCGCCCCTGTAAAATAATAACAGCCGATGCGAAGTTGGCTATGCTAAAACACAACTTTTTTAGTTATTAACTTGAGTAAGAATCACTACATTGGTATAAATCTTACTGCCAATAACATTTTTAACAATTAACACCATCTTCAAAAAAAGGCTGGGCTAAATATGTTAACTTATCCAGGTCTCACCTTTCGTTAATGACGGCAGCGATCCTCTTCTGCTAGACGCGTGGGTTTCCAGTTAAGGCCATGGTAAACAAATTACATTTTGCGGATCTTTCGAAAATTTCAAAACTGGGCCGGATAGTGTTGTATTTGCAATATGTAAACGGTTCTGCACCTTAATTCACAAGTTTGATGTGTAACCCTTTAATTGGCAGACCAAGTTCCAAAAATCTATGGAACAATTAGTTATTTGCATTTTTTTATCAAATGTTACACAAATAACCACAAATAAGTTTTAGTTTTTTTACTGACGAGACAGTTTTATTTGTATGAGCCTCTAACAACTGGTCGAGCTGGCCTTATGGTAAAGTGCATTTTCAACAATCATCATAATTATACAGTACAGTAGGGGCCTCTCACAAAAGGAGGAAAATGGTTTAGTCGTCCCCGTTAGTTGTCCTTAAGACCCGCCTCCCAGCCGCTGCGTCTCGCGCTCTCAGCTCTGTCAGATGAATGCAGGGAAAATAACTCTCTGTTTTCGGCTTTTAGCGCATTTTAAAACTTTTATGATTTAATGATATAAATAACGGCTATTCAACTGTTCATACTGGAAAGTTGATTTACCTAAAAAAAATGTACAGAAGTCTTTCCCAATGTAATTACATGTGAATTTGCTTCAGCACCTTGTGAACTTCCTGAGTGGGCAGAGTGGCTTGCTCTAAAGCTAGATAATTCAAAGAAGAAGTTGAGTATCAGCTAATGATTTTGCTAACAAGAACACAGTGTCATTACTGGGGAATGAACTCCAATATCATCAGTTCCATAAGATACATTAGAGTTTGAAGTTAGACACTCTTCATATTTTTTCAATAACTGCAAGATCTATCATATTATCCAAAGCATAACTTGTAAAGATTTTTCAGCTTTCTAAAGTTTTAATTATTGAGCTTTTATGCATATATATATATATATATATGCTTTCTGATTTTTTGTGTTATTGTTTATGCAAATAAACATGACTTGTGAAGTCTTGTTCAGTTGTCTGTTATTATGCAGTATAGTAAGCACTTTTTTTAGGTAGTTGTTAGAAAACTAAGATGGTGTTTTTTTTTGTTTTGTCTTACACCGTGAGAATTATAAATACTTAAACATGAAGAATGTTCTCTTAAGCATGATACTCCAAGCAATCCTCATTTAACCATATAAAGTTGATTTCATATGTTGAGGAAAGAGGGTTGAAATGTAATATAATTACACCCTTGTTAAAACTTTTTTTGTGCATCAACTTATCTAATTCTTTTCAATAAGTGCTCTGACACTAAAATATGTCAAAAATGATATAGTTACCTTACTTCAGGAGTGATTTTTAGCATGCCAACTTTCTCAGAGGAAGCTAGCTGAAGGGCATTCTGTTCGAACCACAGTGAGGTTGTTTTGTGCATAACATGTCAACCAAAGAGATGGCTGAATCAGATGGAGGTACACTTTTTTCATTATTTCTCAACTAAATATCAAGACACAAAATGTGCACTGCCGAATGGTGGCACTGGCTATTAAAAGGTCAATGAAGGTTTCACGTTGTCATGGTTTATTGTTATTATTGGAATTTTATTTTGACACTTTGAGTTAGGATAAAAGGTTAACAGAAAAGCATGGCAGTTGACTTACTCAACTTTTCCTATGCAACCTGAAGAGTTTAAAAGGTCAAGTCTGTCAGAAAACAATGACTTTTCACTCCGTTTGAATGTCAGTTTACTGCAAAGAAGTCATTAAAGGAGCATAAACGACTAATATTTGTCTCTTAATTAATGAAGTATACAATTACCTTGACTTTTATCATACTAAACGTTATCATAATGTCTGCGTGGTACTCACGTAGGTTTAATTTATACAAATTGATACCTTGGCAATGTAAATGGTGGCCAGATTTGTGCTTTTCCTGTCATGATGGATAATTTAAAGGTAACCTTGATTTTAAGTTCCGCATATTGTTTTATCCTATATGATTTGACATGCAAGTATTCAGGTGCGTCACATATATAGGGTATGACACATAATAACACAAATAGCATGAGGTAACTGATCATTTTAAAGTAAAAAAAGTGTTCAGCGGGAGAGTTTATTATTTCAATTCATTTGTATTCTATTCAATAAAGTTGAATTGTATCAAACAGAGAATGAGGAGGTCAAATATAAGGCAGTAAAAAGTTTATATGTCATGCATTCAAATATAAAATCATTGTGTTGCTAATTAACATAAACAGATTTTGATATGATACGTTGTATTTACTTTATTGATCTAAAATGTCGAAATATTTGCATTACAGCAGTGTTTCTACAAGGGATAGGAAACATAAAATAATAATAATAATAAAAAGAAACAGGAAACAATATACACATTATTAGTAGATATTTATCTACAGAGTATCTAAAGAATAAACAATATACAGAATACCTAAGAATACACTATAATAAACCATCTTACTAAAACCAATAGAAACATATATTTGTCTTTCTTAACCTTTCATGCATGAATTATGAAAGCCTCACTCAGGATTTTTTTACCAAGTGTTTTTATTGTTCTTGGGGCATGACAAACAAGATTTTAACTTTAATTTAATTTTATCTAGTTTTTTCAAATTTAGAAAATTCAAAAATAAATTCAAAAAATGTTAAGGATGATGTTTTCCTTATTAATAAGTCACAAATCACAAACTCTGTAAATGAGCACTGACATAAGAAAAAAACAGAAAATGACCACTAGTTGTCATAAAGTAAAACAGTAACAATAGGAAATTACAGTTTTTTCAAGTAAATGTATATATATATATAAAACAAACAATAGAAGCACACTTACTGTCAAGTATACCAACATTAAAATAAGATAATCCTTATGTGTATATTATGTATGATGGAAATCAATCAAGGGTGAAAGGTTCAGTTTAAACCAGTACATTAAAATGGTTATATTATCATGTGCACAGCTATTGCTTATGGCAATGAAAATCGTAGGTCCCGCCATCCTCCAACAAAATATATAAAGACTTTGGTAAAGTCAATGACAGAAAGGAATTATGTTAATATGCCACAGAGTAGTGGTCTCTGTAGCAGAAGCCGGAAGTACTTGCCACAGATGCCTCGGCAAGTTGTGGCATCTGTGGCATATGCCGGAAGTACTTGCCACAGATGCCACAGATGCCACAGAGTAGTGGCCTCTGTGGCAGATGCCGGCAGTACTTGCAACTGCCTGCAAATGCCAAGGCACATGCCACGGCGAGTATAGTGGCAACACTCATTGTGTTCTAGTGGCAACACTCATTGTGTTCTAGAATGATAAATAAAATAACATTGTACCTTGACAATTAATGCATTCTAATAGCGGGTACATTTTACACGTTGGCGGTTTTAGGTAGGCTATACAGCGACCCCTGGCGGTTCTAGTGTTAAGTAAAAGTAGAAGTAGCATACCTAAATGTAGGAATACTCTGTTACAAGTAAAAGTCCTGCATTAAAATGTTACTCAAGTAAAAGTGCAAAAATTATTAGCATAAACATATACTTAAAGTACATATTACATGTTTTCATTATAATTAGTGATCGTTAAAGTGTTATCAAAGCTGGTGAAGGTGCAGCTAGTTTTAATGACTTTGTATACTGTAGGGTAGCTTGTGAATTTACTCCAGGAGTAACTAAAGTCTGATTTAAGACTTGATTATATTTCTAATCATTAATCAGAATCTGTAGTAAGTAACTACAGGTTGCCTATTAAATAAATGTAGGGGAGTAAAAGTACACAATTTACCTCTGAATTGTAGTGGGGTAAGTACTAAGTAACATACCATTTACATACTCAACTAAAGCACAAGTAGGCTATTTCTAAATCACAAGTACAGTACTTGAGTATATATACTTAGTTAGCGTATTTCCCACCTCTGGTCAACAATGATAGATCTTAATGTCAATAAATTGTCTTTATTCACTTATAATATATCTTGAGTATTATCATAAAAATAGCACGTTTATTTATTTTAGCAAACATTTTACACGATAAATACGGGTTTAACAGTTAAACAGCAGCATTTGCCACGGAAGGCGAGTGGCAGCTACCGTGAACCTTCTGGCATCTTGTGGCAACTCCCGTTCAGCAGCGGCAGATGCCTCGGCAAGTTGTGGCATCTGTGGCAAGTTGTGGCATCTGTGGCATATGCCGGTGGCAAGTTGTGGCATCTGTGGCAAGTTGTGGCATCTGTGGCAAGTTGTGGCATCTGTGGCAAGTTGTGGCATCTGTGGCATATGCCGGTGGCAAGTTGTGGCAAGTTGTGGCATCTGCCGGTGGCAAGTTGTGGCATCTGTGGCAGATGCCGGAAGTACTTGCCACTGCCTGCAGATGCCACGAAATGGGATTTCATCGAAGGATGGTCTGGTGGTTCCTCGATTATAGCTCCTCCATTATCGCTCCTCGCTCCTCGCTCCTCCGGCAAAAATAAGGCCATTGGGACGCTACTCAAGATGGCGCAGACAAATCAACTTCCGGTGAGACCGAGACCGAGGAGCGAGGAAATGAAAAATAAGAGAAGTGAAACGCAGCCACTGAGCAGACAATCGTGTCGATCGTCGCCTACCATGCCGTGAACTATGCCGCGAGAGAAGTAACGTGACACTCTCGTCGCCACCCCTCTCGTCTGAGAAGCTACGTGACGTCTGCGTCTGAAGTTACTTTACTTTGGTAGTTATCACCAAATAACCCAGTAATGTTACAGCTACTTAGTTGCTGTTCAAGCTAGAGTCTATTTCAAAATAGTTTTGGTATTAAAATAATGTTACACCTCTTGGTCTCCAGGAGAAAACTGTATATCACCAAGTTTTCATATAGTTTTGTGTGTGAAATAGATCGCTGCAGTGAACACGACTTTATGTATTTGTTTATGGTTTATTTTATATGGAGGGATGCAGTATACATAGAAGTTCAGAGAAGAAGCAACCCCTATATATTGTTTATTTTATTTCATTTCATTTTGGCACCATGGCAGAGGCAAATATAGAGTTAATGTGCGGAGATTATAATGTCCCGTTTACTAAAATATGTATTGTTTTATGATGTTTAGTTGACAAAATAGTCACTGTGCTACATTTTGCTGCACTCAAGCATACATCTGAAGACAAGAGTTGTGTGTTGTTAAATAAAGGTTAAATAAAATTAAAATAAAATGTCGAAAACAGAACACTACCCCGTGACACAGTCAAAGACAAACAAGGATCTAACAAAGACAGACAGAAAAACCAGAACTTAAATACACACAAGACTAATCACACAACAAGACACAGGTGAGGAGGGAGGAGAAAACACAGGGGCACCAGGTGAACACAATCAGGAAATCAGACACAGGAGGTCAAACACAGAGACAGAATAAGACAAGACAAAACACAACACAGACAGATCGTGACATTACCCCCCCTCAAGGGACGGATCCCAGACGTCTCAAAACACAAAAAGTAAAAAAAAAACATCCCGCAGGGTGGGTGGAGGGGGACCGGAGGAGGGACACAACTAGGACCAAAAGGGTGGGTGGAGGGGGTCTGGAGGACGGGTTTGGGCTGACAGCCCAGGGGCACAGCGGAGGACCCGGAAGGGGTCTCGGGTGGACGGCCCGGGGGCAAGGCAGAGTTCGAGAAGGTGTTCTCGGGCGGACGGCCCGGGGGCAAGGCAGAGTTCAAAAAGGGGCGAAGGCCACAGCGGGCGAACTCAGGGGGCCGGGCATGAGAGCGAAGGCAGCGGCTGGAAGAGTCAGGGGGCCGGGCTCGAGGGCGAAGGCCGCGGCTGGGGAACTCAGGGGGCCGGGCTCGAGGGCGAAGGCCGCGGCTGGGGAACTCAGGGGGCCGGGCTCGAGGGCGAACAAGAAGGCGGTGACGGGACAGCTCTGGAGGACGGGCAGGAAGGCCATGACGGGACAGCTCCGGAGGCCGGGCAGGACCCGGTGTCGGCCGGACAGGAACCGGAGCCGACGGGACAGGCGTAGACGGGATCCTGGACATGACATGGGCTGGTGTCAATGGGACCCCGGATGGAGCAAGGGCTGGTGTCGACTGGACCCCCAACGGAACAGGACACAGAGTTGGCAGGACCCCCGGTGGAACAGGTGTCGGCGGGACCTCCAACAGGACAGGACACAGAGTTGGCAGGGCCCCCGGAGGAACAGGTGTCGGCGGGACCCCCAACAGGACAGGATACAGAGTTGGCAGGACCCCCGGGAGAACAGGTGTCGGTGGGACCTCCAACAGGACAGGACACAGAGTTGGCAGGACCCACGGCGGGACAGGTGTCGGCAGGACCCCCAACGGAACAGAACATGGAGCTGGCAGGACCCCCGGCGTAGCACGTGTCGGCGGAACCCCCAACAGGACAGGATATGGTGTTGGCAGGAAACCCGGCGGAGCACGTGTCGGCGGGACCCCCAACAGGACAGGATCTGGTGTTGGCAGGAAATCCGGCGGAGCAGGTGTCAGCGGGACCCCCAACGGGACAGGACATGGGGTTGGCAGGACCCTCAGCGGAACAGGTGTCGGCAGGACCCCCAACGATACTGGACGTGGAGTTGGCAGGACCCTCAGCGGAACCCCCAACGCCACAGGACATGGAGTTGGCAGGACCCCCGGCAGAACAGTAGTCGGCGGGACCTCCAACGGCACAGGACATAGGGTTGGCAGGACCCCCGGTAGAACAGTAGACGGCGGGACCTCCAACGGCACAGGACATAGGGTTGGCAGGACCCCCGGCAGAAGAGTAGTCGGCGGGACCCCCAATGGGACAGGACATGGAGTTGGCAGGACCCCCAGCGGAACCTCCAACGGACCAGGACATTGGGTAGAGACTCGAGAGGGAACTCGAGAGGAGACTAGAGGAGGGACTAGAGGAGGGATTAGAGGAGGGACTAGAGGAGGGACTTGAGTAGGGACTCGATAGGGAACTCGAGAGGTGACTCGATAGGGAACTCGAGAGGTGACTCGAGAGGGGACTCGAGAGGGGACTCGAGAGGGGACTCGAGAAGAGACTTGAGAGGGGACTCGAGAGAGAGGACTCAAGAGGGAACTCGAGAGAGAGAGGACTTGAGAGGGGACTTGTGTTGGGTTGTACGCCGACAGGACACAGGTAGCTGTAGTCGGCCGGAACGCCGACAGGACACGGGGAGCTGGCGTCGGCTGGAGAGCCAACAGGAGACGAGGTGCTGGAGTCGGCCGGTACGTCGACAGGACACGGGGAGCTGGAGTGGGCCGGACCACCGACAGGACACGAGGGGCTGGAGTGGGCCGAACCACTGACATAACACGGGGACTGGCGTCGGCCGGGGAGCCAGTACTGGAGCCGGAAGCATGGCTGCTGGGGCCGGAACTGGGGCCGGAACCATGGCTGCTGGGGCCAGGACTGAGGCTGGAACCATGGCTGCTGGGGCCAGAACTGGGGCCGGAACCATGGCTGCTGGGGCCAGAACTGGGGCTGGAACCATGGCTGTGTGGGCCGGTTCTGGAGCCGGAACCATGGCTGTGTGGGCTGGTACTGGAGCAGGCACTATGGCTGCTGGGCACGGAACCGGAACACGGAACCATGGCTGTGTGGGATGGTACTGGAGCACGGTACCATGGCTGTGTGGGCCGGCACTGGAGCACGGAACCATGGCTGTGTGGGCCAGTACTGGAGCCCAAAGCATGGCTTCTGGGGCTCGGGCTGCTAGCCTGGACTTGCGACTCCTTCTCTTAGGAGCCTTTTGGAGGCTCCGTGGACCTCCAAAAGCCAGACGAGTACCCGAGAACGGCTCCTGGACAGGAGCAGGAAATGGAGAAGAAGCAGGGGTTGACTCCAGACGGAACACACCGAGACGTATGGTGTCAGGTTGGGAATTGGGAGGCAGGGGGCTAGCATGCCTGGGGCTAGCAGGCCGGGAATCACATGTCGAAAGGAAGTCCAAAATCCAGTCAGGTAAGAACTTCACTAAACATGGATCCACTGTTGCCACCTGGTGAGCCTCTGCCAGAGCAGCCTCTTTCTGCTGAACACTGGACGCTCCCCTCCACCTACCATAGCAGCAAGCCAAAGAAAAGGTAAAATTGTGTAAATCAACCTCAAATGGATCATTTGCTGGGCCCATTTCTGGTTAGATCCTTCTGTCAGGGTTGAGTGAAGCAGGCAGGACCCAAATGCAGATTTCAAAGATCATTCCTTTATTCCAAGGTTAAATGTCGAAAACAACACTACCCCGTGACACAGTCAAAGACAAACAAGGATCTAACAAAGACAGACAGAAAAACCAAAACTTAAATACACACAAGACTAATCACACAACAAGACACAGGTGAGGAGGGAGGAGAAAACACAGGGGCACCAGGTGAACACAATCAGGAAATCAGACACAGGAGGTCAAACACAGAGGGTGTTTCTCAATCGCGAGTACGCTTGCTTGGTAGCACATGTCTGCCGAGCATCTTGCTTCAGAAGCGAGTCAAGAATACTTCCTGACATTTGGAAAACAAAGAGTGGAACAGGCTAGCAAGTGTGCAGGTGTGCGTCATATGAGAGGCCCAGCCTTACATCTTCCGCCACAGATTTGGGGAAATTGGTCCGTGCGCAAAGCATTGTGGGGATTTTAAGACCGCGGAGTCTACTCATGTGCAGCCTCGATATTTCTCCAAACGGAGTACGCCGGGCTCGGTAGATTTCCAAGTATGCTGGAGATTGGAACAGTACTTCGGCGGCACTCGATGACGTAGTATGCTTGAAATAGTGGCTCTGCAGCAGCTTTACTCGCGATTGAGAAACACCCAGAGACAGGAATCAACAGACAAGACAGGGGTCAACACTTTTCAAAATAAAACAGGAAACCAGTATGGGCTCAGAACAGTCTCATAATACACACGTGCACACAGAAGGATTCACACTTGTATTTCATGATCCGCAAAAGGACTCACACTTGTATTTCCGGATCCACACTTGCGTTTGTCAATGCACACACAAATGTGTTCCGTTTCATATACATGTAAATAAAATCCTAATACAGAAAAAAGTTTTACATATGTATTTTTGATACTCACATATTTGTTTTCCGTTTAAAACCGCTGCACCTACAAACACAAACCGCTTTCTGTGCATGGATCGCTGTGCATTCGTGTGTGGGTTTTTTGAGACTCCCCTGACGGTCACCCGATTCGTACTTGTAATTTTTTCTATCTATAGCCAATCAGATGTCTCCTCAATTCTAAGCCAATCACATGAACGCGCCCCCACGAGGGTAGATTTCTTGCGTTCATGACGTAGCGCTTCATGTACGCATTTTGCGCTGTCCGGAGCTGACAGGTCCATGGAGCCTGCCTGCAGGCGCTAATCTCAGTACACTTCCACTCTCAGTACATTGCCACTTTCCAAGCAGGAAATGCACGCAAATACAAGCCTTTATATTATTAAGGTACAGTGCCACTTTCCGAACCATTAATGAATGCTTGTGTACACAAAAACGGCAGGCAAAACCGTTTTAAATGTGTGTTTCCTGTATGGCGAATACAGCTGCTTTATTTATGTCTGTATGAAGTTGTTGTGAGTGTGGAGGGAGCAGCTACAGGTTAGCTTAGCCTAATCGATCAGTGCACTACGAAGCCAGTGCTAGACAGTGAACGGTCAACGGGGGGAGCCCCGCCGGTCATTATCGGCCGATATTCACTCTTAATAGTTTGATCGGTGCTCTCTATAAAGGCCGATCAGGAGAGCTGGATCTGATCGATATGGACATGAACGCGAGTGAAGTTTTAGCGAGCTGCATGAGAAACTGACGGGCTGTCAGGAGAGAGGGAGGGAGAGAGGAAAAGAGATGATCCTTACTCCCGTGTTATTAGCCATATCCGGTCATAGTCCGGTAATTACCTGCTAACGGAAACTCTGCTACACAATTCTTCTTCTTATTATTATTATTATTGAAACATGACCGGTAAGTTTCAAATTTGTCCGGTAAAATAAATTCTGTCCGCGGAAACCCTGCTCCGGACAGCGCAAAATGCGTATATGAAGTGTCACGAACGCAATAAATTATACCCTCGTGGGGACACACTCATGTGATTGGCTTAGAATGAAGGAGACATCTGATTGGCTATAGATAGAAAAAATTACAAGTACGAATCGGGTGACCGTTAGGGGAGTCTCAAAAAACCCACACACGAATGCACAGTGATCCATGCACAGAAAGCGGTTTGTGTTTGCAGGTTCAGGGGATTTAAACGGAAAACAAATATGTGAGGATCAAAAATACATATGTAAAACTTTTTTCTGTATTTGTATTTTATTTACATGTATATGAAACGGAACACATTTGTGTGTGCATTGAAAAACACAAGTGTGGATCCGGAAATACAAGTGTGAATCCTTTTGCGGATCATGAAATACAAGTGTGAATCCTTCTGTGTGCATGTGTGTATTATGAGACTGTTCTGAGCCCATAAACCAGAGACAGAATAAGACAAGACAAAACACAACACAGACAGATCGTGACAGCCGTGGTCTTAACCGGTCTTGACATAAAATCTCGAGTCCTATAGGTCCGATACAGAGACAATACGAAACCAAATGCAGTTGATTCCGAGACCATACCGTTAAAAAGTGGTCTGGAGACCGGTCTCGAGTACAACACCAGCAAATATTCTCATACTAATGATTATTAATTATTATTCCCTTCTCTTCTGATACCAATACTGTGCCGATGAGAAAGTGTACCTGTAACACTCTCCAAACTACTTTCGGAGCGGAATCATTCGAAAAATATAATATAGGATAATGCTATACAATGCTAACGGAGGCGAGACGTACGTTATTCACGCGCATATCCACATGTACGTTATCAACGTGCATATCTAAGATAGCGCTTTCTAAGCTACGCCGCCGCCACGTGAGCGCGTACTTTGAGTGCGTACTTTGAGTGCACCTATGGTACGTCGCCGTGACGTCTGACGTCCATACTTGCCAACCTTGAGACCTCAGAAATCGGGAGAGATTAAAAACCACCGCGCCGGGGGGGGGGGGGTTGCTAGTGGATCGCCGGAGCTGTTAGAACTGTTAGCACCGGAGCCTCGCAGCGGGGAAACTGACTTTTAAAGATGAAAAGAACATCTACACATTCTTGTAGTTGTAAGTGCAATGCCTTGCTGCCTGTAGCACCATCCTTGATGAGGACCAGGAAAGGAGTGAGCAGAGGGTAAAGTTGTCCATTCTTGTTCTGTGACTATCTTCCTCACCATGCTGAACACCCTTTCAGACTTTCAGTTGCGCGCGCTACTAAAGAGATGCGCTACCATGGAAACCAAACAATGGTGTAGCTGTATTAAAGTCCTCAGTGGAAACAGTAGTGAGTAAATCTGATTTTGTCAGAAATCAGGAGAAATGCGGGAGAAATATGACCCCGGGAGGAAACCGGGAGAGGGCAATGAAATCGGGAGTCTCCCGCGAAAATCGGGAGGGTTGGCAAGTATGCTGACGTCTGACATTGTCGTGACGTGAAAGCCTTTACTCTGAAAATGTGTGTCCTGTAGATCCCCACATTCACCACAAACACACATTCAGGACTGTGAATTTTAAATAATTTAACTCCTGAATATCTTAACACAAAACAATAAAAATAATTGTTATTTATCAAGATCTAGCCATTTATGAAATAGCTTTCTTAATAGCTATGTTTTAGTGATGTTCAAGATCATTAAACATGACTTAAATTGTTAGTATAACCTTAAGAAATGAATTGCACATAATAATTCCCACGGAGCTGTGAGCACTTAGACATTTATGTGACGCTTTTCCACTCATTCTTCCAGTTCTCCGTTTTCCTTTGTTGAAATCGACCAGCTGTGAAGGTGGGGGCGGGGCTTTTATACGTGAGTAGTGAAAACACTTCCGCGTAGTCTGCTCTCGTGTATCCTCCCTTTCGTCTCCTCCCGCACCCCTCCTCCCTCACCCCTCCTCGACTCCTCCGTGTGCATTTCAGCTATTGGGACGTCCTTCAAAATGGCGTGTCTTGATCGATTTCCGGGTCAAGTCCCGGAGGAGGGGAAGAGAGGAGTCGAGGAGGGGTATTGAGATGAGGCTATAGAGAACCATAGTGACGCGTCCTAAAACCCGGAAGTAAACTTTTTCCGGTTCCTTCGACAAAAATGCAATGCAATTTCTCCATAGGATTTTGGAAAATAGCTTGAAATAAGGTCGAAAATTATAAAAGATGGGTGGAGACATGTGGAGATTATCCGACTGAACAAAACGTGATCCGTCTCTTTGTGTCAACCACAGACCTTATTTCAAGCTATTTTCCAAAATCCTATGGAGAAATTGCATTGCATTTTTGTCGAAGGAACCGGAAGAAGTTTACTTCCGGGTTTTAAGACGCGTCACTGCGGTTCTCTAATAGCTAGCGGGGCGAACAGCATACCGCTGGGACAGAAACATTGACTCCGGTAAGAGCAGGGGAGGGGGGTTATCCATTTACGTACAACAACTGGTGCAAGGACGCCATAATCATGGACAGTCATTGCTCTTCAGACCTGGAGTACTGGCAGAGAGTGAAATTCAGTGAATACAAGTAGTTTACAGAGATGCTGTATGAGAAACCAATGTGAGTTTGGAAAAATGCACAGTATAAATCTATTTTAGTATACCTCAACAAATGGAATTATGATCAGTGGAAATGGCCATGACACCTCTCCTTTAAAACATGGCCTGAAGGAGCTTCCTCGCAGCTACAGGATTGCTTCGAAAGGACTAACTGGGATATTTTTTAGGTTCAGGACTTGGAGGAGTACGCATCAACTGTACTCTGCTATATACAGAACTGTGTGAATAATGTGACTGTTGAAAAACGTATTCAGATATACCCCAACCAGAAGCCCTGGATGACGAAGGAGGTCAGAGCTCTCCTCAAGGGCCGAAACATCGCCTTCAGGTCTGGTGTAGAGTGCAGCTAGAGCCAACCTGAAGAGAGGCATCAGGGATGCCAAAGCAGCCTACAAGAGGAAGATTGAGGACCACTTCACCAACAACAATCCAAGGCGGGTGTGGCAAGGTATACAGCACATCACCAATTACAAGAACAATAACAGCACGGTTGACGGGGCAGAGGAACTTAATTGTTTCTTTGCTCGTTTTGAGGTCAATGCAGTAGAGACGGACACAACAACCTCACCAGCATCCAACAGTCACACCCTCACTGTGCAGGAGCATGATGTGAGGCGTGTGCTCAGAGCGATGAATCCGAGGAAAGCTGCAGGCCCTGATGGCGTGACGGGAAGGGTGTTGAAGGAGTGTGCAGACCAACTTACAGAGGTCTTCACAAAGATCTTCAACCTGTCACTCTCCAAATCCATCATCCCTTCGTGCCTGAAATCTGCCACAATCATCCCTCTGCCGAGAAAAACCATCATCTCCAGCCTAAACGACTACCGTCCGGTAGCACTCATCCGCTCATCATGAAGTGTTTCGAGAGGCTGGTCCTGCAGCACATCAAAACCATTCTCCCACCCATCTTCGACCCATATCAGTTTGCGTATAGAGCAAATAGGTCTACAGAGGATGCCATCGCCACTGTTCTTCACAGTGCACTGTCCCACCTTGAACACCAGGGGAGCTATGTGAGGATGCTCTTTGTTGATTACAGTTCTGCCTTTAATACAGTCATCCCGGGCAGATTGGTTTCCAAGCTATCTGACCTAGGATTTTCCCCAAACATCTGCCAATGGATTAAGGACTTCCTAACTAACCGCCCCCAGACAGTGAGAATAGGCCCTCACCTCTCCTCCACCCTCACACTCAGCACCGGTTCACCACAAGGCTGTGTGCTGAGCCCCATGCTCTACTCCCTGTACACCTATGACTGTGCCCCCAATCACCCCACCAACACCATCGTCAAGTTTGCGTACGACACAACTGTGGGTGGACTGATCACAAGAGGAGATGAGTCAGCCTACAGCAGGAGTGGGGAACCTTTTTCCTCTCAAGGGCCATTTCAATTTTTTCAACATCCGAGGGCCGTACAAATTATTGACCTCTGCTTAAAAATACTAAAATCACAGCCCATCCATTTTGCCTTTCTTTCATGCTGTGCAAAGAAAAAGCAACCTCTTAATCCAGATATCTTACCCTGACTCGCGCATGCATTCACGTGCACGGTGTGGCATGACCACCAAAACAGAAAGATATGGACACAAGATGTGTGCAAATGTATTTAGTTTCCTATCCATGTGGACATGATGTAAGTGGGGGGGACCTAACCTCCTCTAGGGGGGTCCGCATGCTCCCCCGGGAAGATGTGTTTTTAAAAGTTGAAGTTAAAAGCATCAATCTGGTGCACTTTGAGAGCAACATTAGGAGATCTATGGATACATCTCTCAACACCCATATGAAACAGACCTGTAAGCAGATTTTCTTTTTCTTTATGGATATTTTACTAATCACTCCCTTTTCAAACTGTATTCTTGTTTATTAATAACAACTTTTTCATATAGTATTTTATACCTGTTTACTTTATTCTCTTATTTTTTTATAACTATAATGATCATATAAAGATGTGCCTTTACCTCACTGGTTGTAGAAGCTTCTTATATTCGTTAGCATAGCTAGCTAACCAGATGCTAATAACAACAAAGTTATTGACTGTATGATCAGTATGACAGATGAACAGATCGCCACTGGGCTTTCAACTAAAGACACAGCCACGCAAAAACTGCGGCATTTGTACGGCTCCTTATGGGTACTGCAATTTGTGAAGTGGCGGAGCGGCGTTCCGGTGTTATGCCGTAGATTGAAGCCTTGCCGTAGATTGAAGCCCTGTTCGCAGGGACGAGCAAAGTGACGTCATCGCCTGTATTGAGCGTTCGCCTCGTTTTCTAAGCGGAAAAACGAAAGATACTATTTACTTTCTCTCTTTTGAATGATATATTTCCCATCAGATTAAACAGCAAACGGCTGAATAAATAATGTGCATACAATTGCGTGGAGGCTCGTTTTAAGGACACTTTTCAGATCTGTCACAATCTTCGTATTGGAACAAACTTCCGTTTTTGAGTCCACTCTGTTATGTTCCTCCTTCCTACAGAACAGACAATGACAGGATAATATGTCATTTGTCAGTAGGCCTATAGTCCTATTTTTTAAAACCTTCTCTGTTGTTTAAGTGTCTGATAACCACGAATATAAGCAATGATATAACAGTAATTATATAACATATGTCAGACACTGTGTTATTTTCAATCAAGCCTAAAAGATTATAATGTGTTCAAACTGGCTTCACTCGCTTTAATTGCTCCTTTGAATGTAATGTTCCTCTGTGGTTTCCTACTCAACACATGTTTGTATTGTAATGCCACTCATATTTTATTTTTTATTGTATTTTAAGGTGACATTGAATGCTTTGAAATGTGCCCTAAAATAAAGTGTATTATTGATCTTATATCTGTGCCTATATCACACTATTAATGTTCCTTATTTTAGACTAGGTTAATCCCGGTGTCAATAGGGAAGATCTGCACTGTTCTTTACATAACATGTTCAGCAGAGCAGGTATTTCTTGTTAGTGTTGTTGCATAGCAACCACCTCGCACTATGTTTCGTGCAGAAGGCAACAGAGGGACTATTTTATTTTGAACATCATTATTTACTAATAAAAACTATTTAAATTAGAGTGTGTATTTTTCTTTCATATTGCCACACTTGGTAACCGTTTTATAAAAGCAATAGCTCACTTCAGACCGTGATATATGCTCATTATATCACAGCTAAGGGGGTTGTCGACCCTCCGCTTCGCGTCGGGCCGAACCACGCCCCTTAGCTGTGATATAATGAGCATATACCACTGCCTGTCGTGAGCTATTGCTTAATTATATCATTGCTTATATTCGTGGTTATCAGACACTTAAACAACAGAGAAGGTTTTAAAAAATAGGACTATAGGCCTACTGACAAATGACATATTATCCTGTCATTGTCTGTTCTGTAGGAAGGAGGAACATAACAGAGTGGACTCAAAAACGGAAGTTTGTTCCAATACGAAGATTGTGACAGATCTGAAAAGTGTCCTTAAAACGAGCCTTCACGCAATTGTATGCACATTATTTATTCAGCCGTTTGCTGTTTAATCTGATGGGAAATATATCATTCAAAAGAGAGAAAGTAAATAGTATCTTTCGTTTTTCCGCTTAGAAAACGAGGCGAACGCTCAATACAGGCGATGATGTCACTTTGCTCGTCCCCGCGAACAGGGCTTCAATCTACGGCAAGGCTTCAATCTACGGCATAACACCGGTGCTCTCCGTCAGCACTGCACCCCTGTCAGACGAGGCATATACCACGTGATGACACGATAGGCTTGTGTTGTGTTCAAGGACCCTGACCTTGGCCAGGAAAAACAGGCACTCGCTTGTTTAATTTTTTTGCGGTCTAGATTTCTTAAATGTTTTTATTTTTTGCGTGTGTTTATAAATTACCTCGAGGGCCGTACCAAATGGTCTCGCGGGCCGTATACGGCCCGGGGGCCGGAGGTTCCCCACCCCTGGCCTACAGGGATGAAATCCAGAGACTAAAATAATTGCAGACTCTTCACACCCTGGACACTTCCTGTTTGCTCTTCTGCCCTCCGGTAGACGCTACAGGTCAATTAAATCAAGGACAAACCGACTGAAAAACAGTTTCTACCCCAGAGCCATACGAGAACTGAACACCGTCAAACGCTGAACTAGCACACACACAGTAACAATTTGCAACTGCACTACTTTTTAATAGTTTTAACTTTAAAAAGTAGTTAACTGATTAACTGTTAATTATGTAACATAAATAAATATATATTTTATTTTTTATAAATTGTAACATGTATTAACTGATCGACATCAGAGATGCCAAATATCATCCCTGTGTTTTTTATATTGTAAACTGTATTTAAATTATGTGCGGGCATGTATGCATGTTGGTATGGATGTGTGAGCATATGTTTATGTGTGTATATGTTTATATTAGGGCTGTCAAGTTAACGCGTTAATAACGCGTTAACGCAAAAAAAAATTAACGCCACTAATTATTTTAACGCGATTAACGCATGTGTATTTTTTGTCCTCGGCCGCCGTAGTTTCAGAGCGCATCGAGTGTAAAATACCATCGACAAGCTGATGCTGACAGCCCCGCTCCTGCCACCCGCTTGTGGCAGACCACACTTCCACGCTCACTGGCAGGCCCGGACTGGCCATCGGGAGGACCGGGAAGGAGTGTGTATGTGTGGCGCGACTCGCGCGAGCGAGGCACACCTTACGTGTTGTTGTTGTTAGCATCTGGTGCTAGCTAGCTGCGCTGACGGATATAAGGAGCTGTTTCAATGACATTTCGCCGACAACTGCGCCGAGCACTTGACTTTATGCAGGTAGCCAGACAGTGGGACATTGTACGAAAAGTCAGCACACTCAGCACGGATAGTGCGCGCAACATGATTGCAGCGTCCAGGCAGCTCCCATTCGAGCATATATGCCTTGAGCTGCACATAGCTCCATAGATCCATCACAGTGTCTCTCCACACACACACACACACACACACACACACACACACACACACACACACACACACACACACACACACACACACACACACACACACACACACACACACACACACACACACACACACACACACACACACACACACACACACACACACACACACAGTATTATTGTATGAGAGAGGTTCCAGGTTGAATTGAGCTGAATATTTGTAATGTTCAGAGGTTGTGTTTAATATTCATGAGAATATTTGTCATTGTTCAAATGATAATAAACAAACATATAAAGCATATTTGTCCACTCATATGTTGATAAGAGTATTAAAAACTTGAAAGATATCCCTCTAAGGTACATTTAGAACAGATAAAAAATGTGCGATTAATTTGCGATTAATCGCGATTAACTATGGACAATCATGCGATTAATCGCGATTAAATATTTTAATCGACTGACAGCCCTAGTTTATATAGATATATATGTTTTCGTATTATGTGGAAATGCACTGCAAGGATTTCTTTTTTAAATTTCGTTGTACCTGGTGCGATGACAATAAAGGAATTCTATTCTATTCTATTTATTAAACACGTAAACGGAATAGCGTTTGAGAGGCCGTTTTGCTTTTTGCTTTTTACCTTACTAAATGGTCTAATGGTCATTGGAGCGAGGGGTGGGGCGAAACTCTCGGAAGTGATTTCAAAATAAAAGCACTCTCAAACTCCATCATTCAGACTGCAAAGCTGACAAAGTAAGCTAAATGTGTTTTAAAAAATGTAATAGCTGGCTGTAATAAAAATAACTGGGAGCAAGGACAAATCTGGAGTTCTGTTGGACAGACCTGAAGTCGCGGGTTTGATTAAGGACACATTTGGCGATGTCAATTTAGTTGATGTGAGTGGGTTTATTATTGTTGGAGTTTTTTTAGAATGCACTATTAGTTTATATCCAGTAGATGGCGGTAATGGACCCTTTGGGTCCCTTCTAAAAATAACAACGACAAATAAGAGAGAATGTGGCGCTAATGCATTTCGGATGCTTTTTGCCGGGACATTCTTTAGTTGTGCATTTCTTTGAAAGACTGCTGTCGACAGTATGGCAACACTGGAGCCGTACTCCGGTGTAATAGAAGACATGTCTAAGAAAGGGATGACATACGACGAAATTGCCTTGAATTTGTCAGAAAATGGAATTGGCCGAGGTTGTTCCATAAGAAGTGTGAGACGATTATGCTCCAGCCTCAAACTGTCGAGATGCCGGGGACAAGTATCCGACAGTAATTTAACGATGTAGGTACAATTAGATGTCTGGTCGGGCAAATTGCGTAGACATTGATGCTACGTGTAATCTCTTGATACATTTGTTTTATAGACTGGACCAACGTACGGCCGCAAAATGATGAAGGGATACCTGGCCGCTCAGGGGATTGACGGCGGTACAGTGACGCGTCCTAAAACCCGGAAGTAAGCTGCGCTCGCGTTCCCTCGACAAAAAAGCAATGGCATTTCTCCATAGGATTTTGGAAAATTGCTCGAAATAAGGTCTGTGGAAAACGAACCTGTTAGATAAATGCACGTTTTGTTCAGCCGGATAATATCCACATGTCTACTCTACTTTTATAATTTTCTAATCATAAATCGAATCGATAGATTAGTCACTGCACCACTCTCAACGCCGTTAGAAAGTAGCAAGCAACTGAAGCAAGTGCAATTATGGAGGGTGGAGATTTGGAGTATTTAATCAAAAATAATTGTACTAAACTTCCGCTACAGCAGCAACTAAAATTAAATCTGATGACAGGCCAATGCCGAAACTGGAGCTGTGTACAGCGAGGAAAAAAGGAGCGAATCGGACGTAAAACGTTAAAGGTCTCCTGATTTAATTTGTGAATGAATGCTTATTAGAGTTTCGTCTGGAGAGTGCATGCGGACCTGTCGGTTAGAAAGCAGGCGTGTGTAAGTCCTGCATCTGTATGATACAAATGTGTGTAAAATGATACCGGGCGCTGTAATCACTCATCTGGTTACAGCGTTACATTGACCACCACACCAGCCCATTTTCTGGGCTCTATGTGTCTTGTCCGTTTTCGTTGTGATCGCTAAATTCACCTCGTTTCCCTTTGTTTATAATGTTATCACCGTTCCAAGCACACGAGTGCTTTTGTTTTGAAATCACTTCCGTGAGTTTCACCCCGCCCCTCGCTCCAAGGACCATTAGACCATTAGTTCTTCGTGAGATTGACACTGTTGGACTCTACTAGTGAAACTACTCCCACAAGTGCTATGAAGTACTTTTACTGTGTACTTTTGGATTAATCCTCTGTCAATGTCCCCTCCTGAGTACAAGAATGCATGTTTCTCTGCTATTTTGAATCAGCGTTAAAACACCTTTTTTCATGAGACTTATATTGTTGGACAGAGTATTTTAAGAGGATAGGTAGACATGATATCAGCAATACTTCCAGTCAGTACTCCGGCAGCAGCATTTTTACACCTTGAAAAGTCTTTAGAGACTGGCCTTCAGCAAAGTGACAAACCCTTGTGACTGTTGTTGGCCTCTTATGACAATGCTGTCTTTTAAATAGGACTATTTCTCTACTCCTAGTTCGTTCCTCTCAGATTCTTCCATCAGTCCCAGTCATTGCATGTCAGTCAATAGAGATTGGAAAAATGTGTCCAATTCAACAAAATGTTTTTTTGTGAGTGAAGGCCATGGGTTAGGTAACCCTAAGCCATTGAACATTACGTAAACTATATCAAACACCACATGCATGGCAATTAACCCATTTTTGCCCGCTATTTAAATTGACTTTGGTTAACAATATTGATATTATATAGATATATAGATATATAACATATCATTGATACATTCTTTCTGAACACTTTTAAAATAAAATACTGCAAATGAAGAATATTTTTAATGTTCTGCACAGATAGTGCCTTAACTTGAATTTGAAAACACGTGGCAACTTTATTAATACAGCAGATGGAAAGATTTGTGGAAGAATAAATTCTTCATGGGCTTCAATGGCTCTCTAGATAAAGGGTGTTTTATGGTTGCTTGTATAATCCTCAGATAGTGGTTTGTTTAAATAACTAGTGACATTTGAATAAATATTGCAAAAAAGGGCACCAAAAAAGGCATATAACCTGGCCGGCTTAGCCAGTGTGTATTTCTTCAAGCACCACAAGATTCAGAGTTTATAAAGTACAATTCTTGGCCATTTATTGTGTAATTTCTCCAAACACATACAGTAAAAATGCCTGTTTTGAAGCCTTAAAATGGTGCAGGAAAAGGACTTTACATTGTATTATACTTAAAGACAGGGCTATTCAGTTAAGAGAAGAGAAAAAAGGAAAGCAAATTGTTATAATGGGTGATGTAACATTAATGACATACATAATATGAGGTCCTTGGCACTCAGACTCTAGAGGGGTCATTGTGTGATCATGGGGCATCACCCTTACAGCATCAGGACAATATCATATGGAGGCTGATGCGTTGACTGCAGGGGACTGATGGAAGGATGAGGCTGATGAGACTGAAGAGTCTGCGAGGAACGAACTAGCAGCTGAGAAATAATCCTATATTAAAAGACAGCAGCATCATAAGAGGCCAACCAGAGTGACAGAGTGTGTCAGTGTGCTGAAGGATAGACCAGCTATCCAGGCCAGTCTCTAAAGACTTTCCAAGGTGTATAATGCTGCTGCCGGAGTGCTGACTAGAAGTATTGCTGATATCATGTCCACCATATCCTCTTAAAATACTCTACTCAATATAAGTCTCATGAAGAAAGTTTTTTTTAACGCTCATTCAAAATAGCAGAAAAACATGCATTCTTGTTCTCAGGAGGGGACATTGACAGAGGAGTACCGGAAAAGTACACAGTAAGTACTTCATAGTACTTGTGGGGGTTTCACTAGTACTGAATCCAACAGGATCAATCTCACGAAGAACTAATGGCAACAAAAAATAATTCCCTCATCAAACTTAGCAGAAGTGGCTTGATTTTGTTCTCAGCAGGGGACTTTGACAGAGTATTTCTAAAAAAATACACAGTAAAAGTACTTCAATGTATTGTTAGTAGTAGGCTAACTAATACAAAGTCAAACAGTATCAATTTCATTAAGAACTAATGGTAAAATTATATTTTTATCATTCATCAAAGATAGCAGAAAACATGCATTATGTACTATGGAGGGGACTCTGACAGAGGATTACTCACAAAGTACACAGTAAAAGTTATCCATTTTAGACACAGGCTTATTATATTTACAGCCCGTAATAACATTCATTTTCTGGGCTCAATATGTGTCTTGGCCGTTTTCGTTGTGATCGCTAAATTCACCTCGTTTCCCCTTGTTTATAATATTATCACCGTTCCAAGCACACGAGTGCTTTTGTTTTGAAATGACTTCCGTGAGTTTCGCCTCGCCCCGCGCTCCAATGACCATTAGACCATTTAGTAAGGTAAAAAGCAAAAAGGCCTCTCAGACGCTCTTCCGTGTACGTGTTTAATAAAGAAAAACAATTGGACGGTAGATACACGGATTATTCTGCATTCAAGTTTGAGCAGTATTTTAAATGTTGTTGCATAATATCTAGATAGGGATACTTAGTAATGACATAGTGTGGCAGTTTAATCCGTAATAGTCATATTCTTGTCAAATTATTTTATATTATTGATTTATTCTGCATTCAAATTTGAGCAGTATTTTAAAGGTTGTTGCATAATATCTAGATAGGGATACTTAGTAATGATGACATAGTGTGGCAGTTTAATCCGTAATAGTCATATTCTTTATATGTCTAATCTTATGCTGCCTCTTAAGACCGTCTCACCCTTCTTTGGTTTTTGGTGCTCCTGGCAAGAGAACATACCCCAATGTTATTTATTGCACAATGTTTGAGGATATCAGGATGTCACTGCTAGAGTAGTTTCACGTCAGTATAACATGCTCCCAATAACAATGTTATAATATGTTCACAATCTCATTTTGGCATGTTAGCAATCCAATAAAATAAACTGTTGACCTGAAGATCAAAATGAAAAGATGAAAAGTCAGAGGATCATTTATTATAACAATAATTTCAGGGAGATATCACCAGATTTCATGCAACACATCTATATGATAAAGATATTTCACTTTGAACTAAAGTTGAGGACTGACTGTCATTGCCACCGCAAGAGCACAACACACTGATAGCAAGAGAATAGGACTAATGTATGATAAAGGGAGAAACAGATGAATACTTAATGAATAGAAAAAGTCCTCATGGATGCTGGATACATGATAACATGACAGAAATGCTGGATATATTAATGTTACATGGACGTGGGATATGGGCACTAATTCTCTCCTCTACTTCCTTGGGGTGAACAAGCAGATAACCTACATTATCTCTTATTATACTATTGTTAGGCATATAGTTAGGTCTCAGATATATAAATATAAAAAAACATGTCTCTGAAGTGTTTTCCTAAAAATACCAAACATATCACCCATTGTAGCATGCCTCATCATATCCCTCTATTTCAGCCCTGTTAGAGAAGAGCTGATTCTGACCATAGCTTTTATAAAAAAAAAAAAAAAAAAAAGAGGGGGTGGGAGTTTATGCCTGCTCATTCAGGAGAATACCGAGAGATACTCAGCTAAATGCTGCCGTGATTTAACACCATATCATGTTCAAAACCACATCAAGGATTATTTCTGAAACAGTATGGAGCTCAAATACTTTTTTTCTTGCGGGTTTACCACAAGGTGAGTTCCTTTTTTTTTGCTAATGTAAACACAGACCATATTACGTTCAAAACACGTCAGGCATTGTTTGGCCGTGGGTGTAAAGCCAGCCCACATTTCCGATATTACGTCATATCAGCAAATCTGGATCAGCTCCGTTGTACCCCCGTTTTTAGAGATTTGGGCACGGAGGAAAAGAGAGAGGGTTTTATTTTCTGACACTTTGTGAGTTCCCTGGCACACCGGGAAATATATTTATGTATAAAAGACATCAAAAAGTGCATTTTGCATGACAGGACACCTTTAATGCCACGCTTTACTTTATACAAATAAAGCAAGCAACTTTCAGTGGTGGAAGAAATACTCAGACTTATTACTAGTACGTAGCATAGGAGTAAACAAGCTGACGTCACTGCTATTCTGATAAAATCACAGAATCACTGTCTTTTGCACAACATGCATTACCGAGCCTGTTTATAACCTAGACTACCAACAACGTTATTTTCAATTCTCTTGTTCTGTTAAACGGACCTTAGACGTTTAGAAAACATACCCTCCACTGTCCTGCTGTTACAACCTCAGACTGGACTGTAACCGACTTGAACTAACCACAGATACTTGTGTCATTCATTCACTGAAGGCAGGGCTCCGTTGCATTTAATGTCGGTCCGCCAGATTAATATACGGTATCCAGGAAAACACTGGAATAGATTTGGGGCTTTCATTTGGCATTTAAATATATATATATATAAATATGTTTTGTCCTTTGGCTTCCTGTTGGTCTTGCGGGTGTACAGTTACAGTGGAAACACTAATTAAGTCACATTAATATGTGTCCCCTCTGTGTTAAAATACCTATCTGAAAATGAGTTTATCAGATTTTGGCCACTTTGTGATGTCACAATATTTTTTGGCTTGTATAACCATTAGCCAATCACCAACCAAGGTAACCCCCGCTCACCGTATCACCTGAATCTCCTCTGATGCCCCCTTTCACACCAACGCGGTTCCCGTTCTAGCTCTGTGCTTGCGCTCTTCTGGTTCGGAACCGGTTTTTCTTTTCAGCCCCCGTTTTGTTCTCACCGCCCAGAGCCCGACTGGTGCTGCCGCGGCTGCGTCATGACGTCACCATTTACGTAGCTGATTTTCTCCCCAACGGCGCTCACAACAACAACAATGGGGGACTGCGTCGGGTCGATGATCGTGTTGCTTTTAATCATACGAAGCCAGATTCAATTAAATAACTACTTCTCATCCCTTGTACTTTTCTCCAGAGTGCCGTGGTTTATTGTTTATTAATGTGTTTCAGCTGCATTTACCGAACGCTGCAGTGCTGCCCGCTGTTTGGCATCAAAACGCTGTTATGAAAGTTTCCCTGGTATAAAATGGGTGATGTTAGCATAGCAACCAAAGCTTAACTAACTATCTTGATTACTTGTTGCTATCCTATTGTGGCATAAGCCGTTTTCTACAGGCACATTTTACCGGCGTATTTTTCATTATGAATCTACTTGTGATAGTCGGACATGACAACCTGTGCAGCCCATGTATTGATTCCATCCGATAGCTGCTATAATACAAAACAAAACGTCTGCCTGCTCTCCACAAAGATCGATAACAGCGAACGGATGGTCAAAGTAAGGTACAAATAAACAGAATCACACTAAGCCTGGTTGCCTGATTTATAAAGTGTGTTTTTTTTACAAGTGTGTTGTAGTCACTTTGCTCAGTGTTACTGCTTGTTACAACTTTTATTTGCCGTACTCGCCATAAACTGTTATTGCTCAGGTTGATCCCGCCCCTGCCCCCGCCTCCGACGTAAGCGTGACGTATGCGGTTCTTGCTTCTAGGCCGACAACTTTTTCGAGCTTGGCAAGAACCGGTTTTTCGGGGAAAAGAGCCGGCTCCGCTGCGGTGTGAACAGGAAAAACCGGTGCTTATCATGCTCAAGCTCCAAACCGGCCCTGGAACCGCGTTGGTGTGAAAGGGGCACTAGAGCACCATTGTGTTATTTTTAACCTAATATCTCTCAGAGGGGAGTGGCCAGCAGCAGCTCATTAGCATTTAAATCTACGGACACAGAATCAGCCCTTTTGAAACAGGGCTGAAACAAAGGGGTTTATGGGATGCTGCAATGATCTGTTTGGTGTTTCAGCCAAACACTTAAGAGAAATGTTCTGTATATATCTGAGACCTATAATATATGTTTGAAAAGAGTATAATAGGCAACCTTTAAGTTAAGTTGGTAACAGACATGTTAGGTAGCTAACATTGTCCGAAAACTGGCCAGTCATTTATGTAATGGCTTGCTTTAATCATATTAAACAATAGTAAAATCCGGAACTAAATTCTTCCTTAGAGTGTGGGTTGACCCCCCTTATGTTGATTAGTTCTTTTTCAATCAATCTGTAGGGCATTATAGATGCCATGCCCACCACTGCTTCGCTAGCGCTGTATTTACTGTGTTTAAAATGTTGCTTATGCCCACCAGTGCTCTGCACCCAAACATTTGCTTACAAACACTCATTACTCCTATAGTTGTTCAACTTTATAATCCCCGAATGCCAACAAGTGCTCCAGTCCCAGCTGTTTGCAACACTTTTTAGTATCCCCGTTTCCGTTGTGCTTTGAGCTTCTTGTTGAATGTTTTGTTAAGTTGGTGAAGATGTTTCTTCATTTGCTGTGTTTTGGCACATTTGAGTTTTTATATTTGCATCATTTTTGAAAGTGCAGCTCGTTTCTCCTACTTGAAGTGTTTTGGGCCGTTGTAATGGGTTAGCAGCTGTCTGCCACCGTATGTTTCAGCCCATCTTAGGTGCATGCCACACCTACCGTTTTCTACACAAGTTATTAAATATTTGACAATAACCCTGTGACCTCCGACCCCATCTACCCTTTACTGTAGTCTAATGTTGTCTCACTACTTACAGCAACTTACTCTGTCAGTGCACTAGCTCTAACTTCCTCCAGATGAAAACGTCAGCTAAATGCTAGAAATGTAAATAATCCAGTGTCATTTACTGCCACCGCTGAACACAGGAGGCAAGCTGTCAGCTGATTTATGTTTCCCATGCCGTCAGCTGATTGGCTGAGCTCAGGCGAAAGCCCTGCTCATAAATATTCATTATGCGCAGTAAAATAATTATAGATTCCTCTATAGAGACTCTGAGAGAGAGACAGACAGAGCTCTTTATTTACACACAGCAGCAGAGAGCGCCAGAACACAAGACGTAAAAAGTTTGCATTAGTTTGGATCCTGAATGCTTATACTTAAAGACATAGTTTTAGGATGTTTGGGATTTGATTAAGATTTCAGTATAGTTTTTGTTCTCCCTTTCTTGACTTGGAAAACGTAATCCAAATTCAACTTAAGTCTTAGAATGTCCTCCCAACTCCCTGCAGAAAAAAATTCCTGTAAGGGAATACATTTACCTTTTTATGTATCCTGATTATGTAAACTGGATACATGTAATCGGTTACTCCCCAAGCCTGTTCCATTGAAAGCACCAAAGTAACAAAACGGGGGGTTACGTATTGTAACCCTAGTTATATAAGCACAGGCGGAGCCCTCTACTGGACTCTATGGGTACTACTCTCATCAATGATACGCAAGCGTTCACACACTGAATTTGTATAAACGTAGCCGGCCAATCAGGGCGAGCCTACCTGAAGGCGCACGCAGGCACACAGTATATAAGGCGGCCACGCCTCCTGACTGTCCTTCTACCCCCTCTTCAGCGAGCGGCATAGGAAAGACAGGGCCCCTAGGTAGAGGGCTCCGCCTGTGCTTATATAACTAGGGTTACGATACGTAGCCCCCCATTATATCTCACACAGGCTCCGCCCTCTACTGGACTCTATGGGTACAGTGGGTGGAGCCCCGATGGATAAACGCCCTTTCGTCCAACAACATCGACCCATCACACTGCCCCTGACCGGCCTTTGGTTAACAGCCACCGCACCCCAACTTCCTCTCATCCGGTTGTGACCGTGGAGAAGTCAGGGCCGCAGCTTACCTGGCTGGGTAGAGCCTAATTGGTCTGAATAAGCCCCTAGCTCCACCCTGCAGGTGCCAGCGCAAGTGACTATACACTGTGCACTACGTTTCCCAGGTCCCCCACACTCACACGCGCTTACCTCGCGTAGAGTGTGCATGGACCGTAGTGGGGAAGGCTCTCCCCGCCCACCGACAGGCAAGTAGGGAGCGCCCTCCAGCCCTGCATGGGGCTTAATGTGCACCATGTTTCCCGGGTCCCTAAGGAGCATGGGAAGAACGTAAGTGCGCCATGTCTCCCACACTCACACACACTTACCTCGTGTAGAGTGTGCATGGACGATAGTGGGGAAGGCTCTGCCTGCCTATGTCCTCCAGCCCTGTATGGGCTTACTGCGCACCATGTTTCCCGGATCCCTAAGGAGCATGGGAAAACATAAGTGCATTATGTCCAGGGGGGGGGGTCCGATACCTACTGACCCACAGCCCCCCCCTCTCACCAGTCCTGTGTTGCCCCACCACAGACGGTGAAAAGGAGCCAGACATGTCCAAGAGATAAAACCTTATGAAGGGGCCTGGCGTAGACCAAGACGCCGCCGTGCATATGTCCTCCACACTCACGCCGTTGAACAAGGCTGTTGATACAGCCATACCACGTGTAGAGTGTGCATGGACCCCAGTGGGGAAGGCTCTCCCCGCCCGTCCATAGGCATGTGAAATGCACTCGCAGAGCCATCCTGTCAGGCGTTTCTTGGACAGAGCTTTACCGGCCACACCATCCCCAAAGCACACAAACAGCTGTTCAGTGCGCCTAATGGAAGCCGTGCGCCCTACATAACATGCCAGCACACGCACCGGGCAGAGGAGGTGCAAATTAGCCTCCCTGTCCCCAATATGGGGTGGAAGACTAAAGCCGTCTAACTGTATAGCCCTCGACCTGAACGAACTCCTTTCGGGGGGTTCGGTCTGAGTGTCGCCCCACTACGGTCACCTCGAATCAAAAGGCAACTCGGGTGCACCGACAGAGCGGTCAGCAAAGGCAAGCAGCAAAGCTGTTTTCAATGATAGTGCCTTCAGGGAGGAGAGCTCCAGAGGCTCAAATGGTTCTGTGACCAAAGCCTCGAGCACCAACGGCAGATCCCATTGTGGGGTGGAGACATACACCACTGGGCGCTGTCTCCTGCAAAAACGCGCCATAAGCGGTTGACTATTTATTTTGTATTTAACCTTTATTTAACCAGATAAAAACATTGAGATAAAATCTCATTTTCAATGCTGACCTGGCCAAGAAGGCAGCAACGTTACACATAACACATAACACAAACATATAAAATACAGAGAACATAACTAAGAAAACAAAAGACGAAAAAGCAGTCACTACATTGTTCACATTAGGACAGTAAGAAAAGTACACTACTTGTTACTGCAAGAGCAGCTGGTGGTGAGGACTTCAGACAACTTCAATTTAAAAGTGCCATCAGTTTTAGGCTTGATTGAAGGTCATTCCAAGACCAAGGACCATAATAAAAAAGACTCCTTTTTCCAGCCTCAGTCCGCACAGCAGGAACCTGGAACCGTATCCAGGCACTGGATCTGAGGTTGTAAGAGTCGCAAACTGGGGCAAATCTGACACATATGTAGAGTGGAAGCTTACCTAAAATGGCTTTATACATTAAAGCTCCCATGTCATGCTTTTCCGGTTATTACCCGTCCCCTTGTGTGTTATGAAGGTTTTTATGCATGTAAACGGTGTGCAGAGTCAAAACCCTCAAAGTACACCCTGTAGCGAGTAAAACTCTAACACAGAAAATACCTCCCCAAAACGCCTCGTTGGAGATACGTCACTGCCCATTTGAGTCTTCCATTTAGTTCCGGGTACCGCCTGATGTCATGCGGTACCCGGAACGAAATGGACCAATCCCGAAGAGCTATGGCCACACCAGCAGCGGCGTGTTCCTCCTCCAGAGGTTCGAAGAACCGGCATTTCACAGACGAAAGCTTCCAAAACATTGCCCAGTTTGAGGCCGGATATGCACAGCTTGTTTGGACCGTTTGGAGCAGGGGAAGATCTGGGTATACAACCTGTAAGTTTGCATTGTTATTTGTGTATTTATCAAACAAGACTGTTTAAATGTGTAAACTGTGTTGGACTGCTAAGCCATTGACACAGTGCTAACTGTGCTAACTAAGTTGCTAGAGTTTCCATATATCAACTCTAATATCAGCAGATGGCCTTGCATACATGTATCTCATAGCAGGAGAATGTCTGCATTCACACACAAAATACCTATTGACAGTATACTCCGGGTGATTTGCCGGTCAGTCGCGAAACGTAATTACATTATAGCTGGCGTAGCGATCTAACACACGGAGCTAGAGCTAGTTTTGGTCAGAAAAACATTTTTGTGATGCTACGTTGCTAGCGTTTAAATATATCAACTACAATGTCAGCAGATGGCCTTACATGTTTGTCATGGCAGGAGAATGTCTGCAGTCACACACACGGAATACTCATACAGTATACTGTACTGTGATTTACCGTACATTGTGACCGTACATATACTGCATGTAGCTAACGAGGCTAGCTGTATGCTAGCGCAAAACAATGTATTCATGCAAGTTACATTGTATGACCGAACGTAGCAGAATACCCGTATACGATTGCAATTATAAACACGTTATTGCTAGCCTAATATGAACCACTAGCTTTTGTTCATAGTAGTTTGATTACACTGCATTATAGTTGCCTTTCCTCCAAGCTAACGTTCATATCGTGTTAGCTACCAAGGTAAACAAAGCTAGGTTAGCATATTAGCAGGCAAGCTGTTCATTACACAACTACTACTAACGAGTCTAAAACAACTAAGTTTCTCTAATATTTTATGATTTGCATTTGATTTCGTCCAGCCAGATCCTGGCGGACAATCCATGACGGGGAAGGGATTCTACTACTACTGAGGGTGCTAAAAGGCACCGCACCGACTGTGCGCAGGCAAGATGCGAGGAGGAGGAATGGATGATATACCGTGTATATATGTATATTTATGTTCATTTTGTACATTTCTAAAAATAAAGTTTAATGGAAATACTTAGTAGGCCTATCCTTTCTTCCCTGAATTCATATATAGCAAACCATGATTTGATTTCTCATCAAACAGTAGTAGTTTATAACGGGTAAAAATAACTTACTCTTTGTTATGAGAGTAGCTCGTAGGCCACAACGGAAAGACAAGGAGACATACACGAGTTTACAAAACCACGGCACATTTATTGTGGTAAATGCAGAGACAGGTGGTTGAGAGGATCGCAGAGTTAGTCTTCCTGCAGCCGCTTTGGAGAGAGACTGTGTCCGGAGGTGTCCGTGATCGTGCCGATTAGCCTCTTCAGCTCCACCCCATCGTAAGACAAAGGCCCTGGGGCCGTCACACTCTTCTATAACAACAGTTAAAAATATATATGTATATAAAATATACCGCTGTACCGACGCCATGATAAGACTGATGTTACGCTGAGAGCAGCCGGGAAAAGCACTGACATGGGCGCAGCCTCTCTGGTGGTTGACTAATCAGAACGAGTGGCCGAGCTGACCAATCGGAGCACACTAGGCTCACAGGGAGGGGGGGGCAAGAGCTCCAACGAGTCGTTTAGTGGAGAAAGTGAATACTGCTGAATACACATGCTTGACAGAGATGCTGTATGCGAAACCAATGTGAGTTTGGAAAATTGCACAGTATAAATCTATTTTAGTATACCTCAACAATGTAATTATGATCAGTGGAAATGGCCATGACATGGGCCCTTTAATAAAAACCAGTGCTGCATCCTACGCATAGTAAGTGAGGACCATCCAGTTAGGCTATACAGTGTGCAATGATGAGTCCTATAGGGTGCATTTGATATATAACGCAGTGCAGCATGGTATAGTGGGTCAAGTTTGGCCAAAACAGTGGGACAGGCAAATCTATAAATGGTATCACCGTAGTCCAGCTGGGACAGGAATAAACCAGAGACCAACCTTTTACGGGATGAAATTGAAAAACAACATTTAAGTCTGAAAAGGAAGCCAAGAGTGAATTTCAATTTCTTTGTTAAAACTTCAATATGGTGTTTAAAATTCAGATTACTGTCCAACCAAAAGCCCAGATATTTGTAGGTATCAACAAACTCAACAGAAACGCCATCAAGGGTGTCAAGGGAGAGGCAAGAGGACGCTGACTTGGGAGCAAAAAGCATTGCTAGACTAAAGGCTGACCTGCCGCCAAATCCCTCATGGCAGGGCGAGATGGCTGCTGCATACACCTTAATTGTGGAATGAGCAAGCCCCCTGTCCACCAGTATCTGTAAATAGGACAGAATAGAGCCCAACGTACATGATAGAGGCTCTAGACTCCTTTCTTCACATCACCGCTGGAATCCCAACCACTTCGTCCTGTAACAGGCTGTGGTGGATCCTGCTCTTGCTGCCTGGATAGTCTGAATAACTTGTCAGACAGTCCACCCCTTCTCGGCCTGTCCCTCTCAGGAGCCAAGCCTGGAGAGGTTGGCCCAGAGTGGTTAACGCCCCTATTGCACCTGCAGTGGAAAGGCGTAGAGCAGCTATCTTGGCCATGGCTCGTGTGCAAACGTGTCCACCCCTAAGGTTGGATTGTCCTGCCGAGCCAGGGAGAACCACCATTCGTCTGGCAGGGGCCCGCCTCTTGACATGAGGCTGGCCCCCCTGTTCTCCAGTCCCGGAATATGGGGGGCCTTTAGAGATAATAACATTCTCTGAGGCCCACAACCACAGGTTCTCCGCTGCGCTAAACAAGGCGGCGGAGCTGACTCCGTCCTGCCTGTTGATGTAAGCCTCTGTGGTGCGGTTGCCGCTCCTCACAGCACATGTTTGCCCTGTAGTAAGGGTTTGCAGTGCTGTAGGAGCAGTACTACTGGCCGTAGCTCTAGAAGGTTGATGTGCCGAGTTTCTGTCAGAGGCCAGCCACCACCTATATCTCTCTCTAGGCAGGTCCCCGCCATCCTGTCACGGATGCATCTGTGAACACCGTGATGTAGGAGGTCACCCGCCCCAGTGGAGTTCCCCTCCACAGATGCTTTGGGGCCCCCCAGTATTGGAGGTTGCCCTCCACTGAGGGGGGGGATGGTCACCAGACGTCGCTTGTGCCTCTTGGGATCTAAACGAAGGCCGGCAAACCACCTCTGCAGGCGACGCATATGCAGTAACCCCAGCGGTACCACGAGGTGAGCAGCCGCCATGAGACCCAGAGTCTGCATGATGGTCAAAGCTGTCACCGTTGCCCCCTGTCACAGTCTGCAAACTGCCTGAAGCAGGGATGCCTGTCTGCTCTCTGACAGGGTTGCACGTAGTCTGCCTGCATCGAGCAGAATCCCCAGATACTCCACCTGCTGGTGATGTATGGGACTGCTCTGCTTCCAATTGACCGCAATCCCCACTTGGATCAATTGGGTTAGGTCAGGGGTGGGCATTTTACGGCCCACGGGCCACATCCGGCCCGTTGGCCGGCCTTGGCCGGCCCGTGTGAGGTTGATCATAAATTATAACATAATGAAAAAAAACAGCAACCTTTTCAAAATAAAATCAACACAGCTGTATTGCTTGCATGGCGTAAATACTTTTCTAACTGTGTTGCTTTTATTTTGAAAAGGGCGCTGCTGTTATTTTTATTTATTTACGTAAACGCGCATGCCGTGAAGAGCTACGAGTGATGCTGGCCGACTAGTCCTTGAAATGTCCGCTAAGGGCAAAAAAAGAAAGATCGATACTGAATGCCGCGTTTTCAACAAGACATGGACCGCTAAGTATTTATTTACAGAAGTGAAAGGTAAAGCTGTGTGTTTAGTTTGTGGTGCGCAGGTCACTGTGTTCAAGGAGTACAATTTGAGTCGCCACTATGCTACCAAACACGCAGATAAATACAAGAACCTGTCTGAGGAAGAGCGGGCAAAGGGGTCGGATGCTTTGCTAGCTAAGCTGCAAAGCCAACAACACATTTCCACAAAACATTCCACATCCAGAGATGCAGCTGTCAAGACGAGTTATGTCTTATCCCACACAATTGCAAAAAAAAGTAAACCGTTTTCGGACGGAGAGTTCATTAAGGAGTGTTTGTTGGACTCTGCCGCACTATGCCCGGAGAAAAAGGAGGCATTTGAGAAAGTGCCGCTCTCCCGACGCACTGTTACGAGGAGGATTGAGGACATCGCGGGAAATCTGGAGCTTCAGCTGCAGAACAGAGCGGTCAACTTTGACTTTTTTTCCTTGGCTTTGGATGAGAGCTGCGATGTACGTGACACTGCCCAGCTACTCATCTTCCTACGTGGGATAACTACAGACTTCAAAATCACGGAGGAGCTGGCAGCCATGCAGTCAATGAAAGGTACAACAACAGGGAGTGATTTGTTCACGGAGGTAAATGCATGTGTGGAAAAGTTGGGACTGAAATGGGACAAGCTGGCAGGCGTGACAACGGATGGTTGTCCAAATCTGACAGGGAAAAATGTTGGACTATTGAAGAGAATGCAGGATAAAGTGACAGAAATGAACCCTGAGCAGAAATAGGTATTTTTGCATTGTATTATACATCAGGAAGTGTTGTGTAAGTCAGTGTTAAAAATTAACCATGTTGTTGATGTTGTAACTAAAATAGTTAACTTCATCAGGGCAAGAGCATTGAATCACAGACAGTTTGTTGCACTGTTGGAGGAAAGTGAGACTGAACATCGTGACATACCCTACCATGCAGCTGTCAGGTGGCTCAGCCTGGGCAAAGTGCTGAAAAGAGTATGGGACCTGAGAGAAGAGATTCAAGACTTCTGTGTGAAGAAAGGAAACGACATCCCACAGCTTTCAGATGCAGACTGGATGGCAGACCTTGGTTTTGCTGTAGATGTGACTGCACTAATGAGTGAACTAAATGTCAAACTGCAAGGCAAGGGCCTTTTTGTGCATGACATGTACAGTGCAGTGAAGGCTTTCATGAGAAAGCTGCAGCTTCTCTCAAGCCAAATGGAGGACAACATTCTCACGCACTTGCCAACACTGAAGGAAGCCACACCATCAGCTGATCACCTCCAGAGGTACTCATCCATGTTAGAAGCACTACATGGTGAGTTTTCAAGGCGATTTAAAGACTTCAAAACAGTTGAGAATGAAATGAACATGATATTTTCCCCATTTACATGCCATGTGGATGATGCACCCAGTGATGTTCAGCTTGAACTCATTGACCTGCAGTCTGACACACTTCTGTCAGAGCACTTTAGGTCAGTCTCACTGCCTGAGTTTTACTCTTCCCTGAAAGAGGAGAACTTTCCACACATCAGGAGACGTGCTCAGAAGATGATGGTCCTCTTTGGATCTACCTACATATGTGAACAGACATTCTCAGAAGTTCAACAAATCCAGATACAGATCCTCTATCACTGATGATCACCTCTCAGCTGTCCTTCGCATATCCACCTCAGACATTGAACCAGATTTCCGTGCACTTGTTCAAGCCCAAGACAGACTGGATTTTTCTCACTGAACAAGTAAAATTAACTGAAAAACAAAAATCAAAAGCACTCATTTCTTTTTGTATAAAGCTGATTCATTTCTTATCTTTAACATACTGTAAAACACCTTTTCAGTATTGGTATATTGAGCAGAATTAAGTTCAACTTATTTTCTATTCGGCCCCCCAACACAGCTCGAGTTTCTGAAGTGGCCCCTTGTAAAAAAGAATTGCCCACCCCTGGGTTAGGTGTTTGCCCCTTCCCTGGACCTGGCCATCACTATGAGGTCGTAAAAGAAAACCCTCATGCCATGGTCGCGAAGCAGCTGAAGCACTGTGGCCACACATTTGCTGAACGTGCGTGGGGATAGGGAGTAGCCTAACGGTAGTCTGTTGTACTCGTAGGCTACCCACTGGAAGGCAAAACGCAAATACTTTCTGTGCTTTGGAGCAATTTCGACATGAAAGTAAGCGTCCTTCAGGTCGATGGTTGTGAACCAATCACCCGGCTGCACTAGTTCCAGTGATTGTTTTACATATGGAACTTTTTGCAGGCAATGTGCTGATTCAGGCTGCGAAGATTCAGAATGGGTCTGAACTCTCCTGTCTTCATGGAAACCAGGAAGTACATGGAGTAAAACCCCTTTTCTCTGTCCTGAGAGTGCACAACAGACACAGCCTGTTTTTGCAACAGGGCCTGAATTTCTGTTGAAAGGAAACCTATCTCCTCCTAGGATGATAGATTTGCCTCTCTTACACCCCTGAATGGAGGAGGGACGCTGCAGAACTGGAGTGAGTAACCCAGTCGCAGTGTCCTGTTCATCCATTCTGTCAGTACACAGCTGAGCTTCCATTCCCCATAAAACTGTGTTTTAGGGGACATGCAAGGAGCTGTGGAGCCACAGCTAAGAAGCTGTGGTACTCTCTGGTGGCCCTCTCCTCCGCCAAACCTTCCATGAAAGGAAGATTGGCTTATGGGGAACCGACATTAAAAGGACCAATTTTCTGCGGAGGTCCTTGAACGCACAGCGGCCCCTCTTGTGGGGCCGCGCGCCTTCGCATTAACGCTGTGTTTCACTTTAACAGTGAAATGCATTAATCGGAGCTATTACACCAGGCGAGGTGTGTTTCCTGACAACAACACGCCGGCTTATAGCGTCTGTGAACCCGCACAGTGCTTTGACAGCACTTTCTGCGGTTTATTCCACTCACGCGCGCGCGCCCACCTGCTGCTTCCTTTACTGGAGTTACAGCGGTGCGGCGAGTGTGGGACAGTGTTCTCTCCCCTGAGGATGAGCAAGAAGCAGCATAGGCCAAGCTGCGACTTCTCCTCATCCACGTGACCGAGGAAATCCCAGGAGATCATCACGGTCTTTTTTTGGAAAGTGCCGATGCTCTGGCCAAATAATCGCTCTGATCGGGTGAGGTGGGGGCATCTTGCGGAAGAGCAATCAGCGAGACGCCCAACACACCCGTGTTTATTTGCAGCCGCCCTGTCACGCGGCAGCGGGGCAGAGGTTCTCTGCCCAGCCTGCTGCATGTGGGAGCAGATGGGCTGCCACGCTCCGCCGCCATGGTCATCACCAGGGGGAAGTCCTGGCGGACAGACCTGGGCGGTGGACTTCCATGGACGCCGGACCCGGAAGTGCCTGACAACGAGAAGTCCTCGTCATCCTCCTCCCTGGCAAACGGAGCCATCCGCCCCGCTGGAATGGCGAACGTGAATGGCACCGCCTCGGCCATATCCTGGTCCCCCAAACACTCGAAGCAGAGGTGGTGGGGATCGGCGCCTGCTATTAAGCCAGGGCACGAATCATCATCATTAATGAGAGTAGTACCCATAGAGTCCAGTAGAGGGCGGAGCCTGTGTGAGATATTTAAGCAATAGCTCACGACAGGCCGTGGTATATGCTCATTATATCACAGCTAAGGGGCGTGGTTCGGCCCGACGCAAAGCGGAGGGTCGACAACCCCCTTAGCTGTGATATAAGGAGCATATATCACGGCCTGAAGTGAGCTATTGCTTTTATAAAACGGTTACCAAGTGTGGCAATATGAAAGAAAAATACACACTCTAATTTAAATAGTTTTTATTAGTAAATAATGATGTTCAAAATAAAATAGTCCCTCTGTTGCCTTCTGCACGAAACATAGTGCGAGGTGGTTGCTATGCAACAACACTAACAACAGCTAGCGAACATATTAGACAGAGAGCGTTGATCCATTATTTGGCTATTTATTTACATTAATGTGTATGTTGCCGTTTATTGTGCACCCACTGAAAAACTGTCCAGCATTAGTAGCATGGCTTACGTGGTTACTTGTATAGGCTGAGGTTGTTCTAGGCTGTTGCTTGGCGTGGCGAGAATATTGCTCCACTTTCTCCGGTCCCCGAGATTCGGCTTCCAGTAGCTCTGGAGAGAGCTTTCGCACCGGTGGCCACTAACGGTCATCATTTCTCTGCTTTGTTTCAAGACCCGCATCAGAAAGCTTTTGAATGGTGGTACTTTTCCAGTTGGTCTAACTGCTCTTCACGTAGCTCTACATGTCGTCGTTTAGGTGCTTTTTGTTCTGGAGATAGGCACTCCTCAATCCACTCCTCCATAGTAAGACCCCCCCCACCCCCCCCCCCCCCCCCTCCCGGAGGTCGAAGTTAATCTTAAATGTTTTTGCGGACCTTTTTGATTACAGATTTGAAAACATCGTTGCTTGCTTTAAAAGTAGCACAATTAATTATCTCAAACCTTGGAAAGTATATCCCTGCCCTAATGCCAAAGGAACTGCACACTGAATATGTTTTTGCCGTTTGATGTCTATGTCTGGACCGTTGCGTAAAAAGGAGGGTTTCTGCCCCGTTACTTCTCCGCTGCTTTCTTGTTCCAGTTTGAAAAGCAAACTGCAGGCAGTTTGCTTTTCAGCCCAACTGTATACTGTTTATCTCAGACGCGGAGGGATACTGAGTTGTTGTGAAAAGTAACTTACAATTCTACCCGTGGTATACGCTCAGTATACCACGGCTAAGAACCAATCAGATTGCTTGATTTTACTTGTCCGTTTTATAAAACACCGTATTCGATCCTCCCTCCCATTGTCAATCAGTCCGTCACCATGCCAACTCAATCCACAGTCGCATACATTTATTTTACAATATATAGTGAGAATCTTTGGCTCTAAATATTTCCCCAGGATAAATAAAGTTATATCCAGGGGTGCACATAACTTTTTTAGTGAGTTACTCAGATGAGTACCAGGAGACAGCGTTTGGTACTCACCCCACATGAAGCGTGGTTTTAATAAGTGCAGTCTTCCTCACTGTCCTCCTCAGTGTCTCCTTCACTGTCCTCTATTTACACTTCTTGCATGCTAGATGATGAAGATGATGAAGATGCACCTCCCTGTCTCTTTGTAAGCCTCCAATTTGCTTTCTCCAAAACTTGTTGCCAAAACTGTGAAGTCCTTGCATTTCCTGAGGCCAAGTTGAAGGATCAAATACTAAGAAATTATCACATGACTTGTAGTCATATCTGATTTCAGAGGAGGGAAGTAACAAAGTACATTTATTCAAGTACTGTACTTAGGTACAATTTATGCTACTTTGTACTTCTACTCCACTACAGTTCAGAGGTAAATCATGTACTTTTCCTCCACTACATGTAGTTAATACATTTTAGTTACTTCACAGATCTGGATGAATGATGTGAAATATAATCAAGTCTTAAATCAGACTTTAGTTCCACCTGGAGTAAATTCACAAGCTACCCTGCAGTATACAAAGTCATTCAAACTCATTTTTAAACACTTTAATGATCAATAATTATAAAACATATCATATACATTATTATGAAATGGACCAATCTGCAAAATGACTACTTTTACTGTCGCTACTTTAACTAGGTGTTGATGATAATACTTTTCTAATTTTACTTGAGTAACACTTCATCCACCTAACCCTGTCTGATTTCAAAGTCTTCCATTAACAGCCTGAGTAAGTTTGCAGGCAGCTGTGTGTTTTAACTGCAGCAGCTTGACCACAGAGCGTGACCGTTGTGATCAGCTGATTTTGCGCAGTTCTCCAGTGTGTGCGCGGGGCACAGAATGTGCACAGGGGAGTCTCCCACTGCAGCCAGTTGATGTAGTTTTGGTACAATTCTGTTGTAGGCCTACACACTGACGTTAACAGCAGCCCCGTCTGTGCACACGGCGACCAACTCTGTCGTCCAGTGATCTAAGCCTCTTTCTCCTGTGAAGCTTCACAGGTCCGTCGGTTATGTCCTGCGCGGCACAGCCAGCACCCAGTTCAATCAGTCATAGAAAGTCCGAAGATTTTTGCAGGGAGCGAAACGGCAAAGTGGCTGCTTAATAGTGATGTGTCGGTCGCGAACGAGCCGGCTCAAAGAGCCGGCTCTTTTAAGTGAACGACGGGAGCCGGCTCGCGCCCGCGAACGAGCCGTTTTTTTGTTTTTGTTATTTTTTGTTAAGTAATACAAGACAGAATGATATGATGATCTCCGCGCTACAGCTGCTCCGTGCATGCATGCAGTGGCATGTAATATCCAAGGATTAGAGACTGTTGGATGCTGCTGTTTTGAGCATTGCAATACATTTATTTGTATTATGTTTTTTTATGATTAGAGACGGTTGGATGCTGCTGTACTGAGCATTGCAATATATTTATTTTCACTATGTTATTTATTTATGATTATCCTTGGGCTCAGCAAAGATTTGATGTCAGCTGTTGCTGTCTTTTTTTCTATAGTTAATACTGAAATAGAGCCCTGCTGTTTTGTCAGGGCCTTTTCTTTAAATATAATTTTAAAATGTCGATACAGTAGCCCCTTTTTTTAAATGTCTATGCTTAAGTTTTTATAGGTGTTGCTATCTGCTTTGTGTAGCGTGGTTCTACAAGCAAGTCAGTGCATTCATTGGGTGGTATCAGAGAGATACAAGGGTCTGTAAATGCAATGAAAACAATTGGCCACATGCAGCAAATAATTTATATTAAACATGTAATTTTTACTTTTGAATACTTCAGTACAAAGGATGTATTGAATAATTTAAGTGATATGTGTACACATATAAATCATTAGTCAAAACAGGGCTACATTTGATTGAATTATAAAAGGTATAATATGTGGTAAACTGAAGAGCCGTTTGGGAGCCGAAAGAGCCGGCTCTTCTTGGTGAGCCGAGCCAAATGATCCGGCTCACCAAGAAGAGCCGGAATTCCCATCACTACTGCTTAATGTCTTTGTTTTTTTTGGACATGTCTAATAATTTACTCCACTGAGTGTTGACAAGAAACACGTATAGACGAAATATGTGTTTTTGTTTTGATGACCTATCAGGTACGCAAAGGCGCGTTGTGACACAAGTGACGTTACGCATTTCAGATTGTTGCCGCGCATGCGTACCTGCGTACCAGTTATGTGCACCCCTGGTTATATCCCAATTGAAAGGCTTTATTTTCATATGCAACAGCTACAGCCTAGATTTTACAATGAAAACCTAAGGGATGAGCAAAATCATAAATTAATTTGAGAAATTACAGGAAAAGAAGTAGAAAAGTCAATCGCAGACTTAAAACCCAATAAAGCTGCAGGCCCAGATGGTTTCCCATCTGAATGGTACAGGGAAATGATGGATCTACTGATCCCAACAATGAGGGATGCTTTTAACCACGTGCTTCAGACAGGTAGAGCCCCCCCCCCCCCATGGGGCGAAGCAGTAATCTCCCTGATACCGAAGGAAGGGAAAGACAAATGTGACTGTGGAAGCTATCGTCCAATAAGTGTGCTAAATCAAGACTATAAGATCTTTACCCACATTTTGGCAAAAAGACTCGAAGAAATCCTCCCCCAGATAATAAACCTCAGACAGGATTTATCCAACAACGGCAAACTCAAGATAATATCCACAGAACTCTACATATAGTTGAACATATATCCAAAAACAAACTCCAGGCAGTACTTTTGAGCCTCGATGCAGAAAAAGCCTTTGATCGAGTTAACTGGAAATTCCTATACCAAGTTCTTGAAAAGTTTGGCTTTCACAAGATCTTTATTAATACTGTTCAAGCATTGTACGACAACCCCTATGCAAGAATAAAAATAAATGGAGCCATATCAAATTCTTTCAACCTTGAGAGAGGGACACGACAGGGATGTCCAATTAGCCCTTTGTTATTTGCAATTTATATTGAAGCTCTGAGTTTAGGGGTTACTCAAAATAACAATATTACCGGCATTAAAAATATACGATCAGGAACATAAATGATCACTATTTGCTGATGATATTTTAATATACCTGTCAAACCCAGATGAATCATTTTTGAGTTTATTGACATTTTTGGACACTTATAGTTCTGTCTCAGGGTACAAACTCATTATAACAAAAACCCAAATACTGAGCTTTAATTACAAACTAAGCCAACATATAAACCCATAATTGCGATCTGAACCACTTAAAATATCTGGGAGTAAGCATCTCAAAAGATTCAAAGGAATTGTATACACAAAATGTCAACCCTCTAAATCAGAAAATAAAAGAAGACATAAATAGATGGAACTTAATCCCAGTGCTGAGCTTTGAATCACGAATAGAATCAGTGAAAATGAACATCCTACCTAGGCTCTTATACCTTTTCCAGAATCTACCAATTGAAATCATAGACAAGCAGTTTAACGAATGGGATAAAACCATATCAAGGTACATTTGGCAAGGGAAGAAACCAAGGATTAGATTCTGTACTCTTCAACTAGCAAAAAACAAGGGAGAAGTATCGCTCCCCTGCTTGAAGGACTATTATGGCGCATTTCCACTACAGCGCGGAGCTCGCTTTAAGCGTGCCGTGCCGTGCCCGGCCCGTTTTTGGTTGCGTTTCCACTTAGGGTAGTACCGGCTAGCGGGTACTATTTCACAGTTTTTCTGGCCCCATAAAATCGAGGTTCTTTCCGGGCCAACAACCAGGCTGAGTCGGGCTGAGTATGCTAAACTAGAGAGAGAATCGCTGGCAAGGGGTACACAAAAGTACACAAAAATTACAATTCACAACTCAACTTCCTTGACATGCTTCACGTTTTGAAATTTCACAGATATCTGTTATCGTTCTTCCACAAAACGTTCACATGTAAGAGGTTTATCTGTCATTCAGAACAATGCAAACCTTTGATCTCTACAGAGCTCGTTAGCTCAACTATAAACACCTGTGTAATGGAACACGATGATGTCATCTCTCTCTCTCTACAAATACAATTCATTCATTAAACAATTTACAACAATATATTATTACAAAACCTCAAGTATCAAATGTAAAAAGAAAGAAAGAAAAGAGACCCATGAAGTAGAGGAGTAATCAGAGTGAGCTGTGAGGAACAGCTGTTATGTGTTGTTGCTGTCTCTTAGGCTGTGACATGCGCTCACATATTTCGCTGCTTCTATGCTGCTGGCACTATTTTCTCCAAGTACATGTTGCATTTTATTCTGGTCAGACAGTGATTCAAAATCTTGGAGTTTACATGTTATCTTTGTAAATAACTTTGTTCTAATGTCTTGGTATGTTTGACAGTGCAGCAGGAAGTGTTGTTCTGTCTCCACCTGTCTCTGTGGACAGAGCTGACACAGCCTCTCTTCTCTAGGCAGCCAGGTCTGCCTGTGTCGGCCAGTCTCTACGGCCAGGCTGTGGTCACTGAGTCTGTACATTGTTAATGTCTTCCTCAGTTTGGGATCAGTCACGGCGGTCAGAT